>NC_052069.1:132342750-132642750 GCF_015852505.1 Tachyglossus aculeatus | reverse complement strand
TGTGGCACCATTCAAACCCATTAGTCCCCAATCGAAGTGACCAAATCCTGAAATTAGTCAATCGTATTTATTGAGTGCTTACTATGTGCAGAACACTGTACTAAGAGCTTGGGAGAGAACAATATAACGGACACATTCCCAGCACACAACGAGTTTATATGTGTAGAGGGGAAGACAGACAGCAATATAAATAAATAAAATTATACATAGTAGCGTGGCTCAGTGGAAAGAGCACGGGCTTTGGAGTCAGAGGTCAGGGGTTCAAATCCCGGCTCCGCCAATTGTCAGCTGTGTGACTTTAGGCAAGTCACCTGGGAGTAGGAGAAGAGGAAAAGTAGAGGGCAGACCAAGAGGAGAGCAAGTGAAATGGAACAATGGGTATCTTCCTTCTCCAAATGGTGGCTGGGCCCAGGGGTGGTTGAATTATTGGGCTCTTTTGGAGATGGAACTTACTCTCAATTAATCCATCAATCACAATTCCTGAGCTCCCACCCGGGGCCCAGCTCTGTACAGAGAGCTTGGGAGAGGACAATGGAAAATTAGCTCAGAAGCAGCGTGGCCTAGTGGAAAAGGTCACGGGCCTGCGAGTCAGAGAACCTGGGTACTAATCTTGGCTTTGCCATTGCCCTGCTGCCTTACCATGGACAAGTAACTTGACTTCTCTGTACCTCTGTTCTCTTGTATTCTCTCCTATTTAGACTGAGCCCCAGGCGTGACAGGGACTGTGTCCAACCTATTTCTTATCTAACCAAGGACCTAGAACAGTGTTTGATACGTATTAAGTGCTTAACAATTACCATTAAAAATGGGGATTGAATTCCACTCTCTCCCACTTAGATTGTGTCCTCCAGGCGGGACAGGGATCGTGTCCGTACTGACTATCTTGTATCTGCCCCAGCGGGTGGTACAATGCTTGGCACATAGTAGGTAAGTACCATAAAAAATAAACATGATTCCTGCCTTCAACGAGATTAACATTTATTGGGGTATTTCCTACTTTGGATCCAGGGTTCTGCCTCTCCTCCTATCGCAAAGGAACCCATTACTAGCACTGTACTCCCTCAGAAGGTGAGAGAGAGCCATTCGCCTTTCCCGGAGCTTTTGTCAGTGCTCTCACCAGCCGTTCTATCCCTTCCTCCCACTGTCAATCTTTTCTTTCCACTAGGTTCTCCTTATCCAAACGATCACCCGAGTCTGTCTACTTAACAATAAGGAGCGAGAGGAAGGGAGATAGAGAATAAGAAAAATGACTGATAGATCGTATCACCTAGATCTACTGGGCTGTCTGAAGCACTCAGTATGCTGTTCTGCACATAGCAGGCGTTGAGTAAATGGCATTGATTAACTTATTGGTAGGAGATGTCTTCTCCTTTCCTTCGTTTTCTCGCGTTTCTCAGTCTCTGGCTCCGTCGCAGAGTGGTAAGCCCCGGGCTGCCTCCACAGTGGAGTCCCGAGCGTGGAGCTCTGTTGCCAAAGGGGCTGCCTCCGGGCTTCTGTGGCCTCCTTTTCCCCACTCCAAATGGTGTCCTAGGTTGAGCTCCGCTGTGTGGGGAGGGAGTTCCAAGCCGAGTTGCCGTCCCTGAGGTCCGGGGTCTTGTCGGCTCTCCCCTCCCAATTAATCAATCAAAAATTAATAAATTATCAGTAAATTATTTATTTATTAAGACAATAAATTACTGAATGAATAGATTGAGAAGCAGCGTGGCTCAGTGGAAAGAGCATGGGCTTTGGAGTCAGAGGTCATGTGTTCAAATCCGGATCCACCAATTGTCAGCTGTGTGACTTTGGGCAAGTCACTTCACTTCTCTGTGCCTCAGTTCCCTCATCTGGAAAATGGGGCTTAAGAGTGTGAGCCCCCCGTGGGACACCCTGATCACCCTGTAACCTCCCCAGCGCTTAGAACAGTGCTTTGCACATGGTAAGCGCTTAATAAATGTCATTATTATTATTATTATTATTAAATCAATTTAATGCTTCTTTCCAGGACCTCCCGGGGCTGCTGGCCACGCTTCCTTGCCCTGTCCTCAGGTGACCAGGGAGGGAAAGGGCTGGGATCTGCCTCTCCACCTGGTAACATTTCCGTGAATAATGACAAGCGCTTAGTATAGTGCTCTGCACACAGTAAACGCTCAATAAATACGATTGATTGATTGATTGATTGATTGATTGACAAGGATTGCAGATAAGATGTTGCCCAGCTTCCCTCAGCCGGTTGTTTGTTGTTGCTTGCCCACTCCCAATGCTCCCTGCAGTTCTTCTCGAAGGCTCAGCCCCCTTCTAGGACCTGTGGTCTTATACTCTTATACATACTCCCCACCATACGAACTGGGATTCCAGGCCTATAATCCATCAGTCAAGTCAATCAATCAATTAGTCAATCCATCATTCCTTTAGTCCATCAGTGGTATTTATTGAGCACCTGCTGAGTGCAAATCCATCCATCAGTTCATCTCAGGGCATTTTTTGAGAGTCTATTGAGTCAACGCAGTCCATCAATTAATGAAATGATATTTATTGAGCACTTGCTGAGTGCAAAGAAATACATCAATTTCACTCTCGGCTTCAAGGCTCTCCATCACCTCGCCCCCTCCTACCTCACCTCCCTTCTTTCCTTCTACAGCCCAGCCCGCACCTTCCACTCCTCTGCCGCTAAGCTCCTCACTGTGCCTCGTTCTCGCCTGTCCCGCCGTCGACCCCCGGCCCAAGTCCCCCGCTAGCCTGGAATGCCCTCCCTCTGCACATCTGCCAAGCTAGCTCTCTTCCTCCTTTCAAAGCCCTACTGAGAGCTCACCTCCTCCAGGAGGCCTTCCCAGACTGAGCCCCCTCCTTCCTCTCCTCCTCCCCATCCTCCCCGCCCTACCTCCTTCCCCTCCCCACAACACGTGTATATATGTTTGTACAGATTTATTACTCTATTTTACTTGTACATATTTACTCTTCTATTTATTTTATTTTGTTAATATGTTTTGTTTTGTTGTCTGTCTCCCCTTTCGAGACTGTGAGCCCGTTGTTGGGTAGGGACCGTCTCGATATGTTGCCAACTTGTAGTTCCCAAGCGCTTAGTACAGTGCTCTGCACACAGTAAGCACTCACTAAATACGATTGAATGAATGACTGAATGAATCAATCAATCCAATAGCATTTATTGAGGGCTTACTGAGTTTTACGTAATCCATTTGTCTCTCAAATGGAATCTATTGACGACCTACTGAGTCCTAGGCACTATACTAAGTGATTGGGAGAGCACAACTGATGACAGTCAATTGGTTCCTGCCATCTAATACTTTCCAGTGGAATACAGGACATTGACAAAGTTGATTTTCAAAGAATGAGAGCCAGAATGTAAACAGAGATCATCTTGAGAGCAGACCAAATAGGACAGATTGGAATGTCTACCCCAATCCGATTCAATCAGTGTAATTACAGTAAAACAAAACGTATGCAAATATAATAATGATGGTATATGTTAAGTGCTTACTATGTGCCGAGCACTGTTCTAAGAGCTGCGGGGGATACAAGGTTATCAGGTTATCCCACGTGGGGCTCACAGTCTTCATCCCTATTTTACAGATTAGGGAACTGAAGCCCAGAGAAGCGAAGTGACTTGCCCAAAGTCACGCAACTGACAAATGGCGGAACTGGGATTAGAACCCATGACCTCTGACTCCCATTCACGAGCTCTTTCCACTAAGCCACGCTGCTTCTCTGAGGATAGATGAGAGAGGGGAATTGAGAGTGTGGGAGTGAGTTGGGGATTGTGAAGGTGGGAGTGAGAGAGGAGACTAAAAATGTGTTGAGTTTTGGCTTCCCCTCCACGTATTGACCAAAGCTGTCACTCCCCCAGCAGCTGGACCTCACGTAGCTCAGCTATGGAAGGATATTTGCAAAAAACACATTGCACCTTGGGATTTCTATTGGTTTTGACAAAGACCCACTGAGCAAATGTCGGAATATCTTTATCTTGCAGAGTGGAAAGGCTTGACTCACCCCGGGTGGATGAGGGCAAAGGGCTGAAGTAACAGGGAGACCTGGCCAAGGGAGGGATTTCCAGGAGGGCAGGTGCGGGGGCGCACATAGGGATGGAGAACCATAAGGTCCTGTTTGTTGGGCAGCAGATGAGGCATTAGCCTAATTTACAGTCACTAAGTTTCTTCAGTCGATCTTCCTCATCTTCTGTAGATTTTCCCGCTGTATTTGGTCACTAAAGAGCCCTTACCTCCCGGAGGAAAATCCAACGCGGTGCACCAGGTCCCTGATGGCCTGCTTGACCTGTTCGTTCTGCAGGGTGTAAATGAAAAGGTTCAGAATGAGGGCCACGGAAGTATTCAGCACGGCCACCCTCTTGGTCAGGCCCACGCTGTCCTTGGCAGACCGTTTGATGTACATAAAGTTGCAGCTCCCATATGTGATGGAGACCACGAACATGTGAGAGAAGCAGGTGGAAAAAGCTGTTCTCTTCTGTTGAGAGGAGGGCAGTCTCAGGATGGTGCAGGCGAAGTTCGTGTACGATATGACCACTAACACCAAAGTGATTAGTATTGTCCCCACGGCCAAGAAGAGAGCCATACGTTCCAGTAGTCAGTTGTCCGAGCAGGAGAGCAGGAGCATAGGGGAGACAATACAGAAGAAATGGTCAGTGGTTACAGAGCCACAGAAGTCTATTTGGAGGCCAAGGATAATAGGAGGAAAGATGACCAGGAACCCAGCCAGCAAAGAGCAGAGCACCAGCACAGTGCAGACTCTGGTATATCACGGTCGTGTAGCGCTGTCACCCGTCGTTCGGTGACGGGTTCGTTCAGTGATCGGCGAGGCGAGAGAGAGAGAGAGAGGCCGGGGACGGAAAGCCTAAGTTTTATGTAAAATTTATTCCGCGAAGTGCGCAATGGATTGAGCTTCCCTTTCGGGAGGAATATAATCAATTAGTGATATTAGAGCTTCCCTACACGGGAGGAATTCACCTGATTTCCCACGCACGTGGCGGGCGGCCGGCCGGCCTCCGCCACGTGGTCCCCACGCCGGGAGAATTCACTTGTAATTGAGCTTCCCTTTCGGGAGGAATATAATCAATTAGCGATATTAGAGCTTCCCTACACGGGAGGAATCCACTTGATTTCCCACGCACGTGGCGGGCTGCCGGCCGGCCTCTGCCACGTGGTCACCCACCCCGGGAGAATTCACTTGTACGTGTTGCCCGTGCACGCAGTGAGGCGTCTGGCTCTCGCCACGTGCGCTCCCTGTATGGGAGGAACCCACTTCTGTTTCCCGTCCGCAGCAGGGCAGCTAGCACCCACCCACGGGTATTCAGCGGGACACTCACCCGTCCCGCGGTCCTTCCCTCAGTGAGTTGGTCTGGTTGCAGAGCGGCCGTCTGGCATTCTGGGCAGAGGGAGAGAGACACGTGGGCCGCTGCTGCTACTAATGCTGCTGCGGCTGCTCCTGCTGCTCGTGCCCGTCTCGCTGTTCTGCCCAGAAGGTCAGAGGCCACAGATATTTATATCACCTGTGGCGTGGGCCCTTCCTGTTTCCATCCTCTGCTTGCTCCATCTCCGCCCCTTCCTGCCTCCATACCTTATTTGGTCAGCACGGAGGTGAGGGACACCTATCCTTCCGCCCCACTCCCCTCTGGCCAGAGGAATTGCTTCAGAGGTGGCATTTGACCTCAAGATGGCCGGTGCCTAGGGTCACCTTGGCACAAGCGCTTATTACAGTGTTCTGCACACAGTAAGCGCTCAATAAATTAGATTGAATGAATGAATGCAGCAGCCGGCAGCTGGCGACATAGGAGTCGTAGGACATGGCGGACAGGAGGGAGAACTCGGTCGCCCCCAGCAGGAAGAAGAAGAATAACTGTGTTATACAGCAGTTGTAGGAAATGGTCCTGTCCTTGGTGGCGATAGTAGCCAGGAATCTGGGAATGCAGGCCGACGTGAAGCAGATCTCCAGCAAGAGGAAGATGTGCAGGAAGAAATACATGGGCGTGTGGATGCGGGACTCCAGCAAGTTGAGGGTAACGATGGTCAGATTGCCATTGACACTCATTGTGTAGTTGACAGACGTTTGGAGGAGAATCACCACCAGTAAGTGCGAGTTGTCCGTAAGGCCCAGGAGGGTAAACCCAGTGTGGTTTCTCATGGCTGATCTGTGATTCCTGTTGGTATAACGTCAGAGGACTGTCAGTCTAACTGACTGGAGGGGAATGGAGTGCAGTGTCTCCTCTCCTTCCAGACTAGGTGGTCAGGGGAAGCTCCGGATATGCCTAGAGTCCTCCACTCCGGGAAGAGTGTGTGGGACCACGGGCATGGTAGTGTTAGGACCCAGTCTTCATGGGTTAATGGCTGACATTTTTCCGCGGAATCGTGGAGTGTGGTGGTCCCAGCCGCGATTCTTAGGCTTCATTACAGAGAAACTGCTTGACTGTTGGAGTAAGGATTACATTTATTGAGCACCCATTGGGAGAGGGCACAGCTCTAGTCACTCCGAAAAGTATTCTACAAGCAAGTGACATGGAATTTCCATTCTCATTCAAACGTAAACATACTTACCAATAGCATAGTCAAAATAAGAAATTAACAGGTATATATTTATGATTGTCGAGAATGAGTACGGAGTGCCCCCCTGGATTATGGGTACATGACTACTTTGTGTACATGGGGGAGGGGAGGGAGTACCTTTTTTCCAAGCCCATGAACGTCAATATTTCACCTGAATACATGCCCCAAACCCATCAAATGTCAACACCTGGGAAATTGAGATTGCCTGCAGCCTTGAGGGAGGAAGAGTGTTTGGGACCATGAGCATAGGACCCAGTGAGTGTTGGGAAGCTCATAGCCCCATCATTTCCTGGAAATACTGCCAGAAAAGGGAGAAGGAGACAAGTTAGGAATGGCTGCCTGTGTGAATAATAAATGTGTTTTTCTTCATTCATTACTATCTACTAAGGAGTGTACTAAGGGCTGGAGTGGTTACAAAGTTAACCAGGTCTCACTTGGGGCTCAAAATCGTAGTAGGACGGAAACCAAGAATTGAATCCCCATTTTTCTGATGAGGGAACTGAAGTACGGAGAAGTTAATTGATTAATCCAAATTCACACAGAAGGTAAGTGTGGGAGCAGCGATTAGAGTGCAAGTGCTCTAACTCCCAAGACATTTTCCATTAGGCGACCCTGCTTCTGAAGATTAGATTATCTGGATACATGGTACTGGTAAGTGACTAGTCAGCCATCAGGGAGCCTCCCTGGATCAAAGGGACCCTGCTTGGAACAGTAAGGATGACAAAGTGCAGACTAGGGATTGAGTTCTGGTGTGTGTGTGTGTTATATTTTTCTCTCCCAGAGGTCTTTAGAGATGAAATCCCACTTTTCCCTACTCCGTTTCCCTTCTACGTAGCTGATTCAGTTGGATCTTTCTTAATTCATTCAATCGCTGTGTGCTGGCAATGAAAGTCTCCCCAGGAGTGCGTTGGGTGACACTAACGTATGGAAGATGATTTGGTGGCTCTTTCTGCTAATATTTAATAACCGGAATGAGGATTCATTCATTCATTCAATCGCATTTATTGAGCTCTTACAGTGTGCAGAGCACTGTACTAAGCGCTTGGGAAGTACAAGTCGGCAGCATATAGAGACGGTTGCTACCCAACAATGGGCTCACAGTCTAGAAGGGGGAGCAGACAACAAAACAAAACATGTTGACAGGTGTGAAAACCGTCAGCATAAATAGAATTATAGCTATATGCACATCATTAATAAAATTAATAGAGTAGCAAATATGTACAAGTAAAATAAATAGAGTAATCAATCTGTAAAAATATATACAAGTGCTGTTGGAAGGGGAAGGAGGTAGGGCGGGAGGGGAGATGGAGAGGAAAGGAAAAAGGGGACTCAGTCTGGGAAGGCCTCCTGGAATAGGTGAGCTTTGAAGGCTTTGTAGGGAGGAAGAGAGTTAATTTGGCGGATGTGTGAAGGGAGGGCATTCCAGGCCAGGGGAAAGACATGGGACAGAGGTCGACTGCGGGACAGGTGAAAACGAGGCACAGTGAGGAGATTAGCGACAGAGGAGCGGAGGGTGCGACCTCGGCTGGAGAAGGAAAAAAGGGATGTGAAGTAGGAGGGGGCGAGCTGATGGAGAGCCTTGAACCCGAGAGTGAGGAGCTTTTGCTTGATTTGTGGGTTGACGGGCAGCCACTGGAGAGTTTTGCAGAGGGGAGTGACATGCCCAGAGCCTTTCCGTAGAAAGATAAACCGGGCAGCAGAATGAAGTATAGACTGAAGCACGGAGAGACAGGAAGATGGGATCAGAGAGAAGGCTGATGCAGTAATCCAATCAGGATACTGTGAGAGATTGAACCAACAAGGTAGCGGTTTGGATGGAGAAGAAAGGGCAGATCTTGGCGATGTTGCGGAGGTGAGACCGGCAGTGTTTGGTGACAGACTGGATGTGTGGCGTGAATGAGAGAGCGGAGTCGAAGAGGACACCAAACTTGCAGGCTTTTGAGATGGGAAAGATGGTGGTGCCGTCAACAGTGACAGGAAAGTCAGGGATAGGACAGGGTTTGGGAGGGAAGATAAGGAGTTCAGTCTTGGACACATTGAGTTTTAGATGGCGGGAAGACATTCAGAGGAAGGTATCCTGAAGGCAGGAGGAGACACGAGCCTGAAGGGAGGGAGAGGGAGCAGGGGGGAGATGGAGATTTGGATCTCATAAGCGTAGAGATGAAAGTTGAAGCCGTGGGAGCGAATGAGTTCACCAAGGGAGTGAGTATAGATAGAGAACAGAAGGGGACCAAGAACTGACCCTTTTGGAACCCCTACAGTAAAGGGAGGGAGGGGAAGGACGACTGAAAATGACCGGCTGGAGAGATAAGAGGAGAACCAGGAGAGGACGGAGTCTGTGAAGCCAAGGTTGGATAGCGTGTTGAGGTGAAGAGGGTGGTCCACCGTGTCGAAGACAGCTGAGAGGTGGAAGAAGATTAACATAGAGTAGGAACCATTGGATTTTGCAAGAAGGAGGTCATTGGTGACCTTTGAAAGGGCCTTTTTTCGGAGTGTATGAAACGGAAGCCAGATTGGAAGGGGTCTAAGAGAGAGTTGGAGTTGAGGAATTCGAGGCAGCGAGTGTAGACGACTCGTTGTAGGAGTTTGGAAAGAAAGGGTAGGAGGGAGATAGGGCAATAACTAGAAGGGGCAGTGGGGTCAAGAGACGTTTTTTAGGATGGGGGAGACGTGGGCATGTTTGAAGGCAGAGGGGAAGGAACCAGTGGAGAGTGAGCGTTTGAAGATGGAAGTTAAGGAGAGGAGGATGAAAGGGGAGAGAATTTTCATAGGATGAGAGGGAATGGGTTACGAAGCGCAGTTGGATGGAGTAGCACCTGAGAGGAGGGAGAAAATCTCATCTGAAGGTACTGTTGGGAAGGATGGGAGAGTAGCCGAGAGGGTTGAAATCGGGGTCATGGAGAAGGTGGAGGGCTGACACTGGGGAGCTCAGACCTGATGGAGTTAAATTTACTAATGACGTAGGAGGTGGAGGTTGGAGAGATAGAGGAAGGGGCGGAACAGGGGGTCTGAGGAGGGAATTAAATGCCTGGAACAGCTGACGGGGGTGACTGGCATGGGTGTCATTAAGGGAGAAAATATAGTTTTGCCTAGCAGAGGAGAGGGCAGAGCTGAGGCAGGAAATGATCAATTTAAAGTGAACAATGTTGGCTTGGTGTTTAGACTTTCGCCAGCAGAATTCAGCAGCTTGGGCATAAGAGCAAAGGTGGCAGACAGTGCCAGTGAGCCAAGGCTGTGGGTTAGTGGTGCGAGAGCAGCGAAGGGATATGGGAGCAAGCGACTTTAGTTGAGTAGAGAGGGTGGAGTTGAGAGCAGTACACTGGTCATCAAGAGTGGGCAAACAGAATAGGGAGGCGAGTTGGGATGTGATTCCCTGAGATGTGGTCGAGAGAGCAGAAGTCTCTGTGAGGTAGTAATATAGATTTACAGGGGGGAGGAGTGTGACTGAGGAGGCAGGTGAGAAGGTTATGATCAGAGAGAAGGATTTCAGAGTTGGTGAGGGTGGAAATAGTGTAACGGTAGGAGATGATAAGGCCGAGGGTGTGACCAAGTTGATGAGTGGCGAGGTGGGGTGAGGCAGGAGGTTGGCAGCGTCAAGGAGAGATAGAAAGCGGGCAACAGAGTAGTCACCGGGGACATCTATGTGGATGTTGACGTCTCCGAGGATCAGAGTGGGCATGGAAAAGGAGAGAAGAAAGGTGAGAAAGGGGTCAAAATCATAGGTCAAAATTGTTAAAGAAAAGTTGGAGGTGGGGACAGGAGCAGTAGATGACGGCTACAAGAATCTGGAGGAGGTGGTAGAGGCGAATAATATGGGTTTCAAGGGGGACGAAGGAAAGGGAAGGAGGAGGAGGGATAGTGCCAAATGACATTGTGGTGCGAGAAGGAAGCCGACACATCCTCCTTTTTCCGGTTAGTCTGGGGGAGTGGGAGAAGAAGAGGCCTCCGCTGGAGACAGCCGCAGAAGAGACCGTGTCACCCGGGATGATCCAGGTTTCGGGAAGGGCGGGGAGGATGTGTCCGTGTTCTGGTCATCCGCCATGTTGGGAAGGAAATCCGACCCTCGTTGTCGCCTCTGTGGTCTGCGGTGTGGACCCCACCGTAGGGAGAGGCGGATCCAAGCTGTCACCGTTGCGGACCTCTCGCCGCCCCTCCTATCCCGCTCTCCCTTTTCTCCTGTGACACCCCCTCAGGGCTTGACTTGATGTGTTTCACAACCCCTCCCTGGTCTACGGTTTGCTCGGTATCTTCAGGAGGCCTCCCCCCGACCCTCACACTCTTCGTCGCAGGTCCAGGCTTTACTTTTGGACTGGCTCCAGTTGCCCTGACCCGCAGCCCCCTTCACACACACAATCCCCTACTCTAGGAGCTATGTCGTGCCTCCCAGATCCGGCCCCTGTCTCCTGGAGTTGCTGCCATTACAGGATAACTCTATACCCCACGCGATCGCACTTTAGAATTGATAATAGCGTCCCATGTTTCCTTAACGCTTTGGAATTTCGGGCTCTAACATGGTGAATTGTGCCACGAGGTGGAAATCAGTCGCCGCCGACCAATTGCCCAAATCCAGCCTCTGGCCTGGAACACCCTCCTTCTTCTGATACCGACAGACGATCACCCCTTTCCCCCCGCACAACCACCTTCAAAGGCACATCTCCTCCAAGAGGCCTTTCCTGCCTGAGTCTCCATTTCCTCTTATCCCTTTCCTTTCTGCTTCATTCTTGCACTTGTATTTGCACCGTTTATTACCCCTCCTCAGCCCCACAGCACTTACGTACATATGCGTAGTTTATCGATTTATATTCATTCATTAATTGAATTGTATTTATTGAGTGCTCACTGTGTGCAGAACACTGTACTAAGCGCTTGGGAAGTACAAATAGGCAACATATAGAGACGGTCCCTACCCAACAACGGGCTCACAGTCTAGAAGGGGGAGACAGACAACAAAACAAAATAATTAGACAGGTGTTAATACCATCAGAATAAATAGAATTATAAATATATACACATCATTAATAAAATAATTAGAGAAATAAATATGTGCAAAAAATAAATAGAGTAATAAATATGTACAAATATATGCAAGTGCTGTGGGGAGGGGAGGGGGTACGGCGGAGGGAGGGAGGGGGGACGATGGGGGAAAAGGAGGAGGAGGAGAGGAAAAAGGGGGGAAAAAGGAAAAAGAAAAAAAGCCTGTCTTCCCTTCTATGCTGTAGACTCGTTGTGGCCAATGACCCTATCTACCAACTCTCCAAGCACCTAGTACAGTGCTCTGCACCACAGTAAGTGCTCAATAAATCTGATTGATTGATCGATTGATTAATCGTTAGAAAACGTACTACGATGGTGAACGGGTACCACTGGAGACCGAGGGATAGCTCAACTACCAGTGAGAAGCCACGAAAACGACTGACCTCTTAGGGGACTAATGATGGTTCGTGATGGGGGAACGATCCTGAGGAGGGCCAAAGGGAACGGACTATGTCAACTTGGGGTGGGTTCATGATAATGAAAATACGTGTTAAAGCCACAGCCGAGTACCTGGATAGGCGACTTTGTGCTGAGATCTCCTGGGAAGGTGTGGGATTGCATGCCCCTGACTGGAGCTTTATTCAGCCTGCCGGGAACTCAGGATGACAAGAGACCCGCTGAAGAGACGCCACGGGAGTTTCCAGCATCTTGTCCACCTGCTGCAGCTCACGGAGCAACAAGAGAACATGTACAGCTTGCATGACAACATGAGAAGCAGCGTGGCTTAATGGAAAGAGCACAGGCTTGGGAGTCAGAGGACGTGGGTTCTCATCCCAACTCCGCCATTCCTCTTCTGTGTGACCTTGAGCAAACCACTTAACTTCTCTGGGCATCAGTTAACTCGTCTGTAAAATGGGGATTAAGTCTATGATCCCCACGTGGGACAACCTGCTTACCTTGTATCTACCCCAGCGCTTAGAACAGTGCTTGGCACCTAGTAAGTGCGTAACAAATACCATTATTATTATTATTATTCATATATACTCCCCACGCAGACACAGACTGCCTCTCGGCTCAGGATCTGGCCAAGTCCCCGTGGCCGCCCTGATCTGTCCCTTCTTTGGGAATCTAGGATCACGGGCTGACTTATAGTCGAACAATCAGTAATCAATCAGTCAATTTAGCGCTTCCTTCTAGGATTTTCAGGGGTGGCTAGGCAGGCTCCCTTGCCCAATCCCCGAGTGAACAGAGAGGGAAAGTCTGGGATCCACCTCTCCACTTGGTAACATTTCCAGGAATGATGACAAGGATGGCAGAGCAGGTATTACCCAGCTTCCTTCAGCAAGTCTTCAGGTGGTGCTTCCCTGAACCCAGTGCTCCCTGTGGCTTTCCCCCAAAACTCAGCCTCCTTCTAGGACCTGTGGTCATATATCAGCATACTCCCCGCCAAAGGCGAACTCGAATTCCAGGCCTATAAATAAATCTATCAATCTGTCACTTTTTTAGTACATCAGTGGCATTTATTGAGTACACGCTGAGTACAAAGCAATCCTTCAGTTGATCTCATGATATTTTCTGAAAGCCTATTGAGTGAAAAGTAATCAATGAAATGGCATTTGCTGAGCACCTGCTGAATACAAAATATCCCATCGATCAATCGGATAGCATTTTTTGAGGGTTTACTGAGCCCGTTGTTGTGTAGGGACTGTCTCTCTATGTTGCCAATTTGTACTTCCCAAGCGCTTGGTACAATGCTCTGCACACAGTAAGCGCTCGATAAATACAAAGGAATTAATGAATGAATGGTAAGCAATCTATCAATCAATCAATCAATGGAAGCTATGTACTGTCTACTGAGCCCTAGGCACTATACTAAGTGCTTGGGCAAAGACAACTGATGAAAATCACATGGTTCCTGACATCCAGTAGTTTTCAATGGAATGGAGGACATAGAAAGAGATGATTTCCAAAGAGTGGAGCCAGAGTAAAAACAGGGATCAGCTAGTGAGCAGAACAAATAGGACAGATTACAGTATAACAGAGACTTATGAAAATATGCTGAGGTTAGTTGTGAGAGGGAGAGAGAGAGGTGGGGAGTGAGAGAGGAGAGGTGAGAGGATGGGAATAAAAGGTAGTGGGCCTTTGGCTTCCCCTCCCATAATGACCACTGATGTCAATCCTCTAGCTGCAGACCCTCAATTAGCTAGGAAATTTGCAAAAACACATTGCACCTGGGGATTTCTGTTGCCTTCGGCAAAGCCTCGCTGAGTAAACCTTGGAATGTCTCTTACACTCAGAGTGAAAAGGCTTGACTCTTCTTTGAGTGGATGAGAGAAAAGGGACGAGGGAACAGAGGGACCTGTCCAGAAGAGGGATTTCCAGAAGCGGGGGTGCGGGGGCGGACAGAGGGTTGGATAAATGCCAGCTCCTATTTGTTGGGCAACGGATAAAGCATTAGGCTAATGTACGGAGAGGTAGCGTCGCTTAGTGGAAAGAGCATGGCACTGGGAGTCACTGGACATGGGTTATAATCCTGGCTCCACCACCTGTCTGCTGTGGGACCTTGGGCAAGCTATTGAACTTCTCTGTGACTCAGTTACCTGATCTGTAAAATGGGGATTAAGACTGTGAGCCCCACGTAGGAAAATCTGCTTACCTTGTATCTACACCACCGCTTAAAACAGTGCTTGTCACACAGTAATCGTTTCACAAATACCATAATTGTTTTATTTTACAGGCACCGAGTTTCTGTCGTCGAGCCCCTGCGTCTCCTGCACAATTTTCCTGCTGGAACTTGTTGCCAAGGGAGCCTCACCTCCTGGAGGAAAATACAACCTGGTGCACCATGCCCTGGAAGGCCTGCCTGACCAGCTGGTTCGACAAGGTGTAGATGAAGGAGTTCAGCATGGGGGCCAAGGATGTGTTAAGCACCGCCACCCCCTTGATCAGTTCCACCCTTTTCTTGGCAGATGGTTTGATATACATTAAGATGCAGCTGCCGTATATGTTGGAGATCACGACTATGTGGGAGGAGCATGTGGAAAAGGCCTTTCTCCTCTGCTGGGTGGAGGGCAGTCTCAGGATGGCACGGGACATGGCCATGTAGGACGAGGTCACTAATGTCAGGGTGAACAGGAGAGTCCCCACGGCCAAGACAAGAGCCATCATCTCCAGGAACCAGGTGTCCAAGCACGAGAGCAGGAACAGAGGGGAGATGTCACAGAAGAAGTGGTCAATGATTATGGAGCCACAGAAGTCCAGTTGGAGACCAAGGATGACCAGAGGAAAGATGACCATGAACCCGGTGAGACAGGAACAAAGGGCCAGCAGGGTGCCGACTCTTTGGCTCATAACAGTTGTGTGGTGCTGCGGCCGGCAGGTGGAGACATAGCAGTCATAGGACATGGCGGCAAGGAGGAAGAACTCGGTCGCCCTCAGCAGGATGAAGAAGAATAGCTGAGTTGCACAACAGTTGTAAGAAATGGTCCTGTCCACGGTGACAGTGGTGGCCAGGAAGCTGGGGATGCAGGTGTACGTGAAGCAGATTTCTAGGAAGGAGAAGCAGCGCAGGAAGAAGTACATGGGGGTGCGGAGGCGGGAATTCATTAGGGTGAAGTTGACGATGGTCAAGTTGCTGGTGACGTTCATTACATAGGTGACAGACATACAAAGGAGAATCACCGCCTGTAAATTCAGGTCGGTCGTGGGCTCCAGGAGGAAGAAGTCAGTGACTGGCTTGTAGTTCCACATGGTTGACTGGTGACTCCTGTTGGATAACGCCAAGAGGACCGTCAGTGTGATCTAGTGGACGGGGATGGAGGGCTGTTTCTCCTCTCCCTCCAGACTAAGTGGGTAGCGGCAGCTCCAGATATGCCCAGGGTCCTCCATCCCAGGCCTGGTGCATGAGACCTTGGGCATGGCTGTATCAGGACTCATTCCCTGAGGTGAATTCATGGGTTGTTGGCTGACACCTCCCCGCTGGACAACAGAAGAATTATGATCCCAGCAGCGATCCGTAGGTGTCAGCACCGGAACCTTCGTGAAGGTCGAAATAGAGATAATACTTGGAATGGAGATTGTATTTACTGAGTACCCATTTGGAGGAGGACACTGTTGTAATCTCTCATCAAAGTACACACAAGCATGTGACAAATACCCTGCCCACATAGAGCTTTCGCTCTCATGGGTAGGCAAATGTAAACGTATTTCAAGGTAGTATGGTCAAAATAAGAATTTGAATAGTATGTATACATGATTGCTGAGAATGGGTGCAGATGCCCCCTGGACAACGGATGTATAAATACCTCGTGTATATGTGACTAGGGGGGAAAAGTGCCTTTTGACCGCTCCATGAATGTCAAGGTTTCATCGCAATATATGCACCCAACGTATCAACTGCCAATACGTGGGGAACTGATTCCTTCAGAAGCCTTGAGGAAGGAAGGGAATTTGGTACCATGAGCATAGGACCCAGTGATTGTTAAGGAGTTCATGGCCCAGCCATTCCCTGGACATATTGGCAGAAAAAAGAGAAGACCCTAGGGGTAGACGAGTCCGGGATGTCTGTCTTGAGTGAATTACAAATGTGGATTTCTGTCAATCCATCAGTCGTATATACAGAGCCCTTATTGTGTGCAGGGAGCTGTACTATGCGCTTGGTAGATTAAAACACAACAATATAACAAATCCCCTGTCCACAAAAAGTATACAGTCTAGAGGGTGAGACAGACATTAATGTAAATAAATAAATTACGGATATGTACATAGGTGCTGTGGGGCTGGGACGGAGGAGGGGGGTTGATGGTGCTGAATATAGGGAGTCAGTCAGGGCGATACAAAAAGGAGTGGGAAGAGAGGAAGTCAAGCTCTATGTGTCAAGCAGTTTATAAAGCGCTGGGAGTAGATAGAAGATAGTTTGGTCTCTAATGGGACTCACAACCTAAGTAGGATGGAGAATAAGTATTGAATCCCCGGTTTCCTGTTGAGGGAACTGTAACAGAGAATATAAATGACTGGACCAAGGTTACAAAGCAGGTAAGTGGCGAAGCTGGGATTAGAACGCAGGGACTCTGAATTCCAGGCCTTCTTTTTTCGGTAGGCGATACTGCTTCTGAAGAGTAGAGGATCTGGGCACAGGAAGTGGTGGGATGCCCAGAGACTAACCAGTCACCAGGGAGCCGCCCTGGATCAAAGGGATACTGCTTGGGTCAGTAAGGATGACAAAGGGCAGACTGGGGATAAAGTTCTGGGGTGTAGTGTGTGTGTATATGTGTATGTGCGTGTGTGTGTGTGCGCACGCATTTGTTTCTCTCTGATGTCTTTCCCTATTAAACCCTCTTTTCTCAAGCTCCCTCTCCCTTCTGCGTAGCTTATACACTTGAATATTTACATTTTAAGCACTTGCTATTCACCCCAGCTTCAGTACTACAGCACTTACGTACATATCCGTCATTTACGTATGGATTTATATTTATGTCTGTCTCTTCCTTTATATTGTAAGGTTCTTGTGGTCAAGGAACGTGTCTACCAACTCCTTTGTACTCTCCTAAGCATTCGTAAAGTGCTCTGCACACAGTTAACCCTCAATAAATACCATTGAATGATTGATTGATTTTCTGATAATTACCAGTTCTGAACGGGGGCTCCAGGACAGGGTCTCAAGCTACAGGAATTCAGGGTTGGAGGGAAGGTGGACACAGTCATTCATGTATTGAGGCTCTGAAATCCACAATGGGAAAGGAAAGGGCCAAAGCGACCGAGAGATCCTCACTTCCCGAGGACTTTGCCCTGATTCTGAGGGTCACCCCGAACGCTTGTCGTGGCCTGGGGCTGGGGTAATAGTGTTGAGATAGGACATGCCTGCATGGAATTTCCCACCTGTTCCGCTGCCCCGTGTTGACGGGAAACTGCTCAGACCCTACTCCCTTCCTCGCCCTCCAATTACCATTGGTCACGTGGCCCCATCTACTCCCAACGAGGCCAAGGTTTCCGCGTCCTCTAGGAAGCATGAGGAAAGGAAGGCATCAAGTTTTCTCTGTTCACAGAAGCGGAGGCAATCTGGCTTCCTGGTTCAGGAGACGGGCTTCTCTACCTATTGCAGAAGCAAGATCGGGGTTTTGTACTGTTCGGTTCTGATAGGCCCACGGGGACCAATTATAAGAACAATGAAAGTCTCCCCAAGGGTAAGTCAGGAGACACAAATTGATTGAGGTTGATTTGTTGGCTTTGGCTGTGAAACTTTAATACCCAGATAGGGGCTGCAGATTTGGGGTAGGGCACAGCTGCAGTCATTCCAAACCATCAATTCCCTGTCCAAGTGATCAAGACGAGAGCAAGTGAGGTGAAGCAACGGAGATCTGTTTTCTGCAAAAGGTGGTTAGGTCCAGAGTGGTTGAATCTCTTTTGGAGATCGAACCTACTCTCAATTAATCCATTAATTGTGTATCTTGAGACAATAGCTGGGAAACATCATGGTCTAGTAGAAAAGAACACGGACTTGGAAGTCTGAGAACCTGAGTTCTAATCTTGGGTCTGCCACTTGCCTGCTACATGACCATAACTTCTCTGAGCCTCAGTTCTCCTGTTCTCCCTTCTACTTAGGCTGTGAACCCCATGCAGGAAAAGGACTGGATACAACCTGTTTATTTTGTATCTACCCCAGCACTTAGAACAGTGTTAGATACATAGTAAGTGCTTAACAAAATATCATTAAAATGGGGATTAATATGGATGCCTCCCTCTTAGGCTCATGTGGGACAAGGACTGTGTCCGTTATGATTATTTTGTATCAGTCCCAGTGCCTAGAACAGTGCTAGGCACATAATAGGAATGTACCATAAAATAATAGGCATGATCCCTGCCTTCACAAAGCATACCATCTATCGGGAGATTTCCTGCTTTAATCCCCGGGGACCTGTCACTCCTCCTGTGCTAATAGATCTCATGGCGGGATCATGAAAATGAAAGGATGTGTTGAAACCCCACCCGTGTAAGCGGCCCGCTCTCGGTACCTGGACGATCTGCCATGCACTGAGACTACCTGAGAAGGTGTGGGATAAGGTCCCTTTCTGGGAGCTAAAGGTTGAATCTGTGTTAATAATAATAATGATGCTGGTCTCTAAATAATATCCCCATGGGAGAGGTAGCATCCTTCAGGTCCTCTCTACTTCCCTTCTCTCCCTCCCTTCCCATATGTGTCCTCCTTTTCCCACCTATACTGGAGTGAAGTTCTCCCCACCCAGGCTCTGCCTATTTTCCCTCCTCAGCTCTCCCTTCCTTAACCTCTGTGCTCTTTCCTCTTATTTAAGAAGGAAACAGAAAGGAGTTCAGGCATCTCTGTCCATCAAGTGGAAAGGAAATGGGATCCACTTTCTCTCTTCCCTGAGAATGAGGGAACCCAGGATGCACCTGTGGCTATGAAGATATCTAGGGGATCCTGGTCCAAAGTGGGGAAGACTCTATCCCGGGGCAGCTCTAGCTCTGAGTCTCCAGCTTACCGGGGAAAGTTTCTGGACAGAATTCCTGTCCCTCAGCACCTCTTACAGTCTGTTTCTCCACTTTCTTTTGCATGGGGTACCACAGGCCTCCGTTCAGAAAAATTCGGGTAGAGACAGGGACACCTGACTGAGAGATTCAGACACACTCATTTCCTCTTATTGGGGGCCCCCTAGAGCAACACCCCCAGGTCCATTCCTTCCCATAAAACCCACTCGGTGGTTGTGGGCTGGAGGATGTAGCTGGCACTTTTCTTCAGTTTTTTGGGAGCTCAGTATGACCAGAGCCTCTCTTGAGAGTCTCCATGGAGGTTACCAGTGTTCTGTCCCCTGGCTGCCGCTCGCGTGATAGCTTAAATTCCTCACGGGGAAACATACTGACCCTCGGCCCTGGGTCGGGCCGAGTTCCTGCGGCTGCCCTGAGCTGACCCCACTTGTGGGAGACAGCATCACGTGCTGACCAAGCAGTCAATCAATAAATCTATGCCCCTCCGCCAAGGACCTCCAGGAGTGAGCTGGGATCAGCCTCTCTACTTGGTATAATTTTCCAGAACAGCAACAAGGATGGCAGACCAGCTTCCCTCAGTCAGGCATCTGGTAATACTTCCCTGAGTCCCATGCTTCATGGTTGCCGAAACCTCAACCTCCTTTTAGGACCTCTGCTTTTCTATCGAGGTACTCCACTGTCCCAATACTAAATGGGATGCTAGGCCTATCATTTAATCAATCAGTTAAACAAGTCAATCAGTAACTCCACTAGTCAATCAACGGCGTTTATTGAACAGCTAAGGAATGTCAATCTGATAGCATTTTGAAAAATGTTTTTACTGGTATTTGCTAAGCACTTACTATGTGATAGGCGCTATACTAAGTGCTGGACTACACACAGCTAATCAGCTCCATGTAAGGCTCACAGTCGTAATCCCCATGTTGCAGATGAGGTAACTGAGGCATAGAAAAATTAAGTGATTTACCCCAGGTCACAGTCTACAAGTGTCCGAGCTGGGATTAATGCCCAAGTCCTCTGACTCCCAGACTGTGTACTTTCCACTAGGCAATAGTTGCTGAGTGTTAATCAATCCATCCATCAATCAAATGGAATTTATAGACAGCCTTCTAAGTCTTAGACACTGTATGGAGTGCGTTGGAGAAGACAAGTGTAGAAGGACATAGGTTCCTAACATCCTGATGTTTCCGATCGAATGGGGGAGACAGACAGGGATGATTTCCAAAGAGTAGGAACTTCTGTAAGAACAAGCGTCAGACGAGGACCAGAAAAATTAGACAGATTGGAATGTCATCCCAAATCATATTAAATCACTGAAATTATAATTTAACATATTCATATAGGTAAATGCAGAGAATCGATGTTAGAAGTTGGGAAAGAGAGGGGGAATGCGGGAAGGTGGGGTGAGGGAGGAGTGGGAGGTGAGAGTGAGAAGATGAGATTGAGAGGTGGAGAACAGGTGACCTCCCCCTGATGACCCGTGACATCACTGCTACAGGAGCAAGGACTATTAATAATAATCATAATAATAATGGCAATTGTTAAGTGTTTATTATGTGCCAAGCACTGCTGTAAGCGCTGGGGTAGGTAAAAGTTATTCAGGTTGGACACAGTAATTTAGCTCTGGCGCGGAGGGAAATTTGCAGTAAAAAACACATTGCACCTAGGGTTGGTTATTGGTTTCGACACCGACCCGTTAAGTCAACCTCGGAATGTTCTTATGCAGATGAAAAGGCTAAATTCTCCTCTGAGTGGATCAGGGAGGAGGATTGAGGTAGCAAGGGGACCGGGATAGGAGAGGGATTTCCAGGAGGGTGGGTGCGGGAGTGCACATAGGTATGGAGAACTGCCACGTCCTGTTTAGCGGGAAGCAGATGAAGCATTAGGCTAACGTACAGGTACCGAGTATCTGTGGCCCTTTGCGACTCCTGCGGATTTTTTTCGTGGTAATTTATCGCAGATGAGCCCTCACATCCTGGAGGAAAACCCAACTCATTGAACAAGTCCCTGACGGCCTGCTTGACCTGCTCGTTCCGCAGCATGTAAATGAAGGAGTTCAGAATGGGAGCCACAGAAGTGTTGAGAACCGCCACCCCCTTGTTCAATTCCACCCTGTCCTTGGCGGACAGTGTGATGTACGTGAAGATACAACTGCCAAATGTGATGGAGACCACGACCATATTGGAGGAGCAGGTGGAAAAGGCTTTTCTCCTGTGCTGGGCGGAGAGCAGTCTTAGGATGGGGCAGATGATAGCCGTATAAGACATGGTCATCAGCACCAGGGTGATGAGTGTCCCCAAGGCCAGGACCCATCAGCACCAGGTAGCGGATGTCTGTGCACGAAAGCAACATTATGGGGGAAGAATCACAGATGAAGTGGTTGAGGACTTTGGAGGAGCAGGGGTCTAGCTGCACGATCATCACAACCAGGGGGAACACGATCAGATAACTGGCGAGAAAAGGTCAGAGGACCAGCATGATGTCCCCGCCCATGACTGTAGTGCAATGCAGGGGCCGGCAGATGGCGATGAAGCGGTCGTAGATCATGGAGGCCAGGAGGAAGAACTCTGTCACCTCCAGGAAGATGAAGAACAGCTGAGTGAAGCAGTTGGAAAAGGAAATGATTTTTTCTCCGGTGGCGATGGTGACCAGGAAGGAGATCTCCAGCAAGGAGAAACTGCGCAGGAAGAAGTACATGGGGGTGCGAAGGTGGGAGTCCAGCAGTGTCAGAGTAACGATGGTCAGGTTCCCAGTCTTGCTCACCGCATAGGTGAGAAAGAGGACGGGAAAGATCAGACCCTGCAGGTGGGGTCATCTGTGAGCCCCACGAGGATAAGCTCTGTTACCCCCATGCCATTTTCC
The DNA here is from genome assembly GCF_015852505.1 of Tachyglossus aculeatus. Lineage (NCBI taxonomy): Eukaryota > Metazoa > Chordata > Mammalia > Monotremata > Tachyglossidae > Tachyglossus > Tachyglossus aculeatus. The sequence continues at coordinate 132,620,863 of NC_052069.1, read as the reverse complement.
ATGATTGGTTGGCGGAGTCAGTCAAATCTGCAGAAGCAATGGGAGAGATGGGAGAGCTGAGGGCAGGTGCAGGAATAGCCTAAAACGGGGCGAAGAGCCCATGGACCAACCACCAAGCGATTCACCCTCCCCTGAACATTCATTGGTTCAGGATCCAGTTGCCACAAGACCCAACCATGAATACTGTAGTCAGAGAGGGTTTGGTAGGAAAATGTCCCCGGTTGGACTCCAGCCGATCCACTGGAGTCTCGTGGGCACCCGTTTGACCCCTCTTTTCTAGTCCACCTCTGGCCCTTCCCCTGCCCACAGTACAGGTGATCCCGCTGTCCCCTGAAGACTCCACGTACTTTTGGCAGCCTAGTTCTCTCTGGCTCCCACCTCTCAGTTTATTTCTCACTCTTTCGACTGCCTGCTTCTGCTCTTCTGTCTGCTTCTGCCAGGATCTGGTAGCGACTTTCTGAGGCCAAGATTTATACAGCCTAGGACAGGGGTGGGGGCCCCCTACGAAACAGGGTCAAAGATGTGGACAACTAGCTTCCATTACCTCCCTCCTCCTTCCTCCTCTTCCTCCTTCTCTTTTTCCTTTTCCTCCTTCTTTCTCATTTACCTACTCTTCTTTCTCTTTTTCCTCGTCTCATTGCACTTTCTCCTCTATCTCCTCTTCCCATTTCTTACTCCTTCTCTTCCTCCCCTTTCTTCTCCTCTTCTTGTTTTCCTCTTCCCCCTTGCCTTCTTCCTCCCATTATGCCACTTCTTCCTCTTCTTCCCTTCTTCTGTATTCCTTATCCCCTCTTCCCCTTCCTACTCCTGCTCCTGGTCATACACCTTCTCCACTTCTCTGGTGTCCTTTTCTATTGAGCAGCAGTTATACACGGTTCATGAATTATCCTGTGCAATGAATGAATCAGTTACAGCATTAACAAAGCACGGCCTATGTGCTAAGCACCGCCTGAGGTACTGAGGTAGATTCGAATGGTCAGATCGGACCCAATTTCTGTCCCTCTGGAGGCTCACAGTCTATCTTATCTTCATTTTATAGAGGACGAAGCTGAATGGTGAAGTTCTTGCCCAGGGTCCCCCAGTAGGCCCGAGTGAGAATTTTGTCTAGAAGCCAGGCCTCCTTACTCCCAAGCCCGTGCTGTTTTCACTAGGATGCTCTGCCTCCTGCCTCCTGGCGAAGAGTAAAGACAGCCCCATTTCAGGCAAGATGTGATTACTGACCTGACTGGACAACTTCTCTAACAGGGAGCCCGGGATCTCCTGGGTGGGGGTAAAAAATTTATCTTGTTCCATGTGGAATGACATCATCGCAGGAAACGTCCCCTTCCCCTGTTCGCGGAGATGCCTATTGCTTCTGCTCACTCGCTTTACTTAGGCTGATGGCCTTCCCTGGGCCGGAAGATATGAAGAGGACTCGTTAATTTAAGAATCACAGCTTGTATCTAGATTCTGGGAGACCTGGGGTTTCATTCCAACTCTGCCCCTGGCCTGCTGCATTACCTCGGAGAAGTCCTTTCACTTCTCTGGGCCTTCATTTTCTCCTCTGTAAAATGGGGATAAAGTTGTGTGGCCCATGTGGGTCAGCAACTGTGTCCAAAAGCATAACCATGTATCTATCCAAGCGCTCAGCAAACAGAAAGTGCTTATTAAGTGCCATAACAACAATAACAACAGCCACTGAAATAAAAATAATAATAACGATAAAAATAATAACGATAATTCATGTCCATTGTCATCGTGACTAATGCGTGTGTGGGTCCCAGAGACATGAGGGCACAAGAGTCAGCTCCCATGAGCTCCACATACCCTTTCGGGGAGAGGATGATGACGGGGGAAGAGGAGGGAGGAGAACAGTGACAGACTCACTTCCCGGAGGATCAGGTCCCTGATGGCGCCCCTCAGAAGCTGAACCCAGAGGACCGCACTTGGTCCCCCTTGAAGCCGGTATGGTGTTGCTGCACCAGAGGAAGAGAGGGTCATCACCAAGGAGCACTGTCTAACCTCTTCAAATCCGGGCTGCCTCCCCACAGCCGGCCCTCTCCTTATGACTCCTCGACAAGCAGACCTTCTCTCGGGGCCCCACCCAGGTCGTCCGAAGGTCAGATTCCCTCCCTTGGTCCCCACCACACTTCCAAGAACAGATCCGATCCAGACCCCAGAGGGTCAGCGCCCACCCCAAGTGACCTTCCCATGCTACAGACCCTCGGGGAACGCGAAAGGCTTTCAGAGATCACAGAGAGTAGGCTCCCTCCCTCCTCCAGCAATGGAGCAAGGAGTAGCAATGGGGCAAACATTACACTAGGAACTGGGAAAATTATCCAGGGGAGAATTAGACACGGTATCTGGCAGGCTCCCTATCTAAGCATAATTGGGCAGAGGGCTGGCGCCGTAAACATAAGGGCAATGACAAATAAGACAGGAGCAACAGCGGATGGTTGCCAGAGCCTCTTTCTGGCCCGGATTCCAACAGCCACAATCACGGACCCCGGTTCTCCGTGCGGAGAGGCTGGTGATGCTCAAGACCAACGTGGCAGGAGCCAGGCTGGTTTTATCCACTCTGTCGCGACGTACTCCGTGAACCGGTGCCAGGAGTCAGGAGCAGTAATGAGCTTACACCGTTCCCCGCAGTGGCAGCCAGTGGAGACCGGGGCCCGAAGACAACGGGGCAGGTAGGGCCTCGAAGGGCAGAGCCGGTGGCTCAGCGCCCAAAATGAAGCGGGAACTGCAAGGACGCAGCCTGGGGACTCTGGTTGAGTTCTTCCTTGGGGAGGGACAGTTACACCGGTCTTGGCCTAGGGGAGGGGAGAGGATCTTCCATCAGTCCGGTGCTGCCCCACCCTAAAATAGGACCTTCTGGCTGGGCCCCGCTTTCTGGCTTCAGCCATTTGTTGCTGAATTGTACTTTCCAAGTGCTTAGAACTGTGCTCTGCACACAGTAAGCACTCAGTAAATACGATTGATTGAATTAATGAATTTGCGCCTGGACTCCAGTTGTTAATATCAGTACTGGTCCCACCCAGGAACTGCCCTCAGGAATTCACAGCCACCAGTTCTTTCCTAAAACCTTCCCAGGAAGAAAACACACAAACCCAATCCATTAGGAGCATTAACTGTGTGCAGATCTCGGTGTTAAACGCTGAGAAAATAAAAACCAACAAACAAAAAAAACCCACAGTAGGAGTAGGAGACAAGAAGTTTACAATCTCGCCAGGAAACAGACCCAAAATGAATTACGGATAAGATAGAAAGGTATATTTATAGGAATGTAAGGGCTTAAATAGAAGATCTACTACAGTAGTAGTAATAGCAGTAGTATTAGTAGTAGTAGTAGCTGCAGAAATAGAAGTAGTAAAAGTTATGAGCTCCTCCAGAGAAAGGTTAACTGTAGTATTCCTTACCCAATCAATCAGCCAATCAGTGTCATTTACTGAGTGCCTACTAAGTGCTAAATTATTGAGATACTTCAATAGAATACACAAACACGTCCCCTCTCCTCAAGAATATTTCAGTCCAATCAATCAATCAATCAATCAATCGTAGAAGCGCCTACTACAGTGCTCTGCACACAGTAAGCGCTCAATAAATAAATACGATTGATTTACTGAGCGTTTACTGTGTGCAGAGCACTGTACTAAGCGCTGGGGAAATACATGTTGGCAACATATAGAGACAGTCCCTACCCAACAGTGGGCTCACAGTCTAAAAGGGGGAGACAGAGAACAAAACCAAACATACTAACAAAATAAAATAAATAGAATAGATATGTACAAGAAAAATAAATAAATAAATAAATAAATAAATAAATAAATAAATAAATAAATACGTACAAACATATATACATATATGCAGGTGCTGTGGGGAAGGGAAGGAGGTAAGATGCGGGGATGGAGAGGGGGACGAGGGGGAGAGGAAGGAAGGGGCTCAGTCTGGGAAGGCCTCCTGGAGGAGGTGAGCTCTGAGTAGGGCCTTGAAGGGAGGAAGAGAGCTAGTTTGGCGGATGGGCAGAGGGAGGGCATTCCAGGCCCGGGGGATGACGTGGGCCGGGGGTCGATGGCGGGACAGGCGAGAACGAGGTACGGTGAGGAGATTAGCGGCAGAGGAGCGGACGGTGCGGGGTGGGCTGTAGAAGGAGAGACGGGAGGTGAGGTAGGAGGGGGCGAGGTGATGGAGAGCCTTGAAGCCCAGGGTGAGGAGTTTCTGCCTGATGCACAGGTTGATTGGTAGCCATTGGAGATTTTAGAGGAGGGGAGTAACATGCCCAGAGCGATTCTGGACAAAGACAATCCGGGCAGCAGCATGAAGTATGGATTGAAGTGGGGAGAGACACGAGGATGGGAGATCAGAGAGAAGGCTGATGCTGTAGTCCAGACGGGATAGGATGAGAGCTTGAACGAGCAGGGTAGCGGTATGGATGGAGAGGAAAGGGCGGATCTTGGCAATGTTGCGGAGCTGAGACCGGCAGGTTTTGGCGACAGCTTGGATGTGAGGTGTGAATGAGAGAGCGGGGTCGAGGATGACACCAAGGTTGCAGGCTTGTGAGACGGGAAGGATGGTAGTGCCGTCAACAGAGATGGGAAAGTCAGGGAGAGGGCAGGGTTTGGGAGGGAAGACAAGGAGTTCAGTCTTGGACATGTTGAGTTTCAGGTGGCGAGCAGACATTCAGATGGAGATGTCCTGAAGGCAGGAGGAGATGCGAGCCTGGAGACAGGGGGAGAGAGCAGGGGCAGAGATGTAAATCTGAGTGTCATCAGCGTAGAGATGATAGTTGAAGCCGTGGGAGCGAATGAGGTCACCAAGGGAGTGAGTGTAGATCGAGAACAGAAGGGGACCAAGCACTGAACCTTGGGGAACCCCCACAGTAAGGGGATGGGAGGGGGAGGAGGAGCCTGCAAAAGAGACTGAGAATGAACGACCGGAGAGATACGAGGAGAACCAGGAGAGGACAGAGTCTGTGAAGCCAAGGTCCGATAGCGTGTTGAGAAGAAGGAGGTGGTCCAGAGTGTCGAAGGCAGCTGAGAGGTCGAGGAGGATTAGAATGGAGTATGAGCCGTTGGATTTGGCAAGCAGGAGGTCATTGGTGACCTTTGAGAGGGCAGTTTCCGTGGAATATAGGGGACGGAAGCCAGACTGGAGGGGGTCGAGGAGAGAGTTGTTGCTGAGGAATTCGAGGTAGCGTGTGTAGACAACTCGTTCGAGGAGTTTGGAAAGGAATGGTAGGAGGGATATGGGGCGATAACTAGAAGGTGAGGTGGGGTCAAGAGAGGGTTTTTTCAGGATGGGAGAGACATGAGCATGTTTGAAGGCAGAGGGGAAGGAACCAGTGGAGAGTGAGCGGTTGAAGATGGAAGTGAAGGAGGGGAGAAGGGATGGAGCGAGAGATTTCATGAGATGAGAGGGAATGGGGTCAGAAGCACAGGTGGCCGGAGTAGCACTTGAGAGCAGGGAGGAGAGCTCCTCTGAGGATACTGCTGGGAAGGATGGGAGAGTAGCAGAGAGTGTCGAGAGCCGGGGGGTTGGAGAAGGGGGGGAAGTGCCTTTGGGGAGGTCGGACCTGATGGATTTAATTTTGTTTATGAAGTAGGAGGCCAGATCGCTGGAGGTGAGGGAAGGAGGAGGGGGAGGAACCGGGGGTCTGAGAAGGGAGTTGAAGTACGGAAGAGCTGGCGGGGGTGATGGGCATGGGTGCCAATAAGGGAGGAGAAATAGTTTTGTCTGGTAGAGGAGAGGACTGAGTTAAGGCAGGAAAGGATCTCGCCTGTCTCACCGCCGAGCCCTAGCCCACATCTTGCCTCTGGTTTGAAACTCCCTCCCTCTTCAAATCCCCCAGACAATTCTTCTCCCCCACCACTTCAAAATCTTACTAATGGCACATCTTCTCCAAGAGGCCTTCCCAGATTAAGTCCCACTTTTCCTCAACTTTTATTCCCTTCTACATTGCTATGTCTTGTTCCGTTGGCTCTTCCCCCCTCTCCCAGCCACACAGCACTTATGATTATAGCCGTAATTTTATGTTTTTGTATTGATGTCTGTTTATTTGTATTGATGTCTGTCTCCTCCCACCCCAGACGGCGTGCTCAATGTGGTCAAGGATTATCACTCTTTATTGTTCTATTGTACTTTCCCAAGCGCTTAGTATAGTGCTCTCTGCACAGTAAGCGTTCAATAAATACGATTGAAGGAACGAATGAGAATGAATGAATGAATGAATGAATAAATAAATAAATAAATAAATAAATAAATAAATAAATAATTGTAGTAATAGTGATTCTCTGTCTCTCCCATTTTCAGTCCATACTTCACGCTATTATGCGGATCATTTCTCTTGAAAAAGACTCAGTCCGTATCTCCTCTTTCCTAAAGAACCTCCAACTGTTGGCCATTTATCTAAATGCCTCTATCTATCAACCTATCCCACCCTAAAAAAACTCTCTCTTGACCCCACCTCACCTTCTAGTTATCGCCCCATATCCCTCCTACCATTACTTTCCAAACTCCTCGAACGAGTTGTCTACACGCGCTGCCTCGAATTCCTCAGCAACAACTCTCTCCTCGACCCCCTCCAGTCTGGCTTCCGTCCCCTATATTCCACGGAAACTGCCCTCTCAAAGGTCACCAATGACCTCCTGCTTGCCAAATCCAACGGCTCATACTCCATTCTAATCCTCCTCGACCTCTCAGCTGCCTTCGACACTCTGGACCACCTCCTTCTTCTCAACACGCTATCGGACCTTGGCTTCACAGACTCTGTCCTCTCCTGGTTCTCCTCGTATCTCTCCGGTCGTTCATTCTCAGTCTCTTTTGCAGGCTCCTCCTCCCCCTCCCATCCCCTTACTGTGGGGGTTCCCCAAGGTTCAGTGCTTGGTCCCCTTCTGTTCTCGATCTACACTCACTCCCTTGGTGACCTCATTCGCTCCCACGGCTTCAACTATCATCTCTACGCTGATGACACTCAGATTTACATCTCTGCCCCTGCTCTCTCCCCCTGTCTCCAGGCTCGCATCTCCTCCTGCCTTCAGGACATCTCCATCTGAATGTCTGCTCGCCACCTGAAACTCAACATGTCCAAGACTGAACTCCTTGTCTTCCCTCCCAAACCCTGCCCTCTCCCTGACTTTCCCATCTCTGTTGACGGCACTACCATCCTTCCCGTCTCACAAGCCTGCAACCTTGGTGTCATCCTCGACCCCGCTCTCTCATTCACACCTCACATCCAAGCTGTCGCCAAAACCTGCCGGTCTCAGCTCCGCAACATTGCCAAGATCCGCCCTTTCCTCTCCATCCATACCGCTACCCTGCTCGTTCAAGCTCTCATCCTATCCCGTCTGGACTACAGCATCAGCCTTCTCTCTGATCTCCCATCCTCGTGTCTCTCCCCACTTCAATCCATACTTCATGCTGCTGCCCGGATTGTCTTTGTCCAGAATCGCTCTGGGCATGTTACTCCCCTCCTCTAAAATCTCCAATGGCTACCAATCAACCTGTGCATCAGGCAGAAACTCCTCACCCTGGGCTTCAAGGCTCTCCATCACCTCGCCCCCTCCTACCTCACCTCCCGTCTCTCCTTCTACAGCCCACCCCGCACCGTCCGCTCCTCTGCCGCTAATCTCCTCACCGTACCTCGTTCTCGCCTGTCCCGCCATCGACCCCCGGCCCACGTCATCCCCCGGGCCTGGAATGCCCTCCCTCTGCCCATCCGCCAAACTAGCTCTCTTCCTCCCTTCAAGACCCTACTGAGAGTTCACCTCCTCCAGGAGGCCTTCCCAGACTGAGCCCCTTCCTTCCTCTCCCCCTCGTCCCCCTCTCCATTCCCCCATCTTACCTGCTTCCCTTCCCCACAGCACCTGTATATATGTATATATGTTTGTACATATTTATTACTCTATTTATTTATTTATTTTTCTTGTACATATCTATTCTATTTATTTTATTTTGTTAGTATGTTTGGTTTTGTTCTCTGTCTCCCCCTTTTAGACTGTGAGCCCACTGTTGGGTAGGGACTGTCTCTATATGTTGCCAACATGTACTTCCCCAGCGCTTAGTACAGTGCTCTGCACACAGTAAGCGCCCAATAAATACGATTAATTGATTGATTGATTGATTGAGATCAAGGCACAGTGAGTTGGGAAGTACTGGAGGAGTGAAGTGTGCAGGCTGGATTGTAGTAGAAGACAAGCGAGATGAGGGAGGAGGGGGCAAGGTGATGAGTGGTTTAAAGCCAATGGAGAGGAGTTACTGTTTAAGAAGGAGGTAGATGAGCAAGTACTGTAGTTTTTTGAGGAGAGGGGTGATGTGTCCACAGCGTTTTGGTAGAAAAATGATCCGGGCAGCAGAGTGAAGTATGGACTGGAGTGGGGAGAGATAGGAGCCTGGAGGTCAGCATGGAAAACCTAATGCAGTAATCCAGGCGGGATACGATGAGTGATTGTATTAACATGGTAGCAGTACCGCTCGAGAGGAAAGGACAGATTTTAGCGATGGTGTGAAGGTGGGACCTCAGGATTTCGTGACAGATTGAATTTGTGGGTTGAATGAGAGAGAGGAGTCAAGGATCACGCCAAGGTAACGGGCTTGTGAGACAGGAAGGATAGTGGGGGTGCTGTCTACAGTGATGGGAAAGTATTACTACTACTACTATTCTGACCCCCATGCAGTATAGAGACTCAGTCCAACCCGATCTGCTTGTATCCACCCCAGCGCTTAGTACAGATAGTAAGACCTTAATAAATACCACAATTACTATTCTACTACACATACGATCACAACTAGCTCTAAAGGTATTACAGAAAGGGATGGGGCAGGTCTAGTGGTGGGCGGCTCAGACTTGGGAGTGGAAACAGAAAAGGAGGATGAAGAAGGAGGACCTGCGGGGGGCTCTGTAAGTCCATCCTCACTAAGGAAAGATTTTGCCATTCAATTTCGTTTTCTGTTACAGAATCACAAACAAGGGTCCAAAGCCTCTTCTTTCTTCTTAAAGAAAATTACCCTCTTGACTACGCCCTTGATTCATTCATTCGTTCATTCAATCGTGTTTATTGAGCATTTACTGTGTGCAGAGCACTGTAATAAGCGCTTGGGAAGTACAAGTTGGCAACATATAGAGACAGTCCCTACCCAACAGTGGGCTTGATGGCCTGCTTCACCTGCCTGTTTCATAGGGTGTAGATAAAGGGGTTCAGCATGAGGGCCAAGGAGATGTTTGGCACCGGCACCCTCTTGTTGAAGTCTAAACCTTCCTTGTGGGATGGCTGATGTGCATGAATATGCAGATGCTATAAGAAAGGGAGATGACGATCATGTGGGAGGAGCAGGTGGAAAAGGCCTTTTTTCTTTGCTGGATTGAGTGCAGTATCAGGTGTGGGTGCTGGCGACTAGTGTCATTTACCAGGAGTGTCCCCACTGCTAATATAAAATTCATCTGCTCAAATAACTGAGTGTCAATGCGCGAGAGGTCCAGCATGGGCAGTGTCACAGGTGAAATGGTTGATGACTTTCGAGTCACAGAAGTTCAGCTGGAGATCCAGGATGAGACCTGTAAAGATGATCAGCAAGCTGACCAGCCAGGAGCAGAGAACCAGCAGGGTGCAGACTCTCTGGCACATGATGGTCAAGTAATGTAGCGGCCGGCAGATAGCAAAATAGCTGTAATAGGACATGGCATCCAGGAGGACGATTTCTGTCTCCCCCAGGAAGATGACGAAGAAAAACTGAATGACACAAGCATTATAGGAAATGGTCCTGTCACCGGTCGAAATACCCACCAGCAGTTTGGGAAAGGTGACTGATGTAAATGAAATTTCTAGGAAGGAGAAATTCTGGAGGAATTTCTCCACATTGGGGTGTGGAGATGGGAGTCCAGTAGGATGGGGGTGAGGATAGTCAGGTTCCCCGTGATGCTCAACAGGTAACTGAGTAGCAGGAATAAGAAGATAATGTTCTTCCAGTCTGGATTGTCCGTCAGCCCCAAGGGGATGAACTCGGTCACTGAGGTCTGATTTCTCATCGCTGATTCTGGATTTCCTCCGGGGTCACACATGAGTATGGAAGAGGAAGCACTTGTAGTTGGTCAGGGAATTTTTCTGTTTATTTTTATATTTATACTCTCCCAAGCCCTTACTACAGTGCTTTGCAAACAGTAAGCACTCAATAAATACGATTAAATGAGGAGAGAGGCTGAAAAGGGAAACTCAAAGAAACCGGTTGGAATGCTTCTCCTTTCACTGGACCGAATACTTATCATCACACTGGCAGTCTTTATTAAACCAATCCTCATCAGCGTTCTTTAGGCACCTCTTCGGTACACAACACTCTTATAAACACTTAGGGAAGTATAATCAATCAATTAGTGGTATTTATTGAGTGCCTACTGCCTACAGAGCTCAACAATAGACTACAGACCCCTCCTGTGGAGAGTTTACAATCTAATGGGAGAGATCAGCAGTAATAAATAGCTAACAAGGAATTCACCCACATTTTTGAACCCCGGGTCAGGGGAGGTCATCAGTCTTGTCAGCCATCTCCAGGCAGAGCTGGGGCTAGAATCCCAGGTATCCCAGAGCTGAGAACCATCAAATGGACCCCTATCTGAGCTCCAGGCCAGGATCTGCCTGGTTGAAAGGAGAGAGTAGCCAGGGGCAACAGATCATCTGAGGCACGGGCCAATCCCAACCCTTTAAAAATCGATCCAGTTAGCAAAAATACCAATCCAGCCGATTCCTTTCCAATTGTCGCTATCTCCTTCCCTGCCCAAATCAAAAAGGTCAGATATGGGACAGGAAAAACCAGTAGAGATCAGATTTCGGGAGGGCCGAGGTACTTAAGGAAGAACGTGTACTTACTTTTTTGACAGTCTCGATGGTTGTGGTCAGTTTTCACCCTGAATAGTTTGGTTTGTTCGTTTGAAAATCCGAATCGACCCTCTCCATGTTCTCAGGAAGAATTTCATACCATTTTGACAGCGCAAATCTCTTCCCATTTTCGCGGTGCCCTGCCAGGCAGGACGGAATCTCCCTTATCCTCCTCCTTCTGCTGCTGCTACGTACTACTACTAATGATAATGGTATTTGTTAAGCGCTTATTATGTGCGAAGCACTGTTATAAGCGCTGGGGGGACGATACAAGGTGATCAGGTTGTCCCACAGGGTGCTTACAGGCTTAATCCCCATTTTACAGATGAGGTAACTGAGGCACAGAGAAGTGAAGTGACTTGCCCAAAGTCACACAGTTGACAATTGGCGGAGCCGGGAGTTGAACACATGACCTCTTACTCCAAAGTCCGTGCTCTTTCCACTAGACACGCTGCTTCTCTACTTCTTTACTTCTGCTACTTCCATCGGTTTGCAGAAGGGAGAGGAATTGGGGTCCTGGGAGACATCCTTCCTGTCAGCCTACCAGCGGGGATAGAGAAAACTCTGTTCTAGAGGGAAGGAAAGAGAGGATAGTTGAGACAGCAAGCTGCTTTCTAACAGTCACAGAAAGGAGATTTGACATTATTCCTCTCTTCCCTAGCCCTTATTTTACAGGGACAAAATTTAGCACCTTTTGTGAGTTCTTCTCAGTGCAGATGGGGAGGGCTCTTTAGATAACAAAGGAGACATACTATGGAGATGCTTATTCTAAGGCACTAATGAGCTCGGCTCTCAATCCCCTCTGAGCAAAGAATTTTAAATTGGGTGGGAAAAAGGCAGGGCCAGGGAAGACCCCGAAGGAGTAGTGATTGGGATCTTGAAGGGTTCTTTCCTGGAGCTGAGGTTGGCTTCGCCAATCCCCTCATCACTCAGTGGTCCCTGGTCCCTGGGCTACCTGTGGGGTAAAAGTGGCCATTGTACCCCTTGCCGTACTGGGACGTAGCTGCTGCTGCTGGTTTTCTGTTTTTCTTCTCCTGCTGTTTCCAGGAAAGTTGAAAATATCGCTCCGGCCCTTAGTCCCACTTCATTCATTCAATCGTATCTCATTCCATCGTATTTATTGAATGTAGAGCACTGTAGTATGCGCTTGGGAGAGTACAGTATAGCAATAAACAGACATATTCCCTGCCCAAAGCGAGCTTACAGTCTAGAGCGGGAGAGAGACGTGAATATAAATAAATAAAATCACAGATGTGTAAATAGGTGCTGTGGGGCCGGGAGGGGGGCAATGAATAAAGGAAGCAAATCAGGGCGATGAAGAAGGGAGTTGGAGAAGAGGAAATGAGGGTTTAGTCATTAGTACCGTGTGACGTACTCATCGATGCCTGACCACGTCGGGAAAGCTCAGGGCCGTCTGCAAATGATGAGATCTTGGACATCCCCAGCCCCACCCCGCCTCCTACGAATTGGGCTTCAAGGTCTATAAATTAATCAATATGTCAGTCAATCCCTCACTCCTTTAGTCTACTCTGATATTTACTGAGCACCTACTGAATGGAAAACAATCCATCAATCAATGAAATGGTATTTGTTGATCACCTACAGAATGCTGATAGCATACGTTGATGGCGTACTGAGTATTAAGCAATTTAACAAATGGGATATATTGACTACCTAGTGCGTCTTAGGCACTATACTACTACTTTCCAAAACTTTCCAATCGAATGGAGGTCATAGAGATGATTTCCGAACAGTGGGAGCCAGAGTAAAAACAAGGATTAGCTAGGGAGCAGTACAAATAGGACAGACTGGAACATCTGCCCAAATCAGATGAAATCAGTGCAGTACAGTATAACCGAGACAATCCATATATTCATTCATTCAATCGTATTCATTGAGCGTTTATTGTGCGCAGAGCACTGTACTAAGCGTTTGGGAAGTACAGGTTGGCAACTTATAGAGACGGTCCCTACCCAACAACGGGCTCACAGTCTAGAAGGGGGAGACAGACAACAAAACAAAACGTATTAACAAAATAAAATAAATATAATAATAAATATGTACAAGTAAAATAAATAGAGTAATAAATCTTTACAAACATATATACAGGTGCTGTGGGGAGGGGAAGGAGGTAGGGCGGGGGGATGGGGAGGGGGAGGAGGGGGAGAGGAAGGAGGGGCTCAGTTTGGGAAGGCCTTCTGGAGGAGGTGAGCTCTCAGTAGGGCTTTGAAGTGCGAAGAGAGCTAGCTTGGCGGATGTGCGGAGGGAGGGCATTCCAGGCCAGGGGAAGGACGTGGGCCGGGGGACGACGGCGGGACAGGCGAAAACAAGGTATAGTGAGGACGTTAGCGGCAGAGGACCGGAGGGTGCAGGCTGGGCTGTAGAAGGAAAGAAGGGAGGTGAGGTAGGAGGAGGCGAGGTGATGGAGAGCCTGGAAGCCGAGAGTGAAGTGTTTTGGCCTGATGTGCAAATTTACTGGTAGCCACTGGAGATTTTTGAGGAGGGGAGTAAAATGCCCAGAGCGTTTCTGCACAAAGATGATCCGGGCAGCAGCGTGAAGTATAGATTGAAGTGGGGAGAAACAGGAGGATGAGAGATCAGAGAGGAAGCTGATGCAGTAATCTAGTCGGGATAGGATGAGAGATTGAACCAACAAGGTAGCGGTTTGGATGGAGAGGAAAGGGCTGATGTTGGCGATGTTGCAGAGGTGAGACCGGCAGGTTTTGGTGACGGATTGGATGTGAGGGGTGAACAAGAATGCAGAGTCGAGGATGACACAATGGTAGCGGGCTTGTGAGACGGGAAGGATGGTAGTGCTGTCTACAGTGACGGGAAAGTCAGGGAGAGGGCAGGGGTTGGGAGGGAAGATGAGTTCAGTCTTAGACATATTGAGTTTTCAATGGCGGCAGACATCCAGATGGAGATATCCTGAAGGCAGGAGGTGACCCGAGCCTGAAGGGAGGGAGAGAGAGCAGGGACAGAGATGTACATTTGGGTGTCATCAGCGTAGAGATGATAGTTGAAGCCATGGGAGCGAATGAGTTCACCAAGGGAGTGAGTGTAGATAGACAACAGAAGGGAACCAAGAACTAACCCTTGAGGAGCCCCTACAGTAAGGCGATGGAAGGGGGAGGAGGAGCCCGCAAAAAAGACGGATAATGAATGCCCGGAGAGATGAGGAGAACCAGGAGGGGATGGATTCTGTGAAGCCAAGGTTGGATAGCGTGTTGAGGAGAAGGGGGTGGTCCACAGTGTCGAAGGCAACTGAGAGGTCGAGGAAGATTAGGATAGAGTAGGAGCCGTTGGATTTGACAAGCAGGAGGTCATTGGTGACCATTGGGAGGGCAGTTTCGGTGGAATGTAGGGGAGGGAAGCCAGATTGGAGTGGGTCGAGGAGAGAGTTTGCGTTGAGGAGTTCGAAGCAGCGGGTGTAGACGACTTGTTCAAGGAGTTTGGAAAGGAATGGTAGGAAGGAGATAGGGCGATAACTAGAAGAGGAGGTGGGGTCAAGAGAGGGTTTTTTTAGGATGGGAGAGACGTGGGCATGTTTGAAGGCAGAGAGGAAGGAACCGGTGGAGAGTGAGCGGTTGAAGATGCACGGTAAGGAGAGGAGAAGGACAGGGTGAGAGACTTCATAAGATGAGAGGGAATGGGGTCAGAAGGACAGGTGGCCGGAGTAGCACTTGAGAGGAGGGAGGAGATCTCATCTGAGGATACTGCTGGGAAGGATGAGAGAGTAGCAGAGAGTGTTGAAAGCCGGGGAGTTGGCGAAGAGGGAGTAGTGACTTTGGGGAGCTCAGACTTGATAGAGTTAATTTTGCTAATGAAGTAGGAGGCCAGTTCGTTTGGGGCGAGGGAAGGAGGAGGAGGAGGAACAGGGGGCCTGAGAAGGGAGTTAAATGTACGAAGGAGTTGACGGGGATGATGGGCATGGGTGTCAATAAGGGAGGAGAAGAGAAATACAGATATATACCTAAGTGCCACGGGGCGGGTAGACGGGGGAAGAGCAAAAGGAGGGGGTCATGGCTAAAAGATCTCTTGCTAAAAGGCCTCACTAACTCGGATACGGGCAGAGATTTGAAATAAACACATTATACCTGGAGATTTCTATTGGCTTCGGCACAGACCCGCTGAACAAACCTAGGAACGTCTCTTAAGTGAAATGAAAAGGCTTGATTCTCCCTGATTGGATGAGGACAAAGGGCAGAGGTAGCAGGGGGACCTTGCCACGGGAGTGATTTCCAGGATGGGGGGTATGGGGGCGCATAGAGGGATGCAGGACCATCAGTTTCTGTTTGCTAGACATCAGATGAAGTATAAGACTAATGTACAACTGCCACGTCTCTCTGGTCGACTCTCTGCGTCTCCTGCAGATTTCCTGTGGGATTTTGTCGCTGAAGAATCCTCACCCCTTCGTGGAAAATTCAACTCGGTACACCAGGTCCCTGATGGCCTGCTTGACCTGCTGGTTCCGAAGAGTGTAGATGAAGGGGTTCAGCATGGGGACCACGGTAGTGTAGAGCACGGCCACCCCCTTGGTCATGTCCACCCTGTCCTTGGCGGACGGTTTCATGTACACGAAGATACAACTGCCGTATGTGATGGAGACCACGACTGTGTGGGAGAAGCAAGTGGAAAAGGCTTTTCTCTTCTGCTGCGTAGAGGACAGTCTCAGGATGGTGCAGCTGATGGCTATGTAGGACAGAGCCAATAACACCAAGGTGACCAGTAGTGTCCCCAATGCCAAGATGAAACCCGTCAGCTCCAGGAACCCGGTGTCCGAGCAGGAGAGTAGGAGCAGAGGGGAGACGTCACAGAAGAAGTGGTCAATGGCTACAGAGCCACAGATGTCCAGATGGAGGCCAAGGATGACAGGAGGAAAGCTGGCCAGGAACCCGGTCAGACAGGAGCAGAGAACCAGCAGGGTGCAGACTTTCTGGCTCATGGCGGTCGTGTAGTATAGAGGCCGGCATATGGCGACATAGCGGTCGTAGGACATGGAAGCCAGGAGGAAGAACTGGGTCACTCCCAAGAGGATTAGGAAAAATAGTTGAATTGCACAGCACTTGTAGGAAATCGTCCTATCCCCGGTGACGATGGTGGCCAGGAATCTGGGAATGTAGGTGGAGGTGAAGCAGATCTCCAGGATGGAGAAGCAGCGCAGGAAGAAGTACATGGGGGTGTGAAGGTGGGAGTACAGCAGGGTGAGGGTGATGATGGTCCACTCTTTTAGACTGTGAGCCCACTCCTTTAGACTGTGAGCCCACTGTTGGGTAGGGACTGTCTCTATATGTTGCCAATTTGTACTTCCCAAGCGCTTAGTACAGTGCTCTGCACATAGTAAGCGCTCAATAGACACGATTGATGATGATGATGATGATGGTCAGGTTGCCAGTGATGCTCAGGACGTAGGTGACAGACATGTACAGGAGAATCACCGCCTGCAAATCCGGGTCGTCCGTGAGCCCTAGGAGGATGCACTGAGTCACTTGCGTGTGATTCCTCATGGCTGACCTATGCCTCCTGTTGGAGAACACCAGAGGACTGTCAATCCAACTCACTAGAGGCGGGAAGAGGGCTGTGACTCCTCTCCCACTAGACGAGCTGGGCAAGAACAGCGCCGGCTGTGGGAGACATCGGACATGGTAGGGTCACAACCCAATCCTTGAGATGACTTCATGGATTGATGGCAGACACCTCCACGAGGGACAACGGAAGCGTGGTTGTCCCAGCTGTGACCCTTAGGCTTCATCCCCCAATATCTGCGCGATGTTTGGAGTAGAGATTACCTTTACTAAGCACCCAATTGGGCGGGTCCAGCTATAAGAGCTCGGGGACATA
This sequence comes from Tachyglossus aculeatus, assembly GCF_015852505.1. Lineage (NCBI taxonomy): Eukaryota > Metazoa > Chordata > Mammalia > Monotremata > Tachyglossidae > Tachyglossus > Tachyglossus aculeatus. Next base: position 132,604,178 of record NC_052069.1, on the reverse strand, counting down.
CACCACAACTATTCCCTGCCCACGGGGAGCTTCTGTTCATATGGGGTGGCAAACGTAAACACACTTACCAATAGTATGGTCAAAATGAAAATTCGAATAGCATATATACCTGATTGTAGAGAATGGGTGCTGATTGCCTCCTGGAGCATGGGCCCGTGAATGCCTTGTGTACATGTAATAGGGGGGAAAATTGATCTTTGGCCAAGCCCATGAATGTCAAGGTTTCAGCTGAATTTGTGCCCCCAAACCATCAACTGTCAACACTTGGATAACTGAGATTGTCAGGAACCTTGAGGGAGGAAGAGTGTTTGAGATCATTAGCATATAACCCAGTGAGTGTTAAGCAGCTCATAGCCCAGTCATTCCCTGGAGCTACTGCCAGAAAAGGGAAGTGGCCATCAGAAGACAAGTCCGGGATGCCTGCCCTGGGTGAATAATAATAATAATAATAATAATAATAATAATAATAATAATAATAATAATTATTATTATTATTATTATTATTATTATTATGGTATTTGTTAAACGCTTACTATGTGCCAAGCACTGTTCTAAGCGCTGGGGGGGATACAAGGTAACCAGTTTGTACTATGTGGGGCTCACAGTCTTAATCCCTATTTTACAGTTGAGGGAACTGAGGCACAGAAAGGTTAAGTGCCTTGCCCAAAGTCACACATCTGACAAGTGGCAGAGCCGGGATTAGAACCCATGACCTCTGATTCCCAAGCCCGTGCTCTTTCCATTGAGCCACGCTGCTTATCATGCTGCTACCTAATAAGCAAGATAATCAGGTCTCACTCTAGGTTCATAGTCCAAATAGGAGAGAGAGCAAGAATTGAATCCCCATTTTGCAGATGAGGGAACTGAAGCATGGGCAAGTTAAATGACTGGTCAAAGGTCACCTAGCAGGTAGGTTGTGGAGCATGAATGAGAACCCAGGTCCTCTGACATCCAGGACGTGCCATTTCCACTAGACAACAGTGCTTCTGAAAATTACAGAATCTGTATACATGGTACAGGTGAGGTACTCAGATACTAACCAGCCACTAGGAAGTCTCAATGGATCAAACCGACCCTGCTTGGAACAATAAGGATGACAAAGAGAAAATTGCGGATTGAGTTCTGGTGTGTGTGTGTGTGTGTGTGTGTGTGTGTGTGTGTGTGTGTGTGTGTGTGTGTGTGTGTGTGTGTGTGTGTGTGTGTGTGTTTGTATTTGTCTCTCCCGGAGATCTTTCCGGATGAAGCTCTCTTTTCCTTTAATAATAATTTTGGTATTTGTTAAGCACTTACTTTGTGCCAAGCACTGTACTAAACGCTGGGGTAGATACAAAATAATCAGCTTGTCCCAGGTGGGGGTCACAGTCTTAATCCCCATCTTTACAGATGAGATAACTAAGGCCCATTCATTCATTCAATCGTATTAATTGAGCGCTTACTGTGTCCAGAGCACTGTACTAAGGGCTTGGGAAGTACAAGTTGGCAACATATACATACGGTCCCTACAGGTTAAGTGGCTTGCCCAAGGTCACACAGCAGACAAGTGGTGGAGTCGTGATTAGAACCCACGACTTCTGACTCCCAAGCCCATGTTCTTGCCACTAGTCTATGATGCTTCTCTACTCCCTCTTCCTTCTGCACTGCTTATATACTTGTATGTTTACCTTTTAAGTAAATACCTTTTCTATTCACCCCACCTTCAATACTACAGAACTTACATATACATATAATCATATGTATATATGGATTTATATTTATGTCTCTCACTCCCTCTATACTTGAAGTTACTGTGATCAGGGAACGGGCCTACCAAATTTGTTGTACTCTCCCAAGCACTTCATGAACTGCTCTGCGCAGAATTAGCTCTCATTAAACACTATTGACTGACTGATTTACTGGATAATAATTACCAGTTCTGAACGGAGGCTCCACGGCAGGATCACGGGCTCTGGGAGTCGGGGACTGAAGGGAAGGTGGCTGCAGTCGTCCATGGATTGAGGCATTGAAATCCACAATGGAAAGGGAACGGACCAAAATGTTCTGGAGAGGTCATCGCTTCCCTAACACAGTACTCTGCCCTGATTCCGGGGGTCATCCCAAATGCCCGTCTTGTAGTTGGCAGGGAAGTGAAGCTGAAATAATGTCATGCCTGTGTGGAATTTCCCAATTTTTCCCCTGTTCCGTGCTTTCATGCACCTCTCGAAATGATGTTCGTTTGTGTCCTCCCATCAACATTGGACACGCTACCCCATCAAATCTACACGAGGCCAAGTGGGTGGGAAGGAAAGCATCCAGATTTTTCTCTGCTCATAGCAGTCTGGAACCTTTGAGCAGGAGATGGGCTACTCTACCTAATGCAGGAGCAAGATTGAGGGTTTTATTTTCTTAGATTCCTGATGGGCATAAGGGGAACAATTACGAGAACAATGAAAGTCTCTCCAAGGGTTAGTCAGGAGATACTAATGAATGGTAGATGCTTTGGTGTCTCTGGCTGTGAACGTTTAATACCCGGATTGGGGTCCCATTCAGGGGGCTTGGAGGGGGCGGGGTGCGGGGAGGACAAGCTGTAGCCATTCCAAGTCATTAATTCCCAGTCCACGTGACTCAGTCCGTCTGTCAGTCAATCGTTTTATTGAGTGCTTACTGTGTGCAGAACACTATATTAAGTGCTTCGGAGAGACCAATTTAACAATATAACAGGCACATTCCCTTCCCACAACGAGTTTACAAATTTAGAGAGGGAGACGACTTCAATATAAATATAAATAAATAAAATTATAGATATGTACATATGTCTACACGCGCTGCCTAGAATTCCTCAACAACAACTCTCTCCTCGACCCCCTCCAGTCTGGCTTCCGTCCCCTTCATTCCACGGAAACTGCGCTCTCAAAGGTCACCAATGACCTCCTGCTTGCCAAATCCAACGGCTCATACTCTGTCCTAATCCTCCTCGACCTCTCAGCTGCCTTTGACACTGTGGACCACCCCCTTCTCCTCAACACGTTATCTGACCTTGGCTTCACTGACTCCGTCCTCTCCTGGTTCTCCTCTTATCTCTCCGGTCGTTCTTTCTCAGTCTCTTTTGCAGGCTCCTCCTCCCCCTCCCATCCTCTTACTGTGGGGGTTCCCCAAGGTTCAGTGCTTGGTCCCCTTCTGTTCTCAATCTACACTCACTCCCTTGGTGACCTCATTCGCTCCCACGGCTTCAACTATCATCTCTACGCTGATGACACCCAGCTCTACATCTCTGCCCCTGCTCTCTCCCCCTCCCTCCAGGCTCGCATCTCCTCCTGCCTTCAGGACATCGCCATCTGGATGTCCGCCCGCCACCTAAAGCTCAACATGTCGAAGACTGAGCTCCTTGTCTTCCCTCCCAAACCTTGTCCTCTCCCTAACTTTCCCATCTCTGTTGACGGCACTACCATCCTTCCCGTCTCACAAGCCCGCAACCTCGGTGTCATCCTCGACTCCGCTCTCTCATTCACCCCTCACATCCAAGCCGTCACCAAAACCTGCCGGTCTCAGCTCCGCAACATTGCCAAGATCCGCCCTTTCCTCTCCATCCAAACTGCTACCCTGCTCATTCAAGCTCTCATCCTATCCCGTCTGGACTACTGCACTAGCCTTCTCTCTGATCTCCCATCCTCGTGTCTCTCTCCACTTCAATCCATACTTCATGCTGCTGCCCGGATTATCTTTGTCCAGAAACGCTCTGGACATATTACTCCCCTCCTCAAAAACCTCCAATGGCTACCGATCAATCTGCGCATCAAGCAGAAACTCCTCACCCTGGGCTTCAAGGCTCTCCATCACCTCGCCCCCTCCTACCTCACCTCCCTTCTCTCCTTCTACTGCCCAGCCCGCACCCTCCGCTCCTCCACCACTAATCTCCTCACTGTACCTCACTCTCGCCTGTCCCGCCATCGACCCCCGGCCCACGTCATCCCCCGGGCCTGGAATGCCCTCCCTCTGCCCATCCGCCAAGCTAGCTCTCTTCCTCCCTTCAAGGCCCTGCTGAGAGCTCACCTCCTCCAGGAGGCCTTCCCAGACTGAGCCCCTTCTTTCCTCTCCCCTCGTCCCCCTCTCCATCCCCCCGTCTTACCTCCTTCCCTTCCCCACAGCACCTGTATATATGTATATATGGTTGTACATATTTATTACTCTATTTATTTATTTATTTATTTATTTTACTTGTACATTTCTATCCTACTTATTTTATTTTGTTGGTATGTTTGGTTCTGTTCTCTGTCTCCCCCTTTTAGACTGTGAGCCCACTGTTGGGTAGGGACTGTCTCTATGTGATGCCAATTTGTACTTCCCAAGCGCTTAGTACAGTGCTCTGCACATAGTAAGCGCTCAATAAATACGATTGATTGATTGATTGATAAGTGCTGTGGGGCTGGGAGGGGGGGAAATAAAGAGAATAAATCAAGGCGACGCAGAAGGGAGAGGGAGGAGAGTAAACGAGTGCAGACCAAAAGAAGAGTAAACAAGGTGGAACAATGGGGATCTTCTTTCTTCAAATGGTGGATGGGGCCACAGGGGGTTGACGTATATGGCTATTTGGGAATGGAACCTACTCTTAATTAATTCACCAATCGTATTTCATGAGCTTCCAATCGGGGCCCAGCACTGTACTGAGAGCTTGGGAGATGACAATGGAAACGATAGCTGGGAAGCAGCATGGTCTAGTGGAAAAGATTCCGGGCATGGGAGTCAGAAAACCTGTGTACTAATCTTGGCTTGGCCATTTGCCTGCTGTGTGACCATGGGCAAGCCAGTTCGCTTCTCTGTGCCTCAGTTCCCCTGTACTCCCTCCTGCTTAGACTGAGCCCAGGCAGGACAGGGATTGTGTCCAACCTAACTAATGTGTATCTGCTACAGCGCTTAGAACAGTGTTTGACAAATACCATAAAAAATGTGTATTGAATCCTACACCCTCCTCCTTAGATTGTGTTCTCCAGGTGGGACAGGGACCATGACCATACTGATTATTTTGTATCTGACCCAACGTTAGTACAGTGCTTGGCACATATTAGGCAAGTACCGTAAGAAAGAGACATGAGCCCTGCCTTCAAAGAGCTTTAGCATCTATCGGGGGATTTCCTGCTTTTATCCCCAGAGTCCTGCCTCTCCTCTTGTCTCAGTGGAACTCATCACTAGCAACGTCCTCCATTAGAAGGTAGGAGAGTTATTCCCCTTTCCAGGAGCCCCTATCACCGCATTTACCCGTCACCCTGTCCCTTCCTCCCACTGCCAGTCGTTTCATTCCATCACCCGCGAGGTCACGGTGTATGTCTAATTTAACCATGAGGAGAGAGAGGAGGGAGATAGAGAATGATACAGATGACTGATATATCATTTCTCCTACATCTATTGGGCTTTCCGAAGCACTCAGCATGCTGTTCTGCACACAGTAGGCATTCAGGAAATACCATTGATTGACAAACTGGTAGGCAGCAGCTCCTTCTTCTCTTCAATATTTCGCCTTCCTCAGGCCCTAGCTCCGTGGCAGAGAGGTCAGCCCCAGGGTGCTTCCACAATGGAGTCCCGCGCGCGGAGTCTCTCTTGCCGTGGGGCATCTCAGGGCTGTCGTGGCCATTTTCTCCCCGCTCCAAACCGTGGTCTGGGTTGAACCCCGCCATGTGGGAAGGGAGATACGAGCCGCGTTGTCGCCCCTGCAGTCTGGGTTATGGGTGTGGGGTGCAAAGAAATCTACCTCTCAATCGGGAAGTATTTATTGAGGGTTTACTGAGCAATCCATCAGTCAGTCAAATCAAATCAATCAAACGGCATCTAATGACTGCCTACTGAGTTCTAGGCACTATACTAAGCGCTTGAAAGAGCACATTTGACGAAAGTGACTTGTTTCCTGCCATCCAATAGTTTCCATTCGAATGGAGGAGGTACATAGAGATGATTTCCAAAGAGTGGGAGCCAGAGTCAAATATGAATCAGCTAGGGAGCAGAACAAATAAGACAGATGGGAATGCCTGCCCAAATCAGATTAAATCAGTGAAATTACAGTATAACAGACAAATATGCAAATATGCTGAAGATTGTTGTGAGAGGGGGAGTGAGAGATTGGGGGGAGCTGGGGATTGGGAGGATGGGACTAAGAGATGGGAGTGATAGAGTGGAGTTGTGAGAGGGGAGTTAGAGGATGTGAGTAAAAAGTGTGAACCTTTGGCTTCCCCTCCCCGTAATGGTCAATGACGTCACTCCTCCAGCTGCAGGGCCTCACGTAGGTGGATACTGAAAGAGATTTGCAAAAAACACCGTGAATCTGGTTATTTCTATTGGCTTAGGCACGGACCTGCTTAACAAATCTCGGAATATCTCTCCCGTGCAGAATGAAAAGGCATGACTCCCCCCTGAGTGGATGAGGACAAAGGACTGAGGTAGCAGGAGGACATGGCCAGGGGAGGGATTTCCAGAAGGGCGGGTGCGGGGGCACACAGAGTGATGGAGAACCAATGCAGATGAAGAATTAAGCTAATGTCCCGGCACCGAGTCTCTGTGGTCGAGCCTTTGCATCTCCTGCACATTTTCCTGGTGGATTTCGTCGCCAAGGAGCCCTCACCTCCTGGAGGAAAATCCAATGAAGTGCATCACGTCTTTGAAGGAATTCTTGGCCTGCTCATTCCGCAGGGAGTAAATGAAAGGGTTCAAAATGGGGGTTACAGAATGGTTCAGCACGACCACCCTCTTGGGCAGGTCCACCCTGTCCTTGGCAGACAGTTTTATGTACATAAACGTGTTGGAGACCACGATCACGTGAGGGGAGCAATCTCAGGATGGTGCTGGCGATGACTGTGTAAGACATGGCCACTAACACCAAGGTGACCAATTGTGTCCCCAAGGCCAAGGTGAAAACCATCAGCTCCAGGAACCCGGTGTCCGAGCAGGAATACAGGAGCATAGGAGAGACGTCACAGAAGTGGTCAATGGCTACGGAGCCACAGAAGTCCTGTTGGAGGCCAGGGATGACAGGAAGAAAGATGACCAGGAACCCGGTCAGACAGGAGCAGAGGACTAGCAGGGTGCAGACTTTCGGGCTCATCACGGTCGTGGAATGCAGAGGCCGGCAGATGGCTACGTAGCGGTCATAAGACATGGCGGCCAGGAGGAAGAACTAGGTCAATATCAAGAGGATGACAAAAAATACCTGAGTTGCACTGCAGTTGTAGGAAATCGTCCTATCCCCGGTGACAATGGTAGCCAGGAATCTAGGAATGCAGGCGGAGGTGAAGCAGTTCTCCAGGAAGGAGAAGCAGCGCAGGAAGAAGTACATGTCAAGTTCTTGAACCAATGTAGCAGTTTAGACGGAGGGGAAAGAGCAAATTCTGCAGATGCTTTGGAGATAGAACGGACATGATTTTTTGCTGTCAGCCAACCCGTTAGCAGGGTTTTGGCATGTACTGTGATTGTCCCCATCGCCACTCCAAAGCCACCTCTGCTCCTACAAGCGGGTCAGAGTAGCCTCAGGGAAATCATTCTTAGTGCCAGTTCTGGACTAGGAATGGCTACCAGGTCAAAGACTCTTCCAAAGCTATAAATAGATGTTCTAAACTCTCAAAGCCTTCCTGATGATTCTGAAAATAACAATAATAATAATAATGATGGAATTTATTAAGAGCTTACTATGTGAAAAGCACTGTTCTAAGCGCTGGGGAGGTTACAAGGTGATCAGGTTGTCCCGGGGGGGCTCACACTCTTAATCCCCATTTTACAGATGAGGGAACTGAGGCACAGAGAAGTGAAGTGATTTGCCCAAAATCACACAGCTGACAATTGGCGGAGCTGGGGTTTGAACACATGACCTCTGACTCCACAGCCTGTGCTCTTTCCACTGAGCCAAGAAGCTTCTCATGGGCTCTGGCATTGTTGTGGGTGAATGTCGAATGTGCCATTGAACAAATCGTGACAAAACAAATGTGTGGAACAAGAAATAGTCTTAAAACTAGTAGGGGATTCAGCAACCTGTCATGATAAGTGACATTTTCCTACAAAACTGTTCAGTCCATGTTTCCCCACACCTCAAAAACCTGCAGTGATTGCTCATCCAAATCCATATCAAACAGAAACTCCTTACCATTGGCTTTACCATTGGCTTACCATTTCCAACTTGTACTTCCCAAGTGCTTAGTACAGTGTTCTGCACACAGTAAGCGCTCAATAAATACAATTGAATGAATGAATGAATGAATGAATGAATGGAGGTATGGAGGCGGGAGTCTAGCAAAGTGAAGATGACAATGGTCAGGTTTCCGGTCATATTCAGTACATAGAGGAGAATGTATGTAGAGGAGAATCACAGCGTGTAAATTCGGGTCGTCCGTGAGTCCCAGGAGGATAAACTCAGTCACCTGACTAGGTGGACAGGGACAGCCCTGTGGTTACTAGAGGCCTCCACTCCGGGCAGGGTGCGCGAGACTTCGGGCAATGCAGGGTCAGGACCCAGTCCTTGAGATGCCTTCTTGGGTTTATGGTTGACACCTCCCCGCTGGGCAAAGGGAGTCTGAAGGTCCCAGCCACGACCCTCAGGCTTTATTAACGAAACCCTGCGTGAAGGAGAATAGATTACGTTTACTAAGAATATATTTTGATTGATGCACTTCTCTAGTCGCGAGGGAAAGTACACAACAAACAGGTGACACATTTCCTGCTCACATCAATCAATCAGTCAATCATATTTATTGAGCGCTTACTGTGTGCACAGCACTGTACTAAGCGCTTGGGAAGTACAAGTTGGCAACATATAGAGACAGTCCCTACCCAACAGTGGGCTCACAGTCTAGAAGGGGGAGACAGAGAACAAAACCAAACATACTAACAAAATAAAATAAATAGAATAGATATGTACAAGTAAGATAAATAAATAAATAGAGTAATAGATATGTACAAACATATATACTTCTCATGGGGAGGCAAACGTAAATGTACCTACTAATAACGTATTCAAAATGAGAACTTGAATAGCATATATACATGATTGTTGACAATGGGTTCAGATTGTCCACTTGGAGCATGGGTCCACGAATGCCTTATGTAGTAATAATAATCGTAATAATCATAACGGTAATTGTGTCATTTGTCAAGCGCTTACATGTTCCAGGAACTGCACAAAACGATGGGGTGGAGACAAGCAAATCGTGCTGGACACAGTCCCTGTCCCACGTGGGGCTCATAGTTTCCATCCCCATTTTACAGATGAAGTAATTGAGGCAAGGGAGAAGGGAAGAGACTTGCCCAAGGCCACACAGCAGATAGGTGGTCTAGCGGGATTAGGAACCATGAGTTTCGGACTACAAAGCCTGTTCTGTATCTACTAAGCCAGAGGGGGGAAATGTGCCCTTTGTCCGAGCCCAAGAATGTCAAGGTTTCACCTGAATTCAGTCCCCCAACCCATCAATTCTCAATACCTGGATAACTGAGGTTGTCAGGTGCCTTTAGGGAGAAGGAGTGATTGGGGCCATAAGCATAGTACCCAGTGAGTGTTAAGGAGCTCATTTCCCCGTCATTCGCTGGAGATGCTGCCAGAAAAGGGAGAAGACCCTCCGGAGACAGGTCCAGTGTAGACACCCTGGGTGAATAATAAAAGTTATGTCGTCAGTCCTTTACTGTGTACCAAGCACTATAGTTAGTACTGGGGTGGATCAAAGATAATCAGGTCACACTTGGGTATCGTAATCTAAATAGGAAGGAGAACAAGAACTGAATCCCCATTTTGCAGATGAGGGACCTGAAGCCCAGAGAAATTAAGTGACTAGCCAAGGTCAGACAGGAAGCAAATTGTGGAGTAGAGATTAGAACTCAGGTCCTCTGACCCCTAAAGGGGTCACTAGGTCCACTAGGGTCCACTAGGTGTCACAGCTACTGAAGATTAGAGGATGTGGATATGTGTTGCAGCTGGGGTGCTCAGATACTAACCAGCTATCAGGGAGCCGCCTTGGATCAAAGCGACTCTGCTTGGGACAGTAAGGATAACAAAAATCAGACTGGGGATTTTGTTCTGGGGGTGGAGGTAGGGGGTGTCTGTGTGTGTGTATGTGTGCGTGTGTGTTTGTGTGTGTGTGTGCCTCCCAGAGGCCTTTCCGGGTGAAGCCCTCTTTTCCCCTACTCCCTCTCCCTTTTCTGCGTCACGTATACACTTGGATGCTTACGTTTTAAGCAGTTGCGATTTACCCCAGCTTTCGCACTACAGCACTAACGTATATCTCCGTTTACTTCTGGATTTATATGTATTTCTGCCTCTCCCTCTATTCTGTAAGCTTCTTGTGGTCAGGTAACATCTCTACCAACTCCGTTGAAGTATCCCAAGCGCTTGAGAGAAGCAGCATGGCTTAATGGAAAGAATATGGGTTTGGGAGTCAGAGGTCATGAGTTCTAGTCCTGACTCCTCCACATGTCAGTTGTGTGACTTTGGGCAAGTCACTTAACTTCTCTCAGTCTGTCTGTGCCTCAGTTACCTCATCTGTATAGTGGGGATTAAGACTGTGAGCCCCACGTGGGGCAGCCTAATTAACTTGTAACTACCCCAGAGCTTAGAACAGTGCTTGACACATAGTAAGCACTTAACAAATGCCATCATTAATTAATTAATTCGTAAAGTTCTTTGAGCACGTCTTCAGTAAATATCATTGATTGATCGATTGATTGATTGCCTGAAAATTGCCAGTTCTGATCCCGCTCCAGGGCGGGATCACAGGGTCTGGGAAGCCGGGGCTCTGGGAAGGAGGAAAGGTGGATGCAGTCGTCAATGAAATCAGGCTCTGAAATCCACAACGGGAAGGAAACAGACCAAGTTGACCTTGACAGATCCTCACTTCCCTAGCACTCGTAGAATTTTCCACCTGCTACCCTGTTCCAGGCTTTCATGCACCTCCCCAAACCACGCTCATTTCCTCGCCTTCCCGTCACCACGACTAGCCACGAGGTCAAAATTTTGGCATCCTCTGGGAATGGGGATGGAACGAAGGCACCAGGAGCTTTATCTGCTCAAAGCGGAAGAGTCATTCTGTACTCTTCAGGAAGGAGATGGGCTTCTCTAAAAACTTCAGGAGCAAGAGGTGGAGTTTTATTATCTTTGGTTCCTGATGGCTGCACGGGGACCAATTATGAGAACAATGAATGTCTCCCCAGGGGTGAGTCGAGAGATACTAATGAATGGTAGGTGCTTGGTGGCTCTGGCTGTGAACATTTAATACAAGGATTGGGGCCCCATTCAGAGGGCCATTCAAAACCATTAATCCCCAATCCAAGTGACCAAATCCTGAAGTTACTCAATTGTATTTATTGAGTGCTGACCATGTGTAGAGCACTGTATTAAGCGCATGGGAGAAAACAATGTAACGGACACATTCCCTGCACACAGCGAGTTTATATGTGTAGAGGGGAAGACAGACATCAATATAAATAAATAAAATTAGACACAGTACGTAAGTGCTGTGGGGCTGGGAGACAGGATGAATAAACGGAGTAAATCAAGTCGACGCAGAACGGTGTAGGAGAAGAGGAAAAGAAGAGGGCAGACCAAGAGGACAGCAAGTGAAATGGAAAAAAGTGTATCTTCCTTCTACAAATAGTGGCTGGGCCCAGGGGTGGTTGAAATATTGGGCTCTTTTGGAGATGGAACCTACTACTTAATTAATCCAGTTATTCCAATTAATCCATCTGTCGCAATTCCCGAGCTCCCACTCGGGGCCCAGCTCTGCACTAAGAGCTTGGGAGAGGACAATGGAAAATATAGCTGAGAAACAGCGTGGCCAAGTGGAAAAGGTCACGGGTCTGAGAGCCAGAGAACCTGGATACTAATCTTGGCTTTGCCATTTCCCTGCTGCCTAACCATGGACAAGACACTTGACTTCTCTGTGCCTCAGTTCTCTTGTACTCTCTCCTATTTATAATGAGCCCCAGGCGGGGCAGGGACTGTGTCCAACCTAGTTTTTATCTACCCCAGGGCCTAGAACAGTGTTTGATACATATTAAGTGCTTAACAAATATCATGAAAAATGGGGATTGAATTCTACACTCTCCCACTCAGATTATGTTCTCCAAGCAGGACAGGGACTGTTTCCGTACTATCTTGTACCTGCACCAACGGTTAGTACAATGCTTGGTACATAGTAGGCAAGTACCATAAAAAATAGATATGATCCCTACCTTAAACTAGCTTAACATTTATTGAAGTATTTCCTGCTTTGGATCCAGGGTTCTTCCTCTCCTCCTGTTTCAAAGGAACTCATCACTAGCACTTTACACCCTCAGAAGGTGGGACAGAGTCATTCTCCTTTCGCGGAGCTTTTGTCAGCGCCCTCACTCATCGTCCTATCCCTTTCTGCCACTGTCAGTCTCTTCTTTAACCAGGTTCTCGTTACCCATAAGATCGAGGAAAGCGGCGTGGCTCAGTGGAAAGAGCCTGGGCTTTGGAGTCAGAGGTCATGGGTTCAAATCCCGGCTCCGCTAATTGTCAGCTATGTGACTTTGGGCAAGTCACTTGACTTCTCTGTGCCTCGGTTACCTCATCTGTAAAATGGGGATTAAGATTGTGAGCCCCCCGTGGGACAAACTGATCACCTTGTTACCTCTGCAGCGCTTAGAACAGTGCCTTGCTCATAGTAAGCGCTTAATAAATGCCACTATTATGATTATTATATCACCTGAGTCTGTCTACTTAACCAAGAGAAGCGAGAGGAGGGCAGATAGAGAATGATAAAAAATTACTGATAGATCGCATCTCCTAGATCTATTGGGCTTTCCGAAATACTCAGAAAGTTGTTCTGCACACAGCAGGTGTTGAGTAAATGCCATTGATTGAAGTTTTGATACGCGGTGTCTTCTCCTTCCCTTCGTTTTCTCAACTTTCTCAGGCTCTGGCTCCGTGGCAGAGAGGTGATCCCCGAGCGCGGAGCTCTGTTGACAAGGAGACAGTCTCCGGGCTCCTGTGGCTTCCTTTTCCCTGCTTCAAACGGTGTCCTATGTTGAGCTCCGCCGTGTGAGGAGGGTGTTCCAATCTGAGGTGTCTCCCCTGACGTCCGGGGTCTTCGTCGGCCCTCCCCTCCCAATCAATCAATCAATAATTAATCAATCAATTTAACGCTCCCTTCTAGGACCTCCCGGGCCTGCTGGTCACGCTCCTTTGCCCTGTCCTCAGGTGACCAGCGAAGGATAGGGCTGGGATCTGCCTCTCCACTTCGTAACATTTCCAGGAACAACGACAAGGATAGCAGACCAGGTGTTACACAGCTTCCCTCAGCCGGTCGTTTATTGTTGTTTGCTCAATCCCAATGATCCCTGCAGTTCTCCTCGAAAACTCAGACCCCTTCTAGGACCTGTGGTCTCATATCAACATACTCTCCACCATACGAACTGGGATTCCAGGCCCAAAATACATCAATCAAATGTCAATCTGTCAACCAATTAGTCAATTCGTCGCTCCTTTAGTCTATCAGTGGTATTTATTGAGCACCTGCTGAGTGCAAATCCATCCATCTCAGGGTATTTTCTGAAAGCCAACGCAATCCATCAATTAATGAAATGGTATTTATTGAACACTTGCTGAGTGCAAAGAAATCCATCAGTCAATCCAATAGCATTGATTGAGGGCCTACTGAGTGTTAAGTATTCCATCCAAGGGGAAGGGGAAAAAGTTTTCATTAGATGACAGAGAATGAGGTCCGAAGCACAGGTGGAAGGAGTATGATTTCATCTTATGAAATCTCTCGCCCCTTCCCTCCTCCCCTCCTTAACTTCAATCTTCAACCGCTCAATCTCCACTGGTACCTTCCCCTCTGCCTTCAGACATGCCCATGTATCTCCCATCCTAAAAAAACCCTCTCTTGACCCCACCTCCCCTTCTAGTTATCGCCCTATCTCCCTCCTACCGTCACTTTCCAAACTCCTTGAACGAGTCGTCTATACCCACTGCCTCAAATCCCTCAATGCAAACTCTCTCCTTGAACCCCTCCAATCTGGCTTCCGTCCACTACATTCCACCGAATCTGCCCTCTCAAAGGTCACCAATGACCTCCTGCTTGCCAAATTCAACGGCTCCTACTCTATTCTAATCCTCCTTGACCTCTCAGCTGCCTTCGACACTGTGGACCACTCCCCTCTACTCAACACGCTATCCAACCTTGACTTCACAGACTCTGTTCTCTCCTGGTTCTCCTCTTATCTCTCTGGCCTTTAATTCGCAGTCTCCTTTGCGGGCTCCTCCTCCCCCTCCCAACCCCTTACTGTAGGAGTTCCTCAAGGGTCAGTTCTTGGTCACCTTCTGTTCTCTATCCAAGCTAACTCCCTTGGTGAACTCATTCGCTTCCACGGCTTCAACTATCATCTCTACTCTGATGAAACACAAATCTACATCTCTGCCCCTGCACTCTCTCCCTCCCTTCAGGCTCGGGTCCCCTCCTGCCTTCAGGACATCTCCATCTGGATGTCTGTCCGCCATCGAAAACTCAATATGTCCAAGACTGAACTCCTTATCTTCCCTCCCAATCCCTGCCCTCTCCCTGACTTTCCTGTCACTGTAGACAGCATGACCATCCTTCCCGTCTCACAAGCCCGCAGCCTCTGTGTCATCCTCGACTCTGCATTCTTGTTCACCCCTCACATCCAACCGTCACCAAAACCTGCCGGTCTCACCTCTGCAACATCGCCAAGATCCACCCTTTCCTCTCCATCCAAACCGCTACCTTGTTGGTTCAATCTCTTATCCTGTCCCGACTGGATTACTGCATCAGCTTCCTCTCTGATCTCCCATCCTCCTGTTTCACCCCACTTCAATCTATACTTCACGCTGCTGCCTGGATCACCTTTCTGCAGAAATGCTCTGGGCATGTTACTCCCCTCCTCAAAAATCTCCAGTGGCTACCAGGCAACCTACGCATCAGGCAAAAACTCCTCACTCTCGGCTTCAAGGCTCTCCATCACCTCGCCCCCTCCTACCTCACCTCCCTTCTTTCTTTCTACAGCCCAAACCGCACCCTCTGCTCCTCTGCCGCTAACCTCCTCACTGTACCTCGTTCTCGCTTGTCGCGCCAGCGACCCCCTGCCCACGTCCTCCTTCTGGCCTGGAATGCCCTCCCTCCACACATCGGCCAAGCCAGCTCTCTTCCTCCATTTAAAGCCCTACTGAGAGATCACCTCCACCAGGAGGCCTTTCCAGATTGGAAAGGCAGGTGGGAGGAGCACATTTTCCTGCTGGATTTTGTTTCCAAAGAGTCCTCACCTCCTGGAGGAAAATCCGACCCGATGTCCTGTGCCCCGGAAGGCGTGCTTAACCTGATGATTCCGCAGGGTATAGATGAAGGGGTTCAGTATGGGGGCCAAGGACGTGTTGAGCACCCCCGCCCTTGGTCATCCTCCTCCCCATTCCCTCCCCGCCCTACCTCCTTCCCCTCCCCCAAGCATCTGCATATGTTTGTACATATTTATAACTCTACTTTACCTGTACATATTTACTATAATATTTATTTTGTTAATGACGTGCATCTAGCTTTATTTCCATTTATTCTGATGACTTGACACCTGTCCACATGTTTTGTTTTGTTGTCTGTCTCCCCCTTCCAGACTGTGAGCCCGTTGTTGGGTAGGGGCCTTCTCTATATGTTGCCAACTTGCACTTCCCAAGCGCTTAATACAGTGTCTCTGCACACAGTAAGAGCTCAAGAAATACGATTGAATCAATGAATGCATGACCACTGATGAAACTCACATGGTTCCTGACATCCAGCAGTTTCCAATGGAATGGAGGATATAGATAGAGATGATTTCCGAACAGTGGAGCCAGAATAAAAACAGGGATCAGCTAGTGAGCAAAACAAATAGGACAGATTAGAATGTCTGCCAAAACCAGATTAAATAAGTGAGACTACAATATAACAGAGACAGGCAAATATGCTGAGATTAGATGTGAGAGGGAGAGGGAGAGGTTGGGAGTGAGAGAGGAGAGTTGAGAGGATGGGAGTAAAAGGTAGTTAGCCTTTGGGTTCTCTTCCCCATAATGACTACTGATGTCAGTCCTCCAGCTGCAGGCCCTCTCGTAGCTGGGAGATTTGCAAAAGCACATTGCGTCTGGGGAATTCTATTGTCTTGGAACGTCTCTATCACTCAGAGTGAAAAGGCTTGATTCTTCCTTGCGTGGATGAGGGGAAAGGGCCGCGGGAACAGAGGGACCTGGCCAGAGGAGGAATTTCCAGAAGCGGGGGTGCAGGGGCGGACAGAGGTTTGGATAACAATCAGCTCCTTTTTGTTGGGCAGCAGATAAAGCATTAGGCTAATATACGGAGTGGTAGCACGGCTAAGTGGAAATAGCATGGCATTGGGAGTCACAGGACATGGGTTCTAATCCTGGCTCTACAACTTGTCTGTTGTGGGACCTTGGGCAAGTTATTTAACTTCTGCCTCAGTTACCTGATCTGTAAAATGGGGATTAAAACTGTGAGCCCCACATAGGAAAGTCCTCTTACCTTGTATCTACACCAGCGCTTAGAACAGTGCTTCGCACACAGTAAGCACTTAACAAATACCACAATTTTCTTTATTTTTCAGGCACCGAGTCTCTGTGGCCGAGCCTCTGCGTCTTCTGAACATTTTCCTGCTGTATTTTGTTTCCAAGAAGTCCTCACCTCCTGGACGAAAAATAAACCCGATGTCCTGTGCCCCGGAAGGCCTGCTTAACCTGATGATTCCGCAGGGTATAGATGAAGGGGTTCAGTATGGGGGCCAAGGACGTGTTGAGCACCACCATCCCCTTGGTCAGTTCCACACTTTCCTCGGCAGACGGCTTGGTATACATAACGGTGCAGCTGCCGTATATGATGGAGATCACGACTATGTGGGAGGAGCAGGTGGAAAAGACCTTTCTCCTCTGTTATGTGGAGGGGAATCTCAGAATGACACGGGCGATGGCCATGAAGGACGCGGTCTCTAATGCTAGGGTGAACAGGAGAGTCCCCACGGCAGCGTGGCTTAGTGGAAAGAGCCCGGGCTTTGGAGTCAGAGGTCACGGGTTCAAATCCCGGCTCTGCCAATTGTCAGCCGTGTGACTTTGGGCAAGTCACTTAACTTCTCTGTGCCTCAGTTACCTCATCTGTAAAATGGGGATTAAGACTGTGAGCCTCACGTGGAACAACCTGATCACCTTGTTACCTCCCCAGCGCTTAGAACAGTGCTTTGCACATAGTAAGCGCTCAATAAATGCCATTACAAAAAAGACAAGAACCATCAGCTGCAGGAACCAGGTGTCCGAGCAGAAGAACAGGAGCAGAGGAGAGATGTCACAGAAGAAGTGGTCAATGGTTACAGAGCCACAGAAATACAGTTGGAGACCAAGGATGACCAGAGGGAAGATGACCATGAGCACAGTCAGAAAGGGGCAAAGGACCAGCAGGGTGCAGACTCTTTGGCTCATGACAGTTGTGTAGTGCAGCGACCGGCAGATGGTGACATAGTGGTCGAAAGACAAGGCGGCCAGGTGGAAGAACTAAGTTGCCCCCAGCAGGATGAAGAAAAATAGCTGAGTTGCACAACAGTTGTAGGAAATGGTCCTGTCCCGGGTGACAATGGTGGCCAGAAATCTGGGAATGCAGGTGGACGTGAATCAGATCTCCAGGAAGGAGAAGCAGTGCAGGAAGAAATACATGGGGGTGTGGAGGCGGAGGTCCAACATGGTGAAGGTGACGATGGTCAGGTTGCCAGTGACGCTCAGTACGTAGGTGACAGACATGTAGACGGGAATCACCGCACGTAAATTCGGGTTGGCCGTGAGCTCCAGTAGGATGAAGTTAGTCACTGGCGTGTGGCTCCTCATGGTTGACCAGTGACTCCTGTTGGCTAACGCCAAGAGGACCATCGGTCTGATGTCCTGGAGGAGGATAGAGGGCTGTTTCTCCTCTCCCGCTGGGTAGGGACAGCTCTAGATATGCCCAGGGTCCTCCACTGCAGGCCGGGTGCATGTGATCTTGGGCATGGCCGAGTCAGGACCTATTCCTTGGGATGACTTCAGGGGTTGATGGCTGACAACTCCATGCGGGACAACAAATGAATGATGGTCCCAGTAGCGATCCTTAGGTTTCAGGACCCGGATCCTGTGTGAAGGTCGGAATAGAGATAATACTTGGAATGGAAATCATATTTACTGAGCATCCACTGGGAGCAGGGCGCTGTTCTAATCTCTCCTGAAAATACACACAAGCATGTGACAAATGCCCTTCCCATATAGAGCTTTCCTTCTCATGAGCAGGCAAAAGTAAACGCATTTCCCGGTAGTATGGTCAAAATAAGAATTTTAATAACATGTATACATGATTTCTGAGAATGGGGGCAGATGCCCCCTGGACAATGGATGTGTAAATGCCTCGTGTAAATGTGACTGGGCAGAAAGTGCCTTTTGACCGATCCATGAATGTCAAGATTCCACCGCAATATATACACCCAACTTATCAACTACCAATACGTGAGGAACTGAGTACATCAGGAGTCTTGAGGAAGGAAGTGAATTTGGCATCACGAGCATAGGGCCCAGTGAGTTGTAAGGAGCTCATAGCCCAGCCATTCATGCTGGCAGAAAAAAGGAAAAGACCCTCAGGAGAAGAGTTCGGAATGTCTGTCTAGAGTGAATAAAAACTCAGGTTTCTGTCAATTCATCAGTCGCATATAGTGCACTCTTATTGTGTGCAGGGCGCTGTACTAAGAGCTTGGTAGAGTACAACACAACAATATAACGGACATATTCCCTGTCCACAACGGGTTTACAGTCTAGAGGGTGAGACAGATATTAATGCAAATAAATTAAGGATATGTACATAGGTGCTGTGGGGGTGGGGCGGGGGAGGTGGTGTTGATGGTGCTGAATGTAGGCAGTCAGTCAGGGAGATGTAAAAAGGAGTGGGAAGAGAGGAAGTCACGTCTTAGCTATGTGCCAAGCACTTTATAAAGCGCTGGGGACAGATAGAAGATAATTAAGTCCCAAATGGGACTCACAAGCTAAGTAAGAGGGAGAACAAGTATTGAATCCCCAGTTTCCAGATGAGGAAACTGACGCAGAGAATTCAAGTGATTGGATCAAGGTTACAAGCCAGGTAAGTGGCGAAGCCGGGATTAGAACACAGGGACTCTGAATCCCAGGCCGTCTTTTTTCGGTAGGTGGCACTGCTTTGAGGATTAGAGGATCTGGACACAGAGAGCTAGTGGGGTGCTCAGAGACTAACCAGCCACTAGGGAGCCTCCCTGGATCAAAGGGATCCTGCTTGGAGGGATCCTGCTTGGATCAGAAAGAATGACAAAGGGCGGACTGGGGATAAACTTCTGGGGTGTGCTTGTGTGTGTGTGTGTGTGTGTGTGTGTGTGTGTGTGTGTGTGTGTGTGTGTGCTATGCAGCTATGCATTTGTTTCTTCCAGAGGTCTTTCCCTATTTAGCTCCCTCTCCCTTCTGCATCACTTATACACTTGAATCTTTACCTTTAAATCATTTGCTATTCACCCCAGCTTCAGTACTACAGTACATATCTGTCATTTACATATGGATTCATATTTATGTCTGTCTATTCCTTTATATTGTAGGGATATACAATATATATAAGGCGTCTAACAACTCTTTAGTACTCTCCCAAGCGTTAATAAAGTTCTCTGCACACAGTTAACCCTAAATAAATACCATTGATTGATTGATTTTCTGATAATTGCCAGTACTGAACGGAGGCTCCAGGACAGGGTCTCAGGCTCCAGGAATTCTGGATTGGAGGGAAGGTGGACGCAGTATTCCACGGATTGATGCTCTGAAATCCACAACGTGAAAGGAAAGGACCAAGGCGACCATGAGAGATCCTCACTTCCCGAGGAATTCGCCCTGATTCTGAAGGTCACCCCAAACTCCTGTCACGGCCTGGGGCCGGGGTAGTGGTGCTGAGATAGCGACATGGCTGTATAGAATTTCCCACCTACTCCGTGGCTCCGTGCTGACGGGTACCTGCTCAGATCCTACTCCCTTCCTCGCCCTCCCATCACCATTGGACACGTGACCCCATCCACTCCCAACGAAGTCAAGGTTTCCGCGTCCTCTAGGAAGCAGGAGGAAAGGAAGGCATCCAGTGTTCTCTGTTCACAGCAGCGAAGACAATCTGGCCCCCTGGTTCAGGAGATGGGCTTTCCTACCTACTTCAGGAACAAGAGTGGGGCTGTATACTCTTCGGTTATTGATGGGCCCACGGGGAACAACTGTAAGAACAATGAAATTCAGGAGGCACAAATGGATTGAGGATGCCGTGAGAGAAGCAGCATGGCTCAATGGAAAAAGCACGGGTTTGAGAGTCAGAGGTCATGGGTTCAAGTCCCGGCTCTGCCAATGGTCAGCTGTGTGACTTTGGGCACTTCTCTGTGCCTCAGGTACCTCATCTGGAAAATGGGGAAGAAAACTGTGAGCCCCACGTGGGACAATCTGATCACCATGTATCCTCCCCAGCGCTTAGAACGGTGCTGTGCACGTAGTAAGCGCTTAACAAATGCCATCATCATCATCATCAGTTGGCTGTGAAACTTTAATACCCGGATTGGGGCTGCAGATTTGGGGTGGGGCACAGCGTCAGTCATTCCAAACCATCAGTTCTCTGTCCAAGTGATCAGGAGGAGAGCAAGTGAGGTGGATCAACGGAGATCCCTTTTCTACAAATGGTGGTTAGGCCCAGGGTGGTTGAGTCTCTTTTGGGGATGGAACATACTCTCAGTTAATCCATTAATCGTATACCTTGAGTCAATAGCAGGGACGCATCGTGGTCTAGTAGAAAAGAACATGGACTTGGAAGTCAGAGAGCCTGGGTTCTACTCTCGGGTATGCCATTTACCTGCTATATGACCATAACTTCTCTGACCCTCGGTTCTCCTGTTCTCCCTCCTACGTAGACTGTGAACCCCATGCAGAACAAGGACTGGGTCCAACCTGATTATTTTCTACCCACTCCAGCACTTGGAAAGTGTTTGAAACATAGTACGTGCTTAACAAATATCATAAAATGGGGGTTAATATGAATGCCTCCCTCCTACATGGACTATTCCCCATGTGGGGAGGGGACTGTTTCCATTCTGATTATTTTGTATCTGTCCCAGAGCTTATAACAGTTTTTGGCACATAATAGGAATGTACCATAAAATAATAGACATGACTCCTGCCTTCAAAAAGCTTACCGTCCATCGGGGGATTTCCTGCCTTGATCCACAGGGTCCTGCCACTCCTCCCGTGCTAATAGAACTCAGGGTGGGCTCATGAAAATGAAAGGATATGTTGAAACCCCACCCATGTAAGCGGCCCGTTCTCGGTACCTGGACGGTCTGCCATGTGCTGAGACTTCCTGGGAAGGTGTGGGATAAGGTCCCTGACTAGGAGCTAAAGCTTGAATCTGGGTTAATAATGATAATGATGGTGTTCTTTACATAACACCCCTCTCGGAGAGATAGCATCCTTCAGTTCCTCTCTCCTTCCATCCCTCCCTCCCTTCCTATATGGGACCTCCATTGCCGACCACCTATACTGGAGTGAAGCTCTCCCTAACCAGGCTCTTGGTCTATTTTCCCTCTTCAGCTCTTTGTTGCTTAACCTCTATGTTTTACCTTCTTATGTGAGAAGGAAACAGAAAGGAGCTAAGGTATCTCTGTCTTTCAAGTGGAAAGGAAGTGGGATCCGTTTTCTCTCTTCCCTGTGGAGGAGGAGATACAGGAGGAATTTGTGGCTATGATGATAACTTGGGGGCCCAGGTTCAAAATGGGGAAAACTCTTTTCCAAGGCAGTTCTAGCTGCAGCTCTAGCTCTGAGTCTTCCGCTCCCCGGGAAGCCTCTGCCCGACAGTTTGTGAAAAGAATTCCTAGCCCTCATCCCCTCTGACACTCTACTCCTCCACTTCTTTCTGCACGGGGTGCCACAGGCCTCCGTTCAATCAGGTCCTGGCAGACACAGGGCGCCCGACTGAGAGATTCAGGTCCAACCCTTTCTTCCTATCGCGGTTCCCCAGACCGACGCCTCCAGGTCCACTTCTTCCCAGAATACCCACTCAGTGGTTGTGGGCTGGAGGTTGCAGCTGGCACTATTATTCAGTTTTTTGGGGAGCTCAGGATGACAAGAGCCTTGCCGGAAAGTCGCCACGGAGGTTACTAGTGTCCTGTCCCCTGCCTGCAGCTCGCGTGGTGGCATATGTTTCTCATGGGGACACAGACTGACCCTCGGCCTCAGGTCTGGCAGAGTCCTTTTCGGCTGCCCGGAGCTGTCCCTTCCTGTGGGAGTCCGGGTCATGTGCTGACCAGGCAGTCAATCAATAAATCTTGACCCCTCTGCGTAGGGCCTCCAAGAGTGAACTGGGATCCGTCCCTCTACTTGGTATCATTTTCCGCAACAACGACAAGGATGGCAGATCAGCTTCCTTCAGCCAGGAGTCTGGTAATATTTCCTTGAGTTCCATGCTTTTTGTGGCCTCCCCAAAAACTAAGCCTCCTTTTAGGACCTCTGTTCTTGTATCGAGATACTCTGCTCCCCCAGTACTAAATGAGATGCTAGGCCTATCATTCAATCAATCAGTCAATCAATCAAGTCAATCAGTCATTCCGTAGTCAATCAATGGCGTTTATTGTACAACTAAGGAATGCAAAGCAATCCATCTATCAATCTGATAGCATTTTGAAAAATGTTTTTAATGGTGTCTGCTAAACACTTACTATGTAATGGGCGCTATACTAAGTGCTGGAGTACATACAAGCTAATCAACCCCACGTAGGGTTCACAGTCTTAATTCCCATTTTGCAGATGAGGTAACTGAGGAATAGAGAAATTAAGTGATTTACCCAGGGTCACACAGTCTACAACTGTCAGAGCTGGGACTAAAGCCCAAATCGTCTGATTCCCAGTCCCTGTACTGTCCACTAGGCCATGCTTACTGAATGTTAATCAATCCATCCATCAATTCTAGAATCTATAGACAGCCTTCTAAGTCTTAGGCACTGCATGGAGTGCTTGGGAGAAGACAAGTAGAGAAGGACATACGGTTCCTGCCATCCTGCTGTTTCCAATAGAATGGGGGAGACTGATAGGGATGATTTCCAGAGAGTGGAACCCACTATAAGAACAAGGACCGGATAAGGAGCAGAACAAATGGGACAGATTGGAATATCAGCCCAAATCATATTAAATCACTAAAATTACAATTTAACATATTCTTTTATGTAAATGCTGAGGATAGATGTTAGAAGGTGGGAAAGAGAGGGGGAGTGTGGGAGGGTGGAGATTGGGAGGGAGTGGGAGGTGAGAGTGAGAGGATGGGGTTGAGAGGTGCTGAACCTTTGGTTTGCCCGCTCCGTGAGAACCAGTGACCTCATTGCTACAGGAGCAAGGACTAACAATAGTAATAATAATGGTACTAGTTAAGTGTTTATTATGTGCCTTGCACTGCTCTAAGCCCTGGGGTAGATAAAAGTTAATCAGGTTGGACACAGTCATTTAGCTCAGACACGGACGGAGATTTTCAAAAAAACGCACTGCATCTGGGGTTGCTTATTGGCTTCGACACCGACCCGTTGAGTCAACCTAGGAATGTTCTTATTATGCAGACGAAAAGGCTAAACTCTCCACTGAGTGTACCAGGGAGGAGGGCTGAGGTAGCAGATGGACCTGGCTAGGGGAGGGATTTCCAGGAAGGTGGGTGTGGGGGTGCACAGATGGACGGAGAAATGCCAGGTCGTGGTTGTCAGGAAGCAGATGAAGCCTTAGGCTAACGTACAGGCACCGAGACTCTGTGATCGACCTTTTGTGACTCCTGCAGATTTTCCTGTGGCGTTTTCTTGCAGGTGAGCCCTCATTTCCTGGAGGAAAACCCAATCCGGTACACCAGGGCCCTGAATACCTGCTCGAT
This sequence comes from Tachyglossus aculeatus, assembly GCF_015852505.1. Taxonomy (NCBI): domain Eukaryota; kingdom Metazoa; phylum Chordata; class Mammalia; order Monotremata; family Tachyglossidae; genus Tachyglossus; species Tachyglossus aculeatus. Next base: position 132,580,284 of record NC_052069.1, on the reverse strand, counting down.
ATTCTCGTTCCACAGGGTATAAATGAAGGGGTTCAGCATGAGGGCCACAGACGTGGTGAGCATCGCCACCCCCTTTGTCAATTCCACTCTGTCCTTGGCGGACGGTTTGATGTACATGAAGATGCAACTGCCATATGTCATGGACGCCACGATCATGTGGGAGGAGCAGGTGGAAAAGGCCTTTCTTCTCTATTGGGCAGAGGGCAGCCTCAGGATGGTGCGGACGATAGCCGCGTAGGACGCAGTCATTAGCACCAAAGTAACTAGGAGCGTTCCCAAGGACAAGAGGAAAGCCATCAGCTCCAGGAAGCGCATGTCTGTGCAGGAAAGTCGCAACATTCGGGAGGAATTGCAAAAAAAAAATGATTGAGGATGTTGGAGTCGCAGAAGCCTAGTCGGATGGCCATCACAACCGGTGGGAAAATGATCAGATAACTGGAAAGCAAAGAGCAGAGGACCAGCAGGGACCATACGCCCCGGTTCATGACTGTGGTGTAGTGCAGGAGAAGGCAGATGGCAACATAGCGGTAGGACATGGCGGCCAGGAGGAAGAACTCCGTCACCGCCAGGAAGATGGTGAAGAACAGCTGAGTGAAGCAGTTGGAATAGGAAAGGGTTCTGTGACGATGGTGAACAGGAATCTGGGAATGCCGGCGGATGTGAAGGCGCTCTCCAGCAAGGAGAAACTGCGCAGGAATAAGTACATAGGGGTGCGAAGGCGGGAGTCCAGCAGGGTTAGAGTGACGATGGTCAGGCTTCCGGCGATGTTCACTGCATAAGTGAGAAAGAGGACGAGGATGATCAGAGCCTGCAGTTGGGGGTCATCCGTGAGCCCCATGAGGATGAACTCTGTCACCACCGTGCCATTTCCCATGGCTGGGTGGTGGAGTCAGCCAAATCTGCAGAAGCAATGGGAGAGATGGGGGAGCTGAGGGCAGGTACAGGAACAGCCTAAGACGGGGAGAAGAGCCCATGGACCAACCAACAAGCGATTCCCCTTCTCCTGGACGGTCAGTGGTTCAGGCTCCGGTTGCCACACGACCCAACCATGCATACTGTGCTAAGCGCTTAGTACAGTGCTCCGCACATAGTACGAGCTCAATAAATATGATTGAATAAATACTGTGGTCAGAGGGGGTTTGCTAGGAAACTGTCCCCAAGTCCACTCCAGCCGATCCACCGGAGTCTCTTGGACATCCGTTTTACGCCTCTCTTCTAAGTCAGTTCTCCACCCCTGGTCCTTTCCCTGTCCACAATACAAGTCATCCCACTGTCCCCTGAAAGCTACCCGTTCTTCTGGCAGCCTAATTCTCTCTGGCTCCCACCTCTCAGTTTATTTTTCAATCTTTCGACTGCCTGCTTCTGCCCTTCTGTCTACGTCTGCCAGGATCTCTTAGTCACTTTCAGCGGCCATGATTTATACAGCCTGGAGCGGTGGAGGGGGGTCTTTAGGAAATGGGGCCAAAGATGTGAACCACTACCTTCCATTACCTCTCTCCTCCTTCCTCCTCCTCCTTCTCTTTTTCCTTCTTTTCCTTTCTCATTTACCTCCTCCTCTTCTTTCTCATTTTCCTCCTCTCATTATACTTTCTCCTCTACCTCCGCTTCCCTTTTCTTCCTCCTCTTCCTCCTCTTTCTTCTCCTCTAACTTCTTGTTCTTCTCTTTCCCCTTGACATCTTCCTCCCATTCTACCTGTTCTTCCTCTTCTTCCCTTCTTCTTAATTCTTTATTCCCTCTTCCTCCTCCTCCTGCTGCTCCTGCTCATACACCTTCTCCACTTCTCTGTTGTCCTTTTCTATTAATCAGCAGTTATACACGGTTCAGGAATTATCCTGGGCAATGGATGAATCAGTTACAACATTAACAAAGCACTCCCTATATGCTAAGCACCTTCTGAGGTAGATTCAAAAGGTCAGATTGGACCAATTTCTGTCCCTCAGGAGGCTCACAGTCTATCTTATCTTCATTTTATAGGGGACAAAACTGAGGTTCAGAGTGGTGAAGTGTTTGCCCAGGGTCCTTCTATAGGCCAGAGGGAGAATTTTGACTAGAAGCCAGGCCTCCTGACTCCCAGGCCCGTGCTATTTTCACTAGGTTGCTCTGCCTCCTGCCGAAGAGTAAAGACAGCCCCATCACAGGCAAGATGTGATGACTGACCTGACTGGACAACTTCTCTAACGGGGAACCCGGGATCTCCAAGGTGGGGTAAGATCTCCCTCCTGTTCCATGTGGAATGAAATCGTCGCAGGAGACGCCCCCTACCCCTGTTCGGGGAGATGCCCATGGCTTCTGCTCACTCGCTTTACTCAGGCTGCAATGGTCTGCCCTGGGCCAGAAGATATGAAGAGGACTCGTTAATTTAAGGATCACAGCTTGGGGCTAGGTTCTGGGAGACCTGGGCTTTCATTCCTACTCTGCCTCTGTCCTGCTGCATGACCTTGGAGAAGCACTTTCACTTCTCCGGGCCTCTGTTTTCTCCTCTGTAAAATGGGGATAGGATTGGGAGGCCCGTCTGGGTCCGGAACTGTGTCCGATAGCATAACCATGCATCTATCCAAGCGCTCAGTAAACAGTAAGTGGTGACTAAATGCCATAACAACAACAATGACAACAGTCCCTGAAATAAAAATATGATGACGATAAAAATCATAATGTTAATTCATGTCCATTGTCGTCCCGACTAATGGATAAAGTGCATGTGTGGGTCCCAGAGACAGGAGGGCACAAGAGCCAGCGCCCATGTGCTCCACATACACTTTCGGGGAGAGGATGATGAAGGGGAAAGAACAGGGAGGAGAACAGGGACCGATTCACTTTCCCGAGGATCAGGGTCCTGATGGCACCCCTCAGAAGGTGAACCCAGAAGACCGCACTCGGTCCCGCTCAAAGCCTGTTGCTGCACCAGAGGAGGAGAGGGTCTTGACCAGGGAACATTGTCTAACCTCTTCAAATCCGGGCCTCCTCCCTACAGTCGGCCCCCTCCTTCTGGGTCCTCAACAAAAAGACCCTCTCTTGAGGGCTCCGCCCCATGCCATCCGAAGGTCAACATCCCTCCCTTTGTCCTCACCAAACTTCCGAGAGCAGATCCGATCCAGAACCAGAAGAGACAAACCCTACCCCAGGTGACCTTCCCACATTGCAGACCCTCGGGGAATGCGAAAGACTCTCAGAGATCACAGAGAGGAGGTCCCCTCCCTCCTCCAGCAATGGAACAAGGAGCAGAAAAGCGGCAAAGCATTGAACTAAGCACTGGGAAAATTACCCAGGGGAGAATTAGACACGGTCTCTGGAAGGGTCCCCATCTAAGCATAAATGGGCAGAGGGCTGGCAAAGTAAACATAATGGAAACGACAAATAAGACAAGAGCAACAGGGGACGATAGCCAGAGGAGACGTTTCACCTTCTCATGACCCGAATTCGATCAGCCACAGCCACTGACCCCAGGTCTCCGTGCGAGGAGGTGGGTGACTCTTAAGACCAAAGTGTCAGGAGCCAGGATGGTTTTATCGACTCCGTTCGCGACGAGCTCCATGTACCGGTGCCAGGAGTCAGGAGCAGTAATGAGCTTACACCGTTCCCCACGGTGGCAGCCAGTGGAGATCGGAGCCCTGGAGAACGGGGCCGGGGGGGAACTCGGAGGGCAGGGCCAGGAGCTCAGCGCCCATAGGTGAAGCTGGGATTGCAGGGACGCATCCTGCAGAACCTGGATGAGTTCTTCCTTGGAGAGGGTCAGTTGCGCCAGTCTTGGCCTGGGGGAGGGGAGAGGCTCATCCACTAGCCCTGTGCTGCCCCACCCTAAAACAGGACCTTCTGGCTGGGCCCCGCTTTCTGGCTTCATCCTTTTATTTCTGAATTGTACTTTCCAGGTGTTTAGTACAGTGCTCTCTACTCAGTAAGCGCTCAATAAATATGATTGAAGGAATGAATTTGCACCTGGATTCCAGCTATTAATATCAGCACTGGTCTCACCCAGAAACCACCTATGGGGATTCACAGCCACCAGTTCTTTCCGAAACCCTTCCCAGGAGGAAAGCACACAATCCCAATCCATCAGTAGCATCAACTGTATGCAGACGTCCGTGCTAAACGCTGAGAAAATAAAAACAAACAAAACAAACAAAAAAAACGTAATAGAAATAGGATTCAAGGAGTTTACAATCTAGCCAGAAAACAGACCCAAAATGCATTGTGAATGAAATAGGAAGGTATATTTATTGGAAATTAAGGGCTTAAATAGAAGATCTCATACTGTAGTAGTACTGGTAGCTATGAGCTTCTCCAGAGAAATGTGAACTGTACTATTCCTTACCCAATCAATCAGCCAATCAGTGGTATTTATTGAGTGCTTACTGAGAAGTGCTAAATTATTGAGATACTACAATAGAATAAACAAACACATCCCCTCTCCTCAAGAATATTACCGTCTAATGAGGAAGGAAAGTATGAGAAAAATGAGAAGTAGCATGTCCTAAAGGAAACAGCACAGGCCTGGAAGTCCCAGGACCCAGGTTCTAATCCCTGCTCTGCCACTTCTCTGCTATGTAACCGTGTGTCACTTAACTTTTCTCTGCCTCACTTTCCTTAGCTGTTCATTGGGGATTCAATACCTGTTCTACCTCCAATTTAGACTGGGTGCTGAGTTTGGAACAGGGACTACAACCGACTTGATGGTCTTGTACCTACCCTAGTGCTTAGTACAGTGTTTGGCACCCAGAAAGCAATGATCAAATGCAACAACAACAATAATAATAAGCAATAATAATGATTTACCACTAGAATGGCGCGATTAAATAATTGAATGCACAGTTAAATAAAGATGAATGCACAGTGCTGAAGATGGGTTTAAATAAGGTCATCTGTGCTAGAATTGGCTCAATTTAAGATGAAGGAAGATTAACTGGGAGAGCGTAAATTGAAATGCTATGGGTTGTTGGACTTCAACGAGTGCTGAGGTGGTAGTTGGAAGGGTAAGACCTAAGTAAAAAATATTAAATTGGGAAGACCTCCTGGAGGAAGAGGGATTTCAGAAGGGCTTTTTAAGTCAGAGAATTGTGGTCTGGCAAGTATGAAACGTGAGGGAGCTCAAGGCAGGAGAAAGGGAGTGGAGCCAGAGGAAGGAGAAACAACACCACACATCACATTGCACCTGTAGTACTCCATAGGCTTCGGCACCGACTTGCAGAACAAACCTCGGAACTTCTCTATCACGTGGAGGGAAAGGACGGCATTCCCCTCTGAATAGTCGAGGGCAGAAGGGCTAGGATAGCAGGGAGGCCTGGACAGGGGAGGGATTTCCAGGAGGAAGGGTGTGGGGGTGCATAGAGGGATGGAGAATATCCAGGTCCTGCTTGTCGGGCAGCAGATGAAGCATTAGGTTAACGTAGAGGCGCCGAGTCTCTGTCGTTGAAATTTTGCGACTCCTGCAGACTTTCCTGTCGTATTTTATCGGAGATGAGCCCTCACTTCCTGGAGGAAAGCCCAGTCCTGTACACCAGGGCCCTGAAGGCCTGCTTGACCTCTCGTTCCGCAGGGTAAAGGGGTTCAGCATGGAGGTAACGGAAATGTTGAACACCGCCACCTCGTTGGTCAGTTCCACTCGGAGTCGAGTGTCATCCTCGACTCCGCTCTTTCCTACACCCCTCACATCCAAGACGTCACTAAAACTTGCCGGTCTCAGCTCCGCAACATTGCCAAGATCCGCCCTTTCTGCTTCATCCAAACCGCTACCCTGCTCGTTCAAGCTCTCATCCTATCCCGTCTGGACTACTGCATCAGCCTCCTCTCCGATCTCCCATCCTCTTGTCTCTCCCCACTTCAATCCATACTTCATGCCGTTGCCCGGATTGCCTTTGTCCAGAAACTCTCTTTGCATGTTACTCCCATCCTCAAATATCTCCAGTGGCTACTAATCAACCTAGGCATCAGGATCTCCATCACCTCGCCCCCTCCTACCTCACCTCCCTTCTCTCCTTCTACAGCCCAGCCCTCACCCTCCGCTCCTCTGCCGCTAATCTCCTCACCGTGCCTCGTTCTCGCCTGTCCCGCCGTCGACCCCCGGCCCACGTCATCCCCCTGGCCTGGAATGCCCTACCTCCGCACATCCACCAAGCTAGCTCTCTTCCCCCCTTCAAGGCCCTCCTGAGAGCTCTCCTCCTCCAGGAGGCCTTCCCAGACTGATCCCCCTCCTTCCTCTCCCTCTCCTCCCCCTCCGCCTTACCTCCTTCCCTTCCCCACAGCACCTGTATATATGTATATATGTTTGTTCTCAGTTATTACTCTATTTATTTATTCTACTTGTACATATCTATTCTATTTATTTTATTTTGTTAATATGTTTTGTTTTGTTCTCTGTCTCCCCCTCTAGACTGTGAGCCCATTGTTGGGTAGGGACCCTCTCTATATGTTGCCAACCTGTACTTCCCAAGCGCTTAGTACAGTGCTCTGCACACAGTAAGCGCTCAATAAATACGATTAATTGATTTATTCCACCCTGTCCTTGGCGGATGGTTTGATGTACATGAAGATGCACCTTCCGTATGTGATGGAGACGACGTCCATGTGGGAGAGCACGTGGAAAAGGCCTTTCTCCTCTACTGAGCAGAGGGCAATTTCAGGATGGTGTGGATGATAGCCGTGTGGGATGCGGTCATTAGTGCCAGGGTGATCAGGTGTGTCCCGAACGACTGGAGGAAAACCATCAGCTCCAGGAAGCGTGTGCCTGTGCATGAGAGCCCCATAACTGGGGAAGAATCGCAGCTGAAGTGGTTGAGGATGTTGAAGTCGCAGACGTCTAGCCAGGGGACCATCACAACCGGTGAGAATACGATCTGATAACTGGCGAGAAAAGATCAGAGGACGAAAAGGGTGCAGACTACCCGGCTCATGATTGTCGTGTAGTGCAGGGGCCGTCAGAGTGCGACGTAGCGGTCATGGGACATGGCGGCCAGGAGGAAGAACTCTGTCATTCCCAGGAAGAAGATGAAGAACATCTGAATGAAGCAGCTGGAAAAGGAAATGGTTCTGTCTCCGGTGACGATAGTGACCAGGAACCTGGGAATGAAGACAGTCGTGAAGGCAATCTCCAGCAAGGAGAAACTGCGCAGGAAGAAGTACATGGGGTTGCGGAGGCGGGAGTGAGGGAGGGTGAGGTTGACGATCGTCAGGTTCCCGGTGACCCTTAATGCGTAGGTGAGGAAGAGGACGAGGAAGATCAGACCCTGCAGATGGGGGTCATCTGTGAGCCCCTCGAGAATGAACTCTGTCAGCCCCATGCCATTTCCTATGGTTAAATGGTGGCGTCAGACGAACCTTCAGGAGCAACGGGAGAGATTGGGGAGCCGAGGGCAGGCGCAGGAACAGCCTAAGACGGAGAGAAGAGCTCGTGGACCAATCAAAGAGCGATTCCCCCTCCCCTGGACGGTCCGTGGTTCAGGCTCCTGCTGCTGCACAACAGAACTATATATGCTTTGGTCAGAGGGGGCATGTAAAAGTTCCCCCGATTCTGTTCCAGGAGATCCATCGGTCTCCCTTAGTTGCTCGTTCTTTGCCCAAGGTAAGGGTGAGCCTACCCTCCCCTGAAAGCTCCCGGTTCTTCTGGCAACGAGGATCTCTCTGGCTCCCACCTCTTTGTTTATTCTTCGTTCTTTCGACTGTCTGCTCCTTCTCTTCTGTCTGCTCCTGCCTGATTGAGGTAATCATATACAGTAGCCCTGATCCATGGGGCCATAGATGTGGTCCACTACCTGCCAATACCTCCCTCCAGCTTCCCCTTTCTCCACCTCCTCCTTCTCCTCCTTCCAAATCTACATCTCCAGCCCGTATCCCTCACCCTCTCTGCAGTCTCATATTTCGGCCTGCCTTCAAGACATCTCTTCTTGGATGTCCCACCATCACCTCAAACATGTCTAATCCAGGATTCCTTATCTTCCCACGCAAATCCTGTTCTTCCTCCGACTTTCCCATCACTGTAGATGACACCACCATTCTTCCTGTCTCACAAGCCCATAACCTTGGCGTTAGCTTTGACTCATCATTTTCACTACATCCACACATTCAATCCATCACTAAATCGTTTTGGTTCGACCTTCACAACATCGCTAAAATCCTCCCTTTTCTCTCCATCCAAACTGCTGCCACATTAGTCCAAGCACTTATCCTATCCCGCCTTGATTACTGTATCAGCCTCCTTACTGACCTCCCTGCTTCGTCTTCCCACTCCGGTCCATGTTTCACTCTGCCACCCAGTTCATTTTTCTACAGAAATGCCCAGTCCATGTTTCTCCACTCCTCAAGAACCGCCAACAGGTGCCCATCCACCTCTGCATCAAACAGAATATCCTGACCATCGGTTTTAAAGCACTTAATCATCTTGCCCTCTCCTACCTCCCCTCATTACTCTCCTTCTACAACCCAGCCCTCACCCTTGACTCCTCTAATGCTGTCCTTCTCACTGTACATTCTCATTGTCAATCTCTCACTCATATCCTGCCTCTGGCCTATAGTGCCCTCCCTCTTCAGATGACAGGCAAATTTTCTCACCACTTTTAAAGCCTTACTGAAGGCACATCTCCTCTAACATGCCCTCCATTCCCCTTCTTCCGCTCCATTCTGCATCGCCCTGACTTACTCCCTTTATTCATCCTCCATCCCAGTCCCACAGCATTTAAGTACATATCTGTGATTTCATTTATTTATTTATATTGTCTGTTTCCTCCTCTATAGTGTAAGCTCAATGTGGGCAGGGAATGTGTCTTATTTTGTTATATTGTACTCTCCCAAGAGCTTAGTACGGGGATCTACACACAGTAATTGCTCAATAAATACGATTGACTGCCTGGCTGACTCTTCCTCCTCTCATTATATATTTTCCTCTTTTACCTCCTCTTCCTCATTCTTCTCCTTCTCCAGCTTCTCTTCTTCTTTCTTCACCTTTTACTTCTCGTTATTCTTTTCCCCCTCACTTTCTTTTTCTTTCTACCTTCTTCTGTATTACGTATCCCCCTTCCTCTTCTCCTTCGTTCTCCTGCTCCTGGTCATCCTCCTTATTCTCCAATTCTCTGGTGCTCTTTCCTATTGGTAGGTGGTGATATCCGATCCATTAATGATCCTGGGTAAGTGCTGAATCAATTACAGCATTAACAAAGCGAGCCCTAAGTGCTAGGCTCCACCAGAAGTACTGAATTAGATTCACAATTGCCATATCAGACCAAATTTCTATCCCTCGGGGAGCTCACAGTCTATCTTATCCCCAGTGTATAGAGGAGGAAGCTGAGTCTCAGAGTGATGAAGTGTTCACTCATGGTTAGCCAATAAACCAGAGGGAGAGTTGGGACTAGAAGCCAGGCGGGACTCCCAATCCCGTGCCCCTTTCACTAAGTTGTTCTGTCTCCTTCCTAAGAGTGAAGGCAATCCATCAAAGGCAAGAAATGATGGCTGACCGCATTGGACAACTCCGCTAGCTGGGGACCCTATATCTCCTGGGGAAGGGTAAGGTCTTTCTCCTGTTCCATGTGGAATAACAAAACCAGGAGACCCCCCACCACCAACCCCTGTTTGGGGTGATGCCAGTGGCTCACTTTCACTTGCCTTACCCAGGCCAATGGACTCCTGTACTGGACTGAAAGACATGAAGGAGGTTGGGTAACTTAGGAGTCAGAACATAGGACTGGCTTCTTATTCTAGATATGCCCATTGATTGCTGTATGATCTTGGATAAATCACTTCACCTCTCTTGGCCTCTTGTTTTCTCCTCTGAAAAATGTGGATGAGTTTGGAGTCCAGTGTAGGACAGGGGCTGTATCTGATATGAGAGCCATTCATCTACCCAAGCGCTTAGTAATTGCCATAACACCAACAACACCAACAACTACAACTAGTGCAACAACAATGATAACAATGATTGTAATAAATGATATTGACAATTCATGCCCTGTGTCGTCCCTCATAATAAGAAAAATACCTGTGAGGGTTTCAGGGCAGACAAAGTCACACAGGTCAGCTCACATGAGCTCCACATACGCTTTGGAGATGAAGAGGATGAAATCAGGATGAGCAGAGATAAGAGCAGGGCGGACTCACTTTCACACGATCAGGTCCCTGATGGTGACCCTCAGAAGCTGAAGGCTGTGCTCTGTCCCCCATGAAGCAGGCGTGCTGGTACTGCACCAGAGGAGGGGAGGGGAGGGACCAGGGAGCACTTTCCAACCTCGCCACATCCAGACCTTCTCCCTCTGACCCCGCCTGGTTCGTCCCTGTGGCTCATCGTTAAGTAGACCCTCTCATGGGGGGTCCGCCCCTGGCCAGCTGAAGGTCAGCTCCCCTCCGTTTGTTCCCACGGCACTTCCGAGACCAGATCCGATTCAGAACCCAGAGTGACAGGGCCCAACCCAGATGACCTTCCCACGCTTTGGTCCCTCGAGGAATGAGAAAGACTCTTACAGATCACAGAGAGGAGATACCCTCCCTGCTACAGCACCGGAACAAGGAGCTGTAATAGCGCCCAGCACTGCACTGAACATTGGAAAAATTACCCAAGGGAGAAGTAAACACCGTCCCTGGAAGTCTCCCTATCAAAGCATAATTTAGCAGAGAGCTGACGATGGAAACATAAAGGCAATGACAATAGGACAAGAGCAACAGGGGACGGTGGCCAGAGGAGATGTTTCAGGCTCCATGTGCCCCGGAGTCCAATAGCCACAGCCATAGACCCGGTTAACCGTGTGGGGAGGTGGGTGGCTCTGAAGGCTGGCGTGGCAGAAGCCAGCCAGGCTTTTATCCACTCTGTTTGTGATCGGCTCCCAGGACCGTGGCCAGGAGTCACAGTCAGGCCGCAGGGAGCAGCGCTCAGGAGCACTATGAGTCTACGCCGTTATGGTGGTGGCCAGTGGAGACTGGGACCCGTTAGGAATGGGGTCCGGAGGACCTAGGAGGGATGGGTCGGGGGCTAGGCACTCAGAGATGGAGCAGGGACTGCAGGAACCCAGCCTGGAGACCTTGGCAGCCACTCCAGGAAGGGGCAGCCACTCCATCTTTAGCTTTGGAGAGGGGAAAGACTCATCCATCAGCCTGTTTCTGCCCCACCCTAGATCAGGGCCTTCTGGCTGGGCCCTGCTGTCTGACTCCATCAACACGGGACCTCCCTAGGGACTGCCCTGCGGGATTCACAGCCACCAATATTTTCCTATGCCCTTCCAGAAGGAAACCACGCAATCCCAATCCATCAATAGCATATACAGTGTCCAGACCTCTGTGCTAAAGGCTGAGAAAATAAAAATAATAGAGGTAGAAGACATGGTCCCTCGCCTCAAGGAGTTTACAATCTAACAGGGAGAGAGGCACAAAATTAATTGCGGATAAAATAGGAAGATATATTTATGGAAAAGTAAGGGCTTAAATAGACGATCACATACTGTAGTAGTATTAGTCATGAGGGCCTCTTGGGAGTTGTGAGCTGTACTATTCCTTACAAAATCAACCGGTCAGTGGTATTTACCTAGTGGTTATTATGAAGTGCTAAATACCTAGGAGAATACAATAAATAGACATGTCCCTTTCCTCAAGAATATTTCCATCTAACAACGAAGGAAGGTATGAGAAGAAGAAGCAATGTCGCCTAGTTGAACGAGCACAGGCCTGGAAGTTACAGAAACCAGGTTTTAATCCCTGCTCTGCTACTTGTCTGTTGTATAACCTTGGGCAAGTCGTTTATCTTCTCTCTGCAAGCCGCGTGGCTCAGTGGAAAGAGCACGGCCTTTGGAGTCAGATGTCATGGGTTCAAATTCCAGCTCCACCAATTGTCAGCTGTGTGACTTTGGGCAAGTCACTTAACTTCTCTGTGCCTCAGTTACTTCATCTTAAAATGGGGAGTAGGAATGTGAGTCCCCGTGGGACAACCTGATCAACTTGTAACCTTCCCAGGGCTTAGAACATAGTAAGTGCTTAATAAATGTCATTATTATTATTATTATTATTATTATTATTATTATTATTATTATTATTATTTTCCTTAGCTATTCAGTAGGGATTTGATACCTGTTCTACCTCCAGTTTAGACTGTGATCTTAGTGTAGAACAGGAACTGTGTTTGATTTGATGGTCTTGTACCTATTTCAGTACCTAGCTCAGTGTCTGGCACCCAGTAAGCGATTAGCAAATACAACAATGATAATGATAAAAACGAATGCAATACTAGAGTGGTCAGTTTAAATAATTGAATGTACACTTGAATAAAGATGAATACACAAGTGCTGAAGATAGGTTTGAATAAAGTCATATGTGCTAGAGTAGGCTCATCTTAAAATACTGTGAGAGTAACTGAGAAAGACTAAATTGATATGATCTGATATGATCAAGGCAGGAGGAAGGGCAGGGAACTGGGTTCGGTGATGGGAGAGTTGAGAATGAGGCACAGCTATTAGGTTCGTTTGGAAGGCGCAAAGAGTGAAAGCTAGGGTGTGTTGGGAGGAGAATGTATAAGAAAAAGAGCAAGAATGCTGAGAGATAGTCTTGAAATTCATGGTCAGGTGTTTCTAGTTGATGTGGACAGGAATGGACAACGGTCGGAAGGATTTGAGCAGCGGGGAGACCTGGAATTCCCTCATTTCCCATGTCAGACAAACCACAGCTCTCCCCACGATGAATGTCCTCCTAAGATCTCATCTACAAGCTTTATCCAATTAATTTCTTGACTCCCCAAAGCCATATCATTCCTTCAGCCAATTCTAGCACATATGGACTTATTTATTCCCTCATTAGTACTCATGTATATATGTTGGATTGCATATATATAAATTCGATTAACATCATCCCTGTCTCACAAGCCTGTAACTTTGGTGTTATCCTCGACACAGCTCCTTCATTCAGTTCACGGTGCAATGTACTGTATTAACCACTTGGAAACTTCAGTGGACATTCTAGGTCCAATTAATTTCTTCCCTGATCTCTCATTCCACCAACTGTAACTTTATTATTCCCAAGTCACCTAAACATCTATTTATACATACTCAAATCTTTATTCTCTATTACCTCTTCCTAGCTGTAATCAATTGTAGTGTCTGTCTTTCCTGCTAGGTTACAAACTTCTTGTGGGCCGGGACTGTGTCTACGAATTCTGCTGTCCTCTCCCAAGAGCTCAGCAGAGTGTTCTGCATCCAGTTGGTGCTGAATCAAACTATTGATAGATTGACTGGTCGAGACATGTTCCGTGCCAAATAAGAGCTCCCACCTGACCTAGGAAGAGAGACTGGAAAACTAATGGAGCAGCTATAGGCAGGGTAGACTGGTGGGACGGTTGGAATGAAGGGAGCTGTAGAGATAAGCTGGATAAGGTTGCTCAGGTAGAACTCTAGGAAATGGGAACTTTGTCCCCATTTTACGGTTTAGAAATGAGGTTGGAGTTTGGCGCCTGCTATTCTAGTTTTTCTAGACAGTGTTTGATCAAGATATTAAGACATTAATATCTGATATTAAGATCGATCAGGATTGAGGTGATTCAAATAAAAGCTTACAATGCTTGATGTTTTATTGCAGACTATTCGGGGTCACCTATCCTCTTGGATTTGCACCCTTTAAGCATGTAGTAATCACACACCTTCAGCATCATAGCACTAATGTACATATCAGTAATTTATTTCTTTTTATTAATGTTGTTATATTAGAGAAGCAGCGTGACTTACTGGAAAGAGCATGGGCTTGGGAGTCAGAGGACGTGGATTCTAATCCAGACGTCGCCACTTGTTGCTGTGTGACCTTTGGCAAGCTGCTTAATTTCACTGTGCCTCACTTACCTCATCTGTAAAATGGGGATTAAGACTGTAAACCCCATGTGGAACAACCTGATTACCTTGTATCTACTCCAGTGCTTAGAATACAGCGCTTAGAACAACGATTGGCACATAGTAAGTGCTTAACAAATACCATCATTACTATTACTGTCTGTCTGCCCCTCTAGACTGTAAATTCCTTTTAAGTTGGGAACGTGTCTACCAACTCCCAAGAGCCTAGCTGTATAAGCCCACACTAAGTGCTCAATAAATACCATCGGTAGATTGACTGGAATACTGTGGCTCCCTTTGTGGCTAGACTTCTCCATCTCACCCCACCTCATTTCACTTCCTAGAGGGAAACCTAACCTGGTATGCCAGGTCACGGAAAGCCTACTGTTCCGCAGGATGTAGATGAAGGGGTACAGCATAGTGGCCACGGAGGTATTGAACACCCCTACCTCCTTGATCAGGTCCACCCTCTCCTGGGTGGAAAGGTTGATGTACATAAAGATGTAAATGATGGAGACCATGGCCATTATGGTAGGAGAAGATGGAAATGGTCTTTGTCCTCTTCTGGACAGAGGGCAGTCTCAGGATGGAGCAGGCTAACAGTAGGGAAGACCGTTTAGACCCCTGTGACAGGAGATGGACTTCTCTACCTACTGCAGGAGAAAGACTGAGGGATATATTTTCCTTGGTTCCCAGTGGGCACAAGGGGAACAACTGTGAGACTAATGAAATTATCCCCAAGGGTGAGTCGGGAGAAACCCAGATTGGAGACATGTCCAGAGGGATGGGGCACAACCACAGACATTCCAAGCTAGTTTAGATAACCAAGAGGAGAGTAATCAAGGTGGAGCAATGGGGATCTTCTTTCTCCATTCTGCTAGGTCCTGAGGTGGTGAGGTATTGGACTGAGTTTCTTTGGGCTCAGTGCTCCTTGCATCTCTCCCCGCATCTCAGCTCCCTTGTAGAACCTCCACTCTTGCATAGAGATGCTCCCGCCCAGACCAAATAGGATGTCAGATCTAGCAATTATTTTATCAACTGGCCAATCAGTCATTCATTGGTATTTATTGAGCACCGACTGCTCAAAAATTTCATGGTATTTGTTGAGAGCCTAGAGAGTGCAAAATAATCCATCAGTCAATCAGATGGCATTTTTGAGGGCATATCGAATGCTAAGAAATCCATCAATCAATCAAATGGAATCTATTGACCGCCTACTGACTGAGTTCTAGGCCCTGTACTAAGCGCTTGGGAGAACACAGTTAAAGACAGACACAGAGTTCCTGCTGTCTAGGCATTTCCAATAGAATAGGGGAGACACAGAGTGATGATGCCCGAAGAGTGGGAGCCAGAGTTAGAATAAGGATCAGGAAGGAAGAAGAACCAATAGGACAGAGTGGAATGTTTTTCTATGGCTTTTGGTAAGTGCATACATTGTGCCAGACACTGTAGTAAGCGCTGGAGTACATTCAAATTAATTAAGTTGGGCACAGTCCCTGTCCCACTTGGGGCTCACAGTCTTAATCTCCATTTTACAGATGAGATAACTGAGACAAGGAGATGTGAAGTGACTTGTCTAAGGTCACAAAGCAGGCAAGTGGCAGAGCCGAGATTAGAACCCAGGTCCTTCTTACTCTCAAGCCCCTGCCATTTCCACTAGGCTACACTGGTTCTCTAATGACTGCTCGAATGTCTGCCCAAATAAGAATATATCACTATAATTTCAATCTAATGTTTACACATGCATACGTACTGAGATGAGAGGAAGTGGGAGTGAGGGGGGAGAGCAAGAGGGTAGAAATGAGGGGGGAAACGGAAAGTGGGAGTGAAAGGGGGAAGCAATAGGAGTAATCGGATAGTAGTGAGAGGTGGTGAGCCGTTGGGTACCCCTCCGCTGACAACCAGTGACATCAAATATCTAGATGCAAGAACTCACTTTGCTGGAACACAGAAGGAGATTTGGAAAAAAAGAAAGGCACACACACTTTGCACCCGTGATACTCCATCAGTTTCGGCCCCGACCTGCAGAGCAAACCTCGGAACATCTCTATCATATTGAGGGAAAAGGCAAGATTCCCTTCTGAGTGGACGAGGACAGAAGGACTTGGGTTGCAGGAGGAGCCTGGACAGGAGAGGGATTTACAGGAGTGCGGGTACGGGGGTGCACAGAGGGCTGGAAAACGTCCAGGTCGTGTTTGTTGGGCAGCAGATGAAACATTAGGCTAAGGTACAGGCACCGAGTCTCTGTGGTCGACCGTTTGTGATTCCTGCAGATTTTCTTGTGTTATTGTATTGTAGATGAGCCCTCACTTCCCGGGAGAAAACCCAATCCGGTGCACCAGGGCCGTGAAGGCCTGCTTGACCTGCTCGTTCGGCAGGGTGTAGATGAAGGTGTTCAGCATGGGGGGAATGGAAGTGTTGAGCACCGCCAACCCCTTGGTCAGTTCCACCATGTACCTGGCGGATGGTTTGATTTACATCAAGATGCAACTGCCATATGTGATGGACACCACGACCATGTGGGAGGAGCAGGTGGAAAAGCCCTTTCTCCTCTGCTGAGCAGAGTGCTCTTTCAGGATAGCACGGCCGATGGCTGTATAGGACGCAATAACCAGAGCCAGGGTTATCAGGAGCCTCTCCAAGGCCAAGGGGAAAGCCATCAGCTCCAGGAACCGTGTTTTCGAGCAGGAGAACTGTAGCATGGGAGAAGAATCACAGATGAAATGGTTGATGTTATTGGAGGAGCAGAAATCATGATGGAGGAGAACGATGACTGGCGGAAAGACGACCAGTAACCCAGCCAGACAGGAGCAGAGGACCGGCAGGGCTCAGAGGCCTCTGCTCGTGACGGTCGTGTAGTGCAGGAGCCGGCAGGTGGCGACGTAGCAGTCGTAGGACATGGCGGCCAGGAGGAAGAACTCCATCACCCCCAGGATGATGATGAAGAGCTGAGTGAAGTAGTTGGAAAAGGAAATGGTTCTGTGTCCAGTGACGATGGTGACCAGGAATCTGAGAATACAGGCAGATGTGAAGGCGATCTCCAGCAAGGGGAAACTGCCCAGGAAGAAGTACATGGGGGTGCGGAATCAGGGGCCCAGCAAGGTGAGTGTGACGATGGTCAGATTCCCTGTGCCACTTAATGCGTAGGTGAGGAAGAGGAAGAAGAAGAGCAGGGCCTGAAAATGGGTGTCATCGGTGAACCCCACGAGGATGAATTCTCTCACCCCCGTGACATTTTCCATGGTTGCTTTTTCTTGTTGACTGGACCTGTTGATGCAGCAGAAGGGAGAGAGGAAGAGAGGGCTGGCACAGAAGCATCCTGTGACCCAGGTGGAGAGGCCAGAGGCGGTGAATCCCTGCTCTCTACCTTAATAATAACAATAATGATGGCATTGGTTAAGCGCTTACTATGTGTAATGCACTGTTCTAATCGCTGACGGAGGATACAAGGTGATCAGGTTGTCCCACGTGGGGCTCACAGTCTTAATCCCCATTTTACAGATGAGGGAACTGAGGCACAGAGAAGTGAAGTGACTTGCCCAAGGTCACACAACAGACATGTGGTGGAGCCGTGATTCGAACCCAGGACATCTGACTCCAAAGCCCGTGCTCTTTACACTGAGCCACGCTGCTTCCATTCCTTCCTTCAGTCGTTCATTCATTCAATCGTATTTTTGAGGGCTTAGTGTGTGCAGAGAACTGTACTAAGCGCTTGGGAGAGTACAATATAACAATAACAAACACATTCCATGCCCTTAATGAAGTTACTGTCATTCGCTAACACTAGCTGCAATGTGCAATTGCTGCGTCTCCCCCGTTCTAGACTATGAACAAGGGTAGGGGCTGTCGCCATTTGTTGCCGGATTGTAGTTTACAAGCGTTCAGTACCGTGCTCTGCACACAGGAAGCGCTCAATAAATGCGATTGAATGAGCGAAGTTTCCAAACAAAAGGAGGTGACAGTGTCTTTGAAATATCGACTTAATCAGCCTCTTTTCTGATCTTAGTGTCCTTAGTTTCAATCTTTCCTTTACCAACACTTCTCAGAATTAATCCCTCTCCCTAAAATCTCCCCCGCTAGACTGTTAATCCTTGAAGACAAGGATTTTTTATGGTATTTCCTAAACACTTACCATGAGTCAGGCACTGTGATAAGCGCTGGGTAGATAAATCACGTTGGACACAGTCCATGTCCCAGTGGAGCTCATAGTCTTAATCCCCATTTTACAGGTGATGTACCTGAGGCACAGATAAGTTATATGACTTGTCCAACGTCACACAGCAAGAAGTGGCCGAGCCGGGATTGGACCCAGGTCCTTCTGACTCCCAGGTCTCGACTCTACCAATTCTGCTTTACTCTCCCAAGAGCTCCGAATCATGCTCTGCACCAATCAAGTAGGTGCTTAGTCAATTCTATGGCTTGATTGACTGACTATTTGAGAGTAGGTTCTAAATTAGTACTATTGAATAATGAATTTATTGTTTGGCTGATGAGTGCACCGACAGAACATTCAGATCTATTACCGGCAGAACGGAGGAAAAGGAAAATGTTTCTCGTATCAAACGAAGACCACACAATTTTCCCACTGTCTCTGATGGTTTTTTCGGAACTTTGACTTGGCATGCAGAGACAGAAGAGAATTTTGTGTTTCAGTCTAGTTCCACCTCTTGAACACACGGAAGCAGCCTCTACCTCACCCAACTAAAATCTCAGCGTGGTGGTGGCAGGGGCGGGGCGGGGGGAACATCCCCCAGGCTCTTCCAGGGGAGAACTCTATATTAATCCCCGACAGAGACCTCCGCTCTCTCGACCCCATCCAGTTCTCTCAGCGCATCATCCCCAACCTCGCCTCCCTATCTTCTCTACCCACTCTTGATGTGCACTATTGGGAGGGCAGCGTGGCTCCGTGGAAAGAGCACGGGCTTTGGAGTCAGAGGTCATGAGTTCTAATCCCGGCTCTGCCACCTTTCAGCTGTGTGACTTTGGACAAGTCACTTCATTTTTCTGGGCCTCAGTTCCCTCATCTGCAAAGTGGGGATGAAGACTGCGAGCCCCATGTGGGACAACCTGATTACCTTGTAACCCTCCAGCGCTTAGAACAGTGCTTGGCACATAGTAAGCACTTAACATATGCAATTATTATTATTATTATTATTCTTGATGACCAGATTGCTGCTGTCAACTCCACCCTCTCTACTCAACTCAACTCGCTCGCTCCCCTTTCCCTTCGCCGCTCTCACAGCACTAACCCATAGCTTTGGATCACTGCCACTCACCGCCTCCTTCGCTGTTATGCTCGAGCTGCTGAACGCTGTTGGAGAAAGTCTAAACACCAAGCCAAACTTGTTCACTTTAAGTTTATCCTTTCCTGTCTTAACTCTGACCTCTCCTCTGCCAGGCAAAACTATTTTTCTTCCCTTATTTACACCCGTGCCCATCAACCCCGTCAGCTGTTCCGGACACTTAACTAACTTCTCAGACCCCGTTTCCTCCGCCTCCTTCATCCCTCACCCCCAACGATCTGGCCACCTACTTCATTAGGAAAATTAACACCATCAGGTCTGGGCTTCCCAAGGTCACCTCTCCCACTTCTCCATTCCCCCTACAACCCTCTCCTCTACTTTCCCATCCTTCCCATCAGTATTTCCAGATGAAGTCTCCTCCTTCCTCTCAAGAGCCACCCCATCCTCCTGTGCTTTGGACCCCATTCCCTCTAATCTTATAAAAACTCTTACCCCTTCCCTCCTCCCCTCCTTAACGTCCATCTTCAACCGCTCACTCTCCAATGGTTACTTCCTCTCTACCTCCAAATATACCCACGTCTCCCCCACCCGAAAAAGCCCTCTCTTGACCCCACCTCCCCTTCCAATTATTGCCCTATCTCCCTCCTACCCCTCTTTTCCAAACTCTTAGAAATAGTCGTCTACACTCACTGCCTCAAATTCCTCAACTCCAACTCTCTCCTAGACCCCCTCTAATCTGGCTTCCGTCCCCTCCACACCACCTAAACTGTCCTCTCAAAGGTAACAAATGACCTGGTTCTTGCCACCTCCAGTGGCCCCTACTCTATCTTAGTCCTCCTCGAACTCTCAGCTGCCTTCAACACTGTGGACCATCCTCTTCCCTTCAACACATTATCCAAACTTCGCTTCATGGACTCCATCCTCTCCTAGTTCAGCTCATATCTCTCTGGCCGTACATTCTCAATTTCCTTCGCGGGATCCTCCTCTCCCTCCCATCCCCTTACTATAGGGTTTCCTCAAGTGTCAGTTCTTGGTCCCCTTCCGTTCTCCATCTATACTCACTGTCTTGGTGAACTCATTCGCTCCTACGGCTTCAACTATTATCTCTACGCAGATGACACCCACATCTGCATTTCCTTCTCTGTTCTCTCTGCCTCCCACTAGGCTCGTATCTCCTCCTGCCTTCAGGAAATTTCCACCTGGGTGTCCGCCCGCCATCTAAAGCTCAACATGTCCAAGACTGAGCTCTTTCTCTTCCCTCCCAAACCCTGTCCACTCCCTGACTTTCCCGTCACTGTGGACGGCACTACCATCCTTCCTGTCTCACAAGCCCGCAACCTTGGTGTCATCTCTGACTCTGCTCTTTCATTCACTCTACACATCCAATCCATTACCAAAACCTGCCTGTCTCACCTTCACAACATCGCCAAGATGAGCCTTTTACCTCTCCACCCAAACAGCTACCTTGTTAGTTCAATCTCTCATCCTATCCCGACTGGATTACTGCATCGGCCTCCTTTCTGATCTCACATTCTCCTGTCTCTCCCTGCTTCAGTCTATTCTTCACTCTGCTGCTCGGATTATCTTTGTACAGAAACGCTCTAGGCGTTTCTCCAGTGGTTGCCTATCAACCTTCGCATGAAGGAAAAACTCATTATCGTCTTCAAAGCTCTCCAGCACCTCGCCCCCTCCTACCGCACCTCCCTTCTCTCCTTCTGCAGCCCAGCCCGTTTACTCTGCTCCTCTGCCGCTAACATCCTCAATGTGGCTCGTTCTCCCCTGCCCCACGGTCAACCCCTGCCCCAACTATTATCTCTACGCAGATGACACCCACATCTGCATTTCCTTCTCTGTTCTCTCTGCCTCCCACTAGGCTCGTATCTCCTCCTGCCTTCAGGAAATTTGCCCCACGTCCTACCCGGCCTGGAATGCCCTCCCTCTACACATCTGTCAAACTAGCTCTCTTCCGTATTTCAAAGCCCTACTGAGACCTCACCTCCTCCAGGAGGCCTTCCCAGAAGGAGCCCCCTGTTCCTCTACTCCTCCTCCCCTCCCCATCGCGCCCACTCCCTCCCTCTGCCTTACCTCTTCCCCTCACCGCAGCACTTTTGTATATTTGTACATATCTTTTACTCTATTTATTTTATTAATGATGCATATATAAGCTATAATTTTATTTACCTTTTCTGATGGCATCGACACTTGTCTACTTGTTTTGTTTTGTTGTCTGTCTCCCCCTTCTAGACTCAGAGCCCACTGTTGGGTAGGGATTGTCTCTATATATTGCCGATTTGTACTTTCCAAGAGCTTAGTACAGTGCTCTGCACAAAGTAAGCGCTCAATAAATACGATTGAATGAATAAATGAATGAATGAATAAACTCCCCGCTCGTTTTCCCCAGAATTCATTCAGGACCCTGGGAAGCTCTTCCGGCTTTTGCTTTTAGGGCCATATTCCCGCTGTCAGGATAATCGGGGTGGGTCATGGTTTGTCCAGATGAAGGAGTCGTACTCACTAAGCAGGGAGGCGAGAGACCCTGAAGGCCGAAGGTCATGCTGGCTTTATCCGCTCTGTTAGCGATGGGCTCTGGAGAAAAGGCGGCAAGGAGCCACAACTGAGCTGCGGAAGCTGTGCTTAGGAGAACTAATAAATCTACGTCGCTAACCACGATGGCAGACGACAGAGACTGGGGCCCTTGAGAAACAAAACGGAGAGCAGAAACAGATGCTCAGAGCATAGAGGCGAGGCGTGGGCTGCTGAGACTCAGTCTGGAGACACCTGGATAGGTTCTTCCCCTCGGACGGGCAGAGACACTGGATTTATCCTGGGGGAGGAGGTTTGGAGGGGGGACCTTCCGAGAGCCCAAATTAGCCCCAGAAAATTTTCCAGGAAAAGGTGCATGTTTTCTGTCCTTTCCATTTCCTTCCATTTTCTCCATTGTTAAGCTGGTAGGAATCTCCAAAGTGACGGCCTGATTTCCGTCACAATTTTGGGTTACACCTAGCACTTCTTTTCTGCTATACTATCTAGGGTATCACGAGAACATCTTCATATCACTATCTAGAGTATCACTGTAGTATCTCTGTCCCTCTGATTCCACACTATCAGGTGCTGGATCTAGAATAAGGGGGCGTGGGAATGGTCCAAGGTGCTAAGATATATGGCTTGAGAGTCAGATGACACAGATGTTCACCTCTACCGAACAATAGTTTTTATCTAGCACTCACTGAGAGCAGAATACTGTACTAAGGGCTTGGGAGAGTACAACAGAACAATACAACAGACACATTCCTTGCCCACAGCAGGCTTACAGTCTAGAGGGGGGATGGACATTAATATAAATAAATTCCAGGTATATACATAGTGTTGTGCTGTGGTGCTTGGGGGTGTGTGGTGAATAAAAAGAGCAAGTCAGGGTAACAAAGAAAGGAGGGGAAAATAGGAAATGAGGGTTTAGTTAGGGAAGGTCCCTTTGAGGAGATATGCCTTCAATAAGGCTTTGAAGGTGGGAAGAGTAATTTTTCTGTCGAATATGAAAAGGGAGGGCGTTCCAGGCCAGAGTCAGGATGTGGACGAGAGGTCAGCGGTAGGATAGGTGAGATTGAAGTACAGTGAGTACGCTGTCAATAGAGGAGCAAAGTGTGTGGGCTGGGTTGTAGCAAGAGAGTAATGAGGTGAGACATACATTCATACATACATACACAGACATAATTCTTTTCTTTTCCTTCCTCACTCACTAATACTTTTTCCATGGCCTCTGGATGGCTGGAAAAAGAGAGATTCATCGCTGCCCAGGGTCGTTCATTACACGGCATCAGTTCTGGTCACTCCCATCAGTCCTCAAGTTTGAAGACAGGAAGGAGATATTAAAGACAGATACGGTAATTACATTTGTTTTTCTCAAAGTTGAGTTCCCGTTTCCTGTGAAGAGCAGTGACATCATCATTCTCTTCCTAGAGCAGTTAGTCTTTTCTGTTACAGAAACAAAGAAGGCAGCACTGTTCCACCAAGGCAGAATCACCACTTCTGGTAACATCATCTGCGAACATTACTTGGCACTGATCAGGATTAACCTCTCCCCTTCAATTTCGATTGTAAGCCTCATGTAGGACAGGGACCTGATAAACTTATATCTGCCCCAGTGTTTAAAACAGGGCTTTTTAAATTTATTAATTACTCTCTCCCCCTCCAGATTGTAAGCTCGTAGTGGGCACTGAATATGACTGTTAATTGTTGTAATGTACTCTCCCAAGCGTTTAGTACAGTGCTCTGGACACGGTAAGTGCTCAATTAATATGGTTAAGTGACTGACTGACTGACTAATTCACACATAGTAATTGCTTATCAAATGCCATAAGAAAAAAGATAGATTACATTCCGAGAGCCCTAGAGGTTACTTAACCCCATTTTACCTTTATCTGGGATAAATCATGGTGGAGGTGGGCATTGAAAAATGGTAATCTTGGCTGCCGTAGGTGGAGAAGACAGTCGATTATCTAGTATTTTGTCCCAGCTTTGTCAGTGGTCTTTTGATCACCGCGGGCAAATCATTCAAATACAAATCACACACACACACACAAAACCTACAAGTACACGACTAGAAAAGAAATGCATAGGGTAGTGAAAGTGGCTAATGGGACATCCCAACCAAGAAAGGGAGCTATCAATCAAGGAAGGCTTCCTGGAGGAAGTAAACATTTGGTTCTGAAGGAAAGTTCCGATGTGTTCTGGCTGAGGGAAGAGAGCAGGGTGTTTACTGGAGCGGGAAGGAGTAGATTCTGGAATATTGCAGGATCACCAGCGAGATATATTTGGAATGTTTGCTTGGGAGGAGGAACGGCCACAATGCTTGGGAGAAGAGATTAGACTGGTATCGGGGAGTTAGCAGGATAACAATCCTAAAGCCAACAGAGAAGAGTTCTCATTTGATGTGAGTAGAAATGGTTTGGTGAGAAACTTGTGACAGAGCCTCAGCCCAAGTGGAGCTTCCACTCTAAAGGGTTAGATAGAAATGAAATTTATTCATAAATGGAGTGATCAGAACAAGTTACTTAGTGTTCAGTGAGATTCCCTGCTCCACCACTTGCTTGCTGTGTGGCCTTGGTCAAGTCACTTCACTTTTCTGTGCCTCGGTTCCCTTATCTGTAAAATGGGGATGAAGACTGTGAGCCCTATGTAGGACAGGGACTGTGTATAGCACGACTATCTTGTATCTACCCCAGGGCTTAGAACTATGCCTGGCACATAATAAGCGCTTAACAAATACCATAATAATCATTCATTCATTCTACTACTTCTGCTATTACATCTACTGCTACTATTACTACTAAATCTACTACGAATACTTCTATTAGTATTACTACTTCTGCTACTACTACTACTACTATTTTTCTATTATTACATTTATTGCTACTACCATTATCAATCAATCAGTCACTTAGTCAATGGTATGCATTGAACACTTCCTCTTTACAAGGCACTGTATAATACACTTGGGAGAGAACAATACAGTAGAGTAGGTAATCATTATCCTTGCCTACAAGGAGTTTACAGTCTAAAGAGGGAGACATACACTACGATAATTTTCAGATAGTTATGTACATGAGTGTTGTGACACTGAAAGAATGATGAATATCAAAGTGCTTATGGTATACAGATCCAAGTCCGTAGGTGACACAGAAGGGAGAGATTAGTTAGGGAAGGGTTTTGGGAGGAGATATGAGTTAGTAGTGCCTGGAAGGCACAACTCCTCCAAGAGGCTTTCCCTGACTAAGCCCTCATTTCCCCTTCTCTCAGTCCTTTCTGCTTCACCCCGACTTGATCCTTTTATTCATCACCATCCCGGAACCACAGCATTCATGTACAGATCAGCAATTTACTTATTTATATGGAAGTCTGCCTCCCCCTCTGGACTGTAAACTCTTTGTGGGCAGGGAATGTGTCCGTTTATTTTTACATTGTACTCTCCCAAGAGATTAATATAGAGCTTGCACACAGTAAGCTCTCATTAAATACGATTGAATGAATGAATGACGTGGAGGTAGTGGTGGCCTGTCAGACATGAAGGGGGAGGAAATTCCAAGCCGGAGGGAAGATGTGGGCCAGAGATCTATGGTGATAAAGAAGGGCTTGAGGTACTATGAATATCTAGGCTGGTATTAAAGAAGCTAAGTGTTTGGGTTGCGTTTCAGTAGGAGATGAGGGAGGTAATGTAGAAGGGGGAGAGCTGATTATGTGCCTTAAAGCCTATAGCGTTGCTCCCCGTGGTTTCGGGGGCAACTCTCGGGTTCTTACCCTCTCCGGGTCTTCGGACGTCTCCGGACGCGGCCCGCGCGTTCATACCAGGAAGAGTCAGCCAGAGGTTCAAAGCTCGGTTGCCGTTTATTTGCTATCAGCGATTACATGGTTGAAAAAGAGAGAGAGAGAGAGAGAGAGAGAGAGAGAGAGGGAGGGAGCGCGCGCCCCCCCTTGTCTTGTTCGTCTCTTATACCCTCCGTTGCCCGGGGGCAGGGTTTTCTCGGGGAATGGCGTATCGAGGCTTTGCCATGTAGCACACGCCGCCCTCCAGCCACTAGCCTAGCAACAGCTCTGTCCAGTCACGGAGCGTTTGCTCTGGCTCGCCCCCAGCCACCCGTTGCCAACCACCGCTGGCTGCGGATATGGCCTTGAGGTTGCCTCCGAGCCTTGCAGGTGCAAGCTTGTTTTTCTTGCCCTGGTCTCTTTATCTCCTGTTGTTGAGTCTGTTTGGCCTTGAGCCGTTGGGTACGGTTTGTGTGCACATACTGCCTGTCTCAGCGCCTTCCCCCGCTCCCTACGCTATAGTTAGGTTTTTCTATTTGATTCACAGATAGATGGCCAACAATTGCAGGTTTTCGAGGAAAGGGGAGATATGGACTGAGCCTTTTTTTAAGAAAAATGATCAGGGCAGCAGAGTGAAGTAGGGATTGAAGATGGGAGAGACAGAGAATCACTATTACTACTACTACTACTACTACTATTTATTTATTCATTCATTCATTCAATCATATTTATTGAGCGCTTACTGAGCAAAGAGCACTGTACTAAGCGCTTGGGAAACTACAATACAACAATAAAGAGTGACTATCTCTGCCCACAATGAGCTTGCAGTCTGAGGTGGGGGGAGGAAGAAATAAATACAAAAAAATAAAATTACCAATCTATACATAAGTGCTGTGGTGCTGGAAGAGGGAGGAAGAGCAAGGGCGACCTAGAAGGGAATGGATGATGAGGAAAAGTGAAACTTATTCTTGGAATGTCTCTTGGAGGAGATGTGCCTTCAGTAAGATTTTGAAGAGGTGGGGGGAGAGTAATTGGCGGATTTGAGGAGGGAGGGCGTTCCAAGCCAGAGGCAGGATGTGCGCTAGGGGTCGGCGGTGAGACCGGCGATATCAAGGTACATTGCGAAGGTTAGCACTGGAGGAGCGAAGTGTGTGGGCTGGGTTGTAGAAGGAGAGAAGTGAGATTAGGTAGGAGGGAGAAAGGTGATAGAGTGCTTTAAAGCCAATGGAGAGGAATTTTTGTTTGATACGGAGGTGGATGAGCAATTGTTCGAGTATTTTGAGGAGAGGGGTGATGTGTCCAAAACGTTTGAAGAAAAATGGTCCGGCAGCAAGGTGAAGTATGGACTGGAGTGGGGAGTGATAGTTGCCTGGAGGGCAGCATGGAGAGACTGATGTAGTAATCCAGGAAGGATAGGATCAGTGATTGTATTAACGTGGTAGCAGTATGGATGGAGAGGAGACTGGATTTTAGCAATGTTGTGAATGTGGAACCTGAGGATTTTGTGACGGATTGAATTTGTGGGTTGAATGAGAGAGAGGAGTCAAGGATAACGCCAAGGTAAGGGACTTGTGAGACAGTAAGGATCGTGGTGCTGTTTACAGTGATGGGAGAGTACTACTACTACTACTAATAGTAATAATAATGATGGCATTTGTTAAGTTATTATATGCAAAGCACTGCTCCAAGCGCTGGGGAGGATACAAGGTGATCAGGTTGTCCCACGTGGGGATCACAGTCTTAATATGCATATTACAGATGAGGTAACTGAGGCACAGAGAAGTTAAGTGACTTGCCCAAAGTCACACAGATGACAATTGGAAGAGCCGGGGTTTGAACCCATGACCTTGTACTCACAAGCCCGTACTACTATTACTACTACTACTACTACTACTACTGCTACTACTACTTCAACAACTACTAGTACTACTACTACTTCCATTCTGAACCCCATGAGGGACAGAGACTCTGTCCAACCCAATTTTCCTATGTCCACCACAGTGCTTAGTACAGTACCTAACACATAATAAGCACTTAACAAATAACGCAATTATTATTCTACTACTCCCATCACAACTAGCTCTAAAGTTGTGGAAAGTGATGGGGTACGTCTAGTGGACAAAGTGGTGGGCTGCTCAGACTTGGGAGTGGAAATAGAAAAAGAGAATGAGGAATCAAGACCTGAGGCAGGGAGCTGTAATTCCATCCTCGCTAAGGAAAGCTTTGGCCATTTAATTTCGTTTTCTGTTACAGAATCACGAACAAAGATCCAAAGCCTCTTATTTCTTGCTAAGGAAAATCACCCTCTTGACTATGTCCTTGATGGCCTGCTTCACCTGCTTGTTTCATAGGGTGTAGATAAGGGGTTCAGGATGGGAGCCACGGAGGTGTTTAGCACCGCCACCTTCTAGTTGACGTCTAAACCTTTCTTGGGGGATGGTTTGATGTACAGGAATATGCAGCTCTTGTAAGAGAGGGAGGCGACGATGATGTGGGAGGAGCCGGTGTAAAAGGCTTTTTTTTTTCTTTTCTGGGTGGAGGGCAGTCTCAGGATGGTGCGCATGATGGCAGTGTAGGACACAGCGAGTAGTGCCAGAGTGACCAGGAATGTCCCCACTGCTATTATAAAATTAATATGCTCTAATAATTGCATGTCCTCATATCCTCACTGGGGGAGTACGATTAGTTACTCGGAGTAACCAATGGAGAATTAGAGCCCTCAACAAGAAGTAGGGAGTGGCAGATAGGCAAACTCAGTTAGTGTCTGGACACTAGAAGCAGCTTGGCCTAGTAGAAAAAGCCCGGGCCTAGGATTCAGAGAAACTGGGTTCTATTCCCGACTTCACCGCTCATTTGCTGAGTGACCTTGGGCACGTCATTTCATTTCCCAGTGCCTCAGTTACCCCATCTGAGAGGGTGAGATTCCCATGTTGGAGAGGGACTGTGTCCACTGTGATTATCTGGTATCTACCTCAGCATAGCTGTGTGACCTTGGACAAGTGACTTTACTTCTCCTATGCATCAGCCTCCTTTTATGTGAAATGGGGATTAAATCCTATGTCCTCCTTACTTAGACTTTGAGCCCCATGTGGACAAGGGCTCTACCCAACCGGATTATTCCTACATTCATTCATTCAATCAGTCGTATTTATTGAGCGCTTATTATGTGCAGAACACCAAACTAAGTGCTTGGAAAGTACAATTCCACAACAAATAGAGACAATCCCTGCCCACAATGGGCTCACAGTCTAGAATCAGGGAGGCAGACATCGAGAAAAGTAAACAGGCATCAATAGCATCAGTAAGAATAAATCGAATTATAGATATATGCACATCATTAATATGAATAAATTAGAATTATAATTATGTACAAATATGCACATGTACTATAGCCGGGGAGAGGATGGTAGAACAAAGGGAGCAAGTCGGGGTGATTGGGAGGGGAGGGAGAGCAGAGGAACGGGGGAGCAGTCTGGGATTAGCTGTATCCACCCCAGCGCATAGCTCAGGGGCTCGCAAAAATTCAGTGCATAACCACTACCTGGGTCTACAAAAACATGCATAACCGCAGAGGTGGTGCAAAAGTGCCGAAGAGGTAGTTTAATCAATCATTCAATCTGTAGTATTTATTGAGCTCCTAAGGTGTGCAGACTCCTAAAATAAGATCTTTAAGATAGTACAATAGAGTATCAAGACATGAAACCTCTCCTCAGTCTAGAGAGGGGAAAGACACACTAAAGTTTTGGACAGAAGGAAGAAGGAAAAATAAGTGCTTAAGTAATAGGGCATGTATTAATTGTTTATTATGCGCCGAGCAGTGTACTAAGGGTTTGGGTAGAGATTACAATACGGCAGAATTAGCGGACATGTTCCCTGTTAATAACGATATTAAGAATCTTTAGAAAAGCAAAGGGTGTTAGTGGGTGTGATTTGGAGAGAAGTTAAATGAATGGGGAAACGTTCTGGCTGATGATGATGATGATGACGGTGGTATTTGTTAAGCGCTTACTATATGCCAAGCACTGTTCTAAGCGTTGGGGTAGATACAAGGTCATCAGGTTGTCACACGTGGAACTCAGAGTCTGAATCCCCATTTTACAGATGCGGTAACTGAGGCAAAGAGAAGTTGTGACTTGCTCAAGGTCACACAGCAGACATGTGGCGGTGCTGGGATTAGAACCCGTGTCCTTTGACTCCTAGACCCGTGCTGTTTCCCCTAAGCCACACTGCTTCTCAGTGTGGGATGGGATGAGATTTCAGAAGGATTTTGAAGATGGAGAGAGCAGAGGCCTTGTGTGGTTATCTATCAATTAATCAATAAATCGTATCTAATGAACTGAACTACATACTTGGAAGAGTAAATATAACTGGGTTGGCAGGGCCGATCCCTGCCCACGATGATTTTACAATCTATAAGGGGAGAAAGACGTGAATATAAATAAATAACGGATATGGACGTACGTGTTGTGGACTGACAGAGGGATGAATAAAAGGAGCAAATCCAAGCGCAAGGTGACACAAAAGGGAGTGGACTGAACGGGGAGGGAGTTCCTGACAAGAGGAATGGCAAGAGCTAGGGTCTGGATGGCTGTTACAGTCTCTGTGATCCGAGGCTCCCCTCCCAGCTCAGGAATCGGAAATGGTATTTGATAAGCACTTACGGTGTGTCGAAAACTCTTCTAAGTGCTGGGGTAGATACAAGTGAATTAGGTTGGACACGGTCCTTGTCCCGCATGGGGCTCACCGTCTAAGTAGGAGGGAGAAGAAAAGAACAGAGGCACAGAAAAGCGAAGTGAATTGCCCAAGGTCACACAACAGACATCTGGAGGAGCTGAAATTAGAACCCGGGTCCTCTGACTCCCAGGCCCGTGATCTATCCATGAGGCCATGCTACGTCTCACTCCTCAACTTTACTGACTTCATCCTTCACCCAAGCTTCTCACAACCTTGGATGCCAGCTTGATCTTGTCATTTCTAATCACTGTATCTGTTTCTCATTACTGTCTTCCATCCACAAAGAAACGGGGTTGCTACATTGAGGGGTAGCAGTAAGAAGTTATAAGTGTAATCAATCAATCGGTCAGTCAATCAAGGGTGTTTATTGAACGCTTTTTATGTGCAGAGCTCTGTACTAAATGTTTGGGAGAGTCCAATACAACAGTTGAATGAGGTGGGAGTGAGCTCTCAAAGTCACAGAAGCAACATGGCCTTGCAGGTAGAGCACGGGCCAGGGAGTCTGAGGACTCGGGGTCTAATCCTGGCTCTGCCACTCATAAGCTGGGTGACTTTAGGCAAGTCACTTCACTTCTCTGAGCCTCAGTTACCACATCTGTAAAATTGGGATTAAGACTGTAAACCTCATGTGGAACAACCTAATTACCTTGTATTTACCCCAGCGCTTAGAACAGTGCTTGGCACATAGTAAGTTCTTAACAAATACCATAATAATCATTATAATTATTACCATAATCATTGCTATTATTATTGATTTCATCTCTTCCACTTGTCAGCTGTGTGTCCTTGGGCAATTCATTTCACTTCTCTGGGCACCAGTTCCCTCATCTGCAAAAATGGGGATTCGATTCCTGTTCTCGCTCTTACTGTAAGCCCTATGTGGGATCTAATTATCCTGTATCTGTCCCAGCGCTTAGAACAGTGCTTTGCACGTAGTAAGCGCTTAACAAATACCATCATTATTATTATTATTTTCGATGCCTCTGTTCTACAACTACACCCCAGCTCACACTCTTTAGTCCCTTGTAATAATAATAATAATTGTAGTATTTCTTAAGCACTTATTATGCACCAGGAACTGTATTAAGTGTGGGGTGGATGCAAGCAAATTGAGTTATACGCAGTCCTTATCCCACATGAGGCTCACAGTCTTAATCCACATTTTACAGATGAGGTAATTGAGGTACAGAGAAATCAAGTGACTTGCCCAAGGTCTCACAGAAGAAAAAATGGCAAAGCCAGCATTAGAACCCAGGTCCCTCTGACTCCCATTCTCGTGCTCTATCCATTAGGCAGTGCTGCCCTTCAAGCCAACCTACTTACTATCTTTGCCTTCCTATTTTCTACTGCTGATATCTCGCTCACAATTTCTAATCCCAGCTCTAACATGTGCCTGAGGTGTGACCTTGGACAAGTCACTTAACTTCTCTGTGCACTAGTTCCCTCATCTGCAAAAATGGGAATTCGATTCCTGTTCTCGCTCCTACTGTGAGCCGTATGTGAGATCTAATTATCATGTATACGTCCCAGTGCTTATTGCAGTGCTTAGCACATAGTAAGCACTTAACAAATACCACAAGTATTATTACAAGCCCCCATTTTCCTACCAGATTAAGCCCCCCTTTTCCTCAGCTCCCTCTCCCCTCCACATCACTCCATCTCTCTGCTGTTGCTCTCCCCTCCTGCCCCACAGCACATTTGTAGTTATGTGCATATCTATAATTATATGTATTTATATTAATGCCTGTTTACTTGTTTTGTTGTATATATATATATATTTATGTATATATGCATATTCATTCAATCATATTTATTGAGCGCTTACTGTGTGCAGAGCACTGTACCAAGCGCTAGGGAAGTACAAGTTGGCAACATATAGAGACGGTTCCTACCCAACAGTGGGCTCATATATATTTCTACTGATGCCTGTTTACTTGTTTTGTTGTCTGTCTCCCCCCTTCTAGACTGTAAGCCCATAGTGGGCAGGGATTGTCTCTCTTCATTGCTGAATTGTACTTTCCAAGCACTTATTTCGGTGCTCTGTACACAGTAGGCGCTCAATCAATATGATTGAATGAATTAATGAATTGCCTGTTCAGAATCTTGTACCACCTATGAGCTTGAGTATTCACAACCCTCTTAGCAGTTGTGTAAATATTGTATATACCTTATTATTTACATAGTTAACTATCCCCTTTTCTTTCTTCCCCTTGTCTGTAGTTTCTGATTCTAGCTGACATGGCAAAATAAAAGGACCCCAAGATATCATTCCAACTTTGACACTGAATGGCTGTGTGTCACAGGCACATGTAACATTTGTGAAAAGTGTAAGCTGCTTGTGTGCAAAGAATGTACCTTGTCCTTCTGTTGTACTTCAATTTGATTGATTGATTGAATTAATACTTAAATATTGAAGTATATTATACAATAAATAATAATTACAGCAACAGTTAGAGTAGGAGGAGAAATACTAATGCTGTTTATTGATGGACAAACTGAGAGCATTACGTGGTTGGAATAATTCAACCTGTACCCCTGCTCCTGGCTTCTGGGGCAGATTTGAGGATCAAAATTAAGCCTGAAGCACCCTTTTGCAGCTACCCCTTCCATGTTATTCAATGGTATTTGTTAAGCACTTACTGTGTACCAGACTGTGTTAACCACTGGGGTAGGTACAAGCTAATTAGGTTGCACAAAGTCCATGTCCCACATGGAGCCCACAGTATGCATCTCCATTTTACAGATATGGGAACTGAGATCCCAAGAAATGAAGTGACTTGCCAAGGTCACACAGTAGACAGGTGTCAGAGCCAGGATTAGAACCCAGGTCTACCTGATTCCCATACCCGTGCTTTACCCTCTGTTTGTGGTGAATAAAGGGGGTGAATCCAAGTGCAGGGATCCATCCCCAGGCATGGGAACTAGATTTAAATACCAGTCAAGAACAGCTGGATAAAAGCTCTTCTACCAAACTAGTCCAAGCCATGGACAATAGGCAGCTCGCAGCCAGGAAAGGTCTCTCATGACAAATATCTCAGGTCTTTTCAGGCCACTCAAGTCTTTTTACAGTCAATCCTTGGGGAGAGAAATAACAAGTTCAGAGAGTGAAGTGAAAATTTCTATTTCTGGAGAAAAGACTCCCATCTCCATCTTTACATCCCTGTTTCTCAGGCTGCAGATGAGGGGTTCCGGGTGGGAGCACCACAGAGAGCATGGATACCAAAACGTCCAGCCCTGAGAAGAAGTCTGCAGGTGGATGTAAATTACCAAAGGCAGCTGTGGTGAAAAGCCCGGTCGTGATAGCAGGTGAGGCAGGCAGGTGGAGAAGGCTTTTGCCCGCTCCTCGGCAGCCGGCATCCTCAGCATGGACCAGAAGATGCGCATGTACGAGACGATGATGAGAATGAAGCAGACGACACCTAAGGCTACCACGGAGGTGACACTCACGTCGACGGCGATGTGGTCCTCGGAGCAAGTGATCTTCAACAGGAAGGTGACGTCACAGAAAAACTGATGGACGATGTTTGACCTGCAGAAGGTCAGAGAGAAGGTCGAAGCTGAAAGCAAGACTCCAAACAGGTCCGCACTGAGCTACGAGGCGGGGGCCGTCTTTCCGCAGGCCCCTCGAGCTATGACGACCTCGTAGTTCGGGGGAGGCAGATGGCGGCAAAGCGGTCGTAGGACAAGGCCATGAGGACGAACAACTCCGAGACAGCAGACTTGGATGGCATAGCCCACTAGGGAGATGGATCTCCTGTTGGTCAAGGACTTGTGGATGGAGTTGGAGATGGTGACGGAGATGAGACAGTGGTCGCGGACAGACGAGTTCCTGAGAAAGAAGTACATGTGGATGTGGAGGTGCCGGTTGAGGGCGGTGACGGCGACGATAAGGAGATTCCCCATCAGGGCCGCCAGGTAGACCAGGAGGAACAGTGCGGCCTGGACCAGCTGCAGCTCCCGTAACTCCGAGAAACCCAGCAGGAAGAATCCCGTCACCGTGGAGGTGTTGGTAATTGGTAGGTGACGATGACTCCTTGCACAGGACAAAGATATTGATAAGGTGAAGAAATCAACAGGAATTTTGCCAGTGAGTCAATAGGAAGAGCAACTTATGGTATATTGGAAGAGGGGTATCAATTACAAAATTACCTAGAGGCTTCGTAAAATACTTCCATGCAACTGGGAGGGAATTCCAAAAGAGGAATGGCACCATAATTCTCCAAGTGGGGACAACACGATGACAAAGATAAAAGACGGGAAAGCCATTACAGTAATAGTAGCAGTAATAGCAGCGAACGCCCTAGTAGGAGTTGAAGTATCAATCAGTCAAGCAATTAAGAAACCGTATTTTGAGAACAATACTAATTTGGAATAGTACAATATAACAGAGTTTGTAGACATGTCCCCTCCCCACGACAACCTTACAGTCTAAAGGGGGATAAAGATAAAATAAATTACGAAATTATACAGAGACTACGCTCGTTGTGGGTAGGGAGTGTGTCAGTTATATTTTTATATTGTACACTTCCAAGCACTTAGTACAGTGCTCTATGCAAAGAGCTCTGCTCTGAGTTCAATAAATTTTCATTCTTTCAATCATATTTATTGAACGCTTACTGTGTTCAGAGCAGTGTACTAAGCTGATTGACGTACTTAAAATAGTAAAAATGGTGTTAATCGAGCCCCCAGTGGACACAAAAGGCAAGGATATACCAACCCCAGAAGGCACCTTGAAGCATACAAGTTCATTCTCTCCTCTTCTCCTTCGTCTCTCCTCTCTCCCACTCCTCTGCCAGACAGAACTATTTCTCCTCCCTTATTGACACCCATGCCCATAATCCCCGTCAGCTCTTCTGTACATTCAACTCCCTTCTCAGGCCCCCGGTTCCTCCCCCTCCTCCTTCCCTCACCCCCAACGATCTGGCCTCCTTCTTCATTAATAAAATTAAATCCATCAAGTCTGACCTCCCCAAAGTCACTCCTCCCCCTTCTCCAACCCCCCGGCTCTCAACACTCTCGGCTACTCTCCCATCCTTCCCAGCAGTATCCTCAGAGGAGCTCTCCTCCCTCCTCTCAAGTGCTACTCCGGCCACCTGTGCTCCTGACCCCATTCCCTCTCATCTCATGAAATCTCTGGCTCCGTCCCTTCTCCCCTCCTTAACTTCCATTTTCAACCGCTCACTCTCTACTGGTTCCTTCCCCTCTGCCTTCAAACATGTCCATGTCTCTCCCATACTAAAAAACCCTCTCTTGATCCCACCTCACCTTCTAGTTATCGCCCCATCTCCCTCCTACCATTCCTTTACAAACTCCTTGAACGAGTCATCTACACGCGCTGCCTCGAATTCCTCAACACCAACTCTCTCCTCGACCCCCTGCAGTCTGGCTTCCATCCCCTACATTCCACTGAAACTGCCCTATCAAAGGTCACCAATGACCTCCTGCTTCTCAGATCCCACGGCTCATACTCTATCCTAATCCTCCTCGACTTCTCAGCTGCCTTCGACATTGTGGACCACCCCCTTCTCCTCAACACGCTATCCAACTTTGGCTTCACAGACTCCGTCCTCTCCTGGTTCTCCTCATCTCTCCGGTCGTTCATTTTCAGTCTCCTTTGCAGGCTCTTCCTCCCCCTCCCATCCCCCTACTGTGGGGGTTCCCCAAGGTTCAGTTCTTGGTCCCCTTCTGTTGTCGATCTACACTCACTCCCTTGGTGACCTCATTCGCTCCCACGGCTTCAACTACCATCTCTACGCTGACGACACCCAAATCTACATCTCTGCCCCTGCTCTCTCCCCCTCCCTCCAGGCTCGCATCTCCTCCTGCCTTTAAGACATCCCCATCTGGATGTGTGCCTGCCACCTAAACCTCAACATGTCCAAGACTGAACTCCTTGTCTTCCCTCCCAAACCCTGCCCTCTCCATGACTTTCCCATCACTGTTGATGGCACTACCATCTTTCCCGTCTCACAAGCCCGCAACCTTGGTGTCATCCTCGACTCCGCTCTCTCGTTCACCCCTCACATCCAAGCCGTCTCCAAAACCTGCCTGTCTCAGCTCTGCAACATTGCCAAGATCCGCCCTTTCCTCTCCATCCAAACCGCTACTCTGCTCGTTCCTAGCTCTCATCCTATCCCGTCTGGACTACTGTATCATCCTCCTCTCCGATCTCCCATCCTCTTGTCTCTCCCCACTTCAATCCATACTTCATGCCGCTGCCCGGATTGTCATTGTCCACAAACGCTCTGGGCATGTTACTCTCCACCTCAAAAATCTCCAGTGGCTACCGATCAACCTACGCATCAGGCAGAAGCTCCTCACCCTCGGCCTCAAGGCTGTCCATCACCTCGCCCCCTCCTACCTCACCTCCCTTCTCTCCTTCTACAGCCCAGCCCGCACCGTCCGCTCCTCTGTCACTAATCTCCTCACCGTGCCTCATTCTCGCCTGTCCCACCATCGGCCCCCGTTCTACATCATCCCCCTGGCCTGGAATGCCCTCCCTCCACACATCCGCCAGGCTAGCTCTCTTCCCCACATCAAGGCCCTAGCGACAGCTCACCTCCTCCAGGAGGCCTTCCCAGCTGAGCCTCCTCCTTTCTCTCCCCCTCCTCCCCCTCCGCCATACCTCCTTCCCTTCCCCACAACACCTGTATATATGTATATATGTTTGTTCGCATTTATTACTCTATTTATTTATTCTACTTGTACATATCTATTCTGTTTATTTTATTTGGTTAGTATGTTTTGTTTTGTTCTCTCTCTCCCCCCTTCTAGACTGTGAGCCCACTGTTGTTTGGGACCGTCTCTATATGTTGCCAACTTGTACTTCCCAAGCGCTTAGTACAGTGCTCTTCACACAGTAAGCGCTCAATAAATACGATTGATTGATTGACTGATTGATTCTCACAAAAAGAATTACGGCTAAACATACATATATTCAAACACATAATGCCCTCACATGAATTCCCGCTTACTCACAGACCGGGGTTCTCCCATAGATGGACATTCGCACAGAGTCGTCAATCGTTTTTATCGAGCGATTCCTGTGTACAGAGCACTGTGCTAATCACTTGGGAGAGTACAATAAAAGACGTTGGTAGATGTATACACCCATAAACCTATCTAGTCACTCATTTGTCTCTTTGCTGACCCCCAAATCTGTTCCCTAGGAAGAGAACATTCCCTACTGCTTATTCAGATATTCCCCTTCCCTAAAGTCTAGAATTTGCTCCCGGATTCTCCTACCTTGCCCTGAGTAGGAGAATCCTACTATTGTCTCCCCCTTTCAGACTGTGAGCCCACTGTTGGGTAGGGACTGTCTCTATATGTTGCCAATTTGTACTTCCCAAGCGCTTAGTACAGTGCTCTGCACATAGTAAGCGCTCAATAAATACGATTGATGATGATGATGATGATGAGTACGCACACACACGCGCACACCCCCACACACTCATACAAAGCTGCGGGTCCAGGGAATCTGATTGCAGCTGTCTCTATACGAGGAAAATGAACTGCAGAGTGAAGTCTGGCTAAACAGGGAAGGGACTGGCGTGGAACTCCAATTATATACGTCACCTCGTACTTGGCAGATGGCTGGAAGAAATGATTCATCGATGGTATTTACTGAGCGCTTACTGTGTGTGAAGCACTGGACTAAAGCATTAAGGAAAGAACCATCCAACAGAGTTGGTAGACACATTCATTCATTCATTCAGTCGAATTTATTGAGTGCTTACTGTGTGCAGAGCACTGTACTGAGCGCTTGGAAAGTTCAATTTTACAACATATAGAAACGGCCCCTACCCAACAACGGGCTCACAGTCTAGAAGGCCTAGACAGACAGTAAAACAGAACAAGAAGGCAGGTGTCAATACCATCAAAATAAATAGAATTATACATATATGCATATTAATAAGATAAATAGAATAAAAATATGTACAAATATACACAAGTGCTGTGGGGAAGGGAAGGGGGTGGGGCAGAAGGGGGAGTGGAGGCGACGGGGAGGGGAGGAGGAGAGCTTAGTACAGTGCTCTGCACACTGTAAGCGCTCAATAAATGCGATTGATTGATTGATTGAGGAGCAGAGGATAACGGAGGGGCTCGGTCTGGGAAGGCTTTCTGGGGGAGGTAAAATCTCAGCAGGGCTTCGAAGGGAGGAAGTGAGCTAGTTTGGCGGATTTGTGGAAGGAGGGTATTCCAGGCCACAGGTAGGACGTGGGCCAGGGGTTGAAGGCGGTACAGGCGAGAACGAGGCGGCAGAGGATTTGTAGTGTGCGAGCTGGGCTGTAGAAGGACAGAAGGGAGGTAAGGTAGGAGGGGCAAGGTGATGGATTGCTTTGAAGCCAATAGTGAGGAGTTTTTAGTTCTTGCGAAGGTTGATAGGCAACCACTGAAGATTTTTGAGGAGGGGGGTGACATGCCCAGAGTGTTTCTGTAGAAAGTTAATCCGGGCAGCACAGTGAAGTATAGACTAAAGCGGGGAGAAACAGGAGGATGGGAGATCAGAAAGGAGGATGATGCAGTACTCTAGTCGGGATAGGATGAGAGACTGAACCAACACGGTAGTGGTTTGGATGGAGAGGAAAGGGCAGACCTTGGCGATGCTGTGAAGGTGAGGCCGGCAGGTTTTGGTGACGGAATGAATGTGTGGGGTGAATGAGAGGGCAGAGTCAAGGATGACAAGAAGGCTGCGGGCATGTGAGACGAGAAGAACGGTAGTGTCGCCCACAATGATGGGAAAGTCAGGGAGAGGACAGGGTTTGGGAGGGAAGATAAGTATCTCAGTCTTGGACATGTTGAGTTTTAGATGGTGGGCAGACATCTAGGTGATGTCCTGAAGGCAGGAGGAGATACGAGTCTAGAGGGAGGGTGAGAGAAAAGGAGAGGAGATGTAGATTTGGGTATCATCGGCGTATAGATGATAGTTGAAGCCTTGGGAGCGAATGAGTTCACCAAGGGAGTGAGTATAGATGCAGAACAGAAGGGGACCAAGAACTGACCCTTGAGGAACCCCTACAGTAAGGGGATGGGAAGGGGAGGAGGAGCCCGCGACATTCCCTGCCCATAATGAGCTGACAGTCTAGGAGGATGGAAGGACGATGGGGCGTTGATGAAGGGATGATGGAGGGATGATGGAGGGATGATGGAGCGGTGATGGAGGGATGATGGAGGACCGACGGAGGCCCGACGAAGGGGTGTCAGCGAGACGATGGAGGGGGTGTCCTAGAACAAATTGCAGATGAGTGCTGGTCCACTTACAAAGAACATACGACTGAGAACCTGAGTGGAGGAAGTGAGTCCAGTACTAGTGGCTTGTTCTGTGGAATCTGCCCCTGTCTCGTCCCTGCTGAAACCTGGTTTCTGCTCCTGAAAACTCACCTTCAATGCTGCCTTGGTCCGAACGTCAACCTGGGAGCCAAGCACGACACTCTCCAGAGTCCCTACGGGCTGCGGGCCTCTCCCGGCCCCTCCATCCCTATCCCAGGCAGCACTTACCAGGCTAGCTTGGGGCTCGGGGTCGCTGACCTCTACCAAGATGGGCTGGTTCCCTGTCTCCCCTTGGCTTGCTGGGTTCGGGCAGCAAAGGAGGGACATAGACGAGCCCTCAGCCCATCTCCACTCTACATCGGACACTGAGATGCTTCTCCATATGGACCCCGTCCCCAGAGATAAAGCAGCCACCGCTCAGAGGGGAATGTCCGGAGGTCGGGATCGGGGCCCTACCCAGGGACCTCGGGGCCCAGGCCACATGGGAACCCTCTGGTCACGTGGTTCCTGGTCCTTAATACTGGTCTACAGGATCACTCATCGTCTCAGATGTTTTTCTGACAAGGTCTGCCACCTTGTTTTCAGTTTCTCAGTTTCTGCTTTCCATCCAGTTGCTGGTTGGGTAATCAGTTGCTCATTCTCCTTTCATCAAGCACTCACTCACTCAATCAATCAATCAATAGTATTTATTGAATGGTTACCGTGTGCGGAACTCTGTACACCATCCGACATAGCTGTGTTCAATTGAGTATAACTTTGATGTTGGGAGTCTGACTACCATCCAGAACTTCACTGGTCATGGAATTCGTTAAGCACTTACTATGTGCCAAGCACTGCTCTAAGGTACAAAACAATCAGGTTCCACACAGGGTTCACAGTCTACATTGGGGAGGACAGGTATTGAATCCCCATTTTACAAATGAGGAAACTGAGGAATGGAAAAATGAAGTGACACCCAAGATCACACAGCAGTGAATTGGCAGATATAGGATTAGAACCCAGGCTCCCTGACCTCTGGGCCCGTGCCCTTTCCACTACGCCATGCTGCTTCGCTGATCTTTTCTTGTAGTTTTAGAGTTAGTCCTGATCAATTAGTGATGCTGTTGGAACTCTGCTTCAGAAGGTGTGGTGCCTTCTGAGCACCGTCCTGGAAGTCAGAAGGTAATGGGTTCTAATCCTATTTCTGCCACTTGTGTGTTGTGTGATCTTGGGCAAGTCACTTCACTTCTCTGGGCCTCTGTTACCTCATCTGTAAAATATGGACTAAGACCATGAACCTCAGGTGGAAAAGGGACTGTGTCCAACCTAATTAACTTGTATCTACCCAAGTGCTTAGTGCAGTACCTTTCACATAGTAAGTGCTTAACAAATACCAGTTTGAAAAAAAAACAACCCCAAAAAAGCATTGATTGATTGATTCATTGATCACTCTTACTGCCAGTAAAAAAACAACAACAAAAAAACAAAATGTATTAGTCACTCAGGGGAAAATTACTTTTGTTTGAGCCATACTGTGCACACACAGACAGGCACAGACAGACAGACAGACAGACAGGCATACAGACAGACAGACAGACAGACACACACACACACACATTTAAACATGAAACAGTCTAAAGGGAAAATCAGTTCCAACTGACAAAGGTACAACTTTGAGTGTCGCCTTCCATTAAGACTAGTGCCCTCGTTCGAAGGGTGGCCTTCCGCTCCTGAGGCAGAAGATGAATCTAGCCTGACCTAATCTGTCTGTGGAAACGAGGAGCTTTTTCTAAATAAATGTTATAGATGATTTTCCCTACCCCTAGGGTGGTCTGTGGGTGAAACACACAAAGATCCGGTCTCTGAAAGATGCTGGGGTCATTCACTGTGAACATGTACTCCAGCAAGCCAAGATGGAAGCTATTCCCTGCCTAGTCCCCGCTACTGGGCGACCTTCACATTCTGGTTCCTCAGGCTGTAGATGAGGGGGTTCAGGTCAGGGGGCACCGTGATGTAGAACACAGAACCAGCAGGTCCAGGACTGAGGGGGAATCTGAGCGTGGCTTCAGGTAAGCACAGAAACAAATGATGATAAAGAGAGTGACGACGGCAAGGTGAGGCAGGCAGGTGGAGAAGGCTTTAGCCCGGGCCTTGGCAACCAGAATCCTCAGCACGGCCCAGAAGATGCGCACATACGAGACGATGATGAGAATAAAGGAGACAACACCTAACGCTAACCCGGTAGTGACGCTCAGGTCAACGACGACGTGGTCCTCGGAGCACGTGATCTTCACCAGGGAGGGGACGACGCAGAAAAACTTCTGGACGACGTTGGACCCACAGAAGGACAGGGAAAAGATCAAAGCTGAAAACAAGACTCCAAGCAGACCCCCACTGAGCCATGAAACGGCCGCCATATTCCCTCAGGGCACTCTGTTCATGACTACCTCCTAGCGTAGGCGGAGGCAGATGACGGCGTAGCGGTCATAGGACATCACTGTGAGAACAACATATTCTGTGCCTGCAACGAAAATCACCAGACAGACCTGTGCTGCACAGCTTCGGAAGGAGATTAGTCTACGGTCGTTCAGGGAGTTATGTATGGATTTGGGGACGTTGACAGAGATGTAGCAGAGGTCGAGGACAGACGGGTGCCTGAGGAAGAAGTACATGAGGGTGTGGAGGAGCCGGTCGATAGCGACGCTGAGGAGATTCTCAGTCTGGGCCGCCAGGTAGAACAGGAGGAGAAATGCGGTGTAGACCAACTGCACACCCAGACCTACAAGAAATCCAGCAGGAGGAATCCCGTCACCTTGGAGACGTTGGGCATGTCCTGCAAAATGTCCTTGGGTACCGTGTGATAGGACCTGATTTCAGACAGGGATTAAAATCATTCAGGGAGAAACTCTCATGGCAACATAAGGCCCTTGTCTGGGACTGAACCTCAATCAATCCATTAATGGTATTTATCGGGTGCATACTGTGTGCAGAGCAATGTGCTAAGCATTTGGGAGAATACACAACAACAGAGTTGGTAGACAGATTCCCTACCCACAACCAACTTGCAGTCTAGAAGAGGAACCTCAACTTGTCATCTCGTCCTGCCTCCTATCTTAATTCAGGGCAAAACAGAAAACGTTCCACGTTGATGATGTCTATTGTATTCAGAAACATCAGCAGAGGTTGTATCCAGTGTTCTCCACACAGTAAGCGTTCAATTCGTGCCACTGATTGAATCGGGCCATAAAAATCTAGAACGCAGGAATTGTGTCATCACAAACTATGTGTTAAAGGAAGGCTGGTGCTGAACTATTCACTTTGTCAGACACTACACAAACCAGCCATTTCTTCCGACAACACAGCACACTGCGTCCCAACAGGCTCGTAGTATAGAATGGAGGTTTCCAAATTCTCGGAAGGCTTCCTAGCCAATTCCTAGCCTAGCCAGAAACAAGGATTATGGCAAAAATGAATGTATCAACAAGCTCTTACTCTAGGGATTTTTTATGTTATTTGTTAAGCGCTTACTATGTGCCGGGCACTGTACTAAGCACTGCAGAGGATACAAGCAAATCGGGTTGGACACAGTCCCTGTCTGATGCGGGGCTCCATTTTACGGATGAGGTAACAGAGGCACAAATAAATGAAGTGACTTGCCCAATGTCACAGACCAGATACGTGGCAAAACTGGGATTGATGATGATGATGATGATAATAGTAATAGTGATGGTATTTGTTAAGCGCCTACTATGTGCCAAGCACGGTTCTAAGCTCGGGAGTAGATACAAGATAATCAGCTTGTCTCATGTGGTGCTCACAGTCTTCCTCCCCATTTTACAGTTGAGGTAAATGAGGCACAGAGAAGTTAAGTGACTTGTAGAAAGTCACACAGCTGACAAGTGGCGAGGACGGGATTAGAACCCAGGTCTTCTTGACTCCCGGGCCCATGCTCTGTCAGGTAAGCGACACTGTTTTTACTTTAGAGACATTGCTACTCTGACCCTAGTCATCCCAGTTCCCTATTGAAATTTCCCTCACTTTTCCCGTGCTCCTCTCAGGAGTCACCTGGCCTGTCCTGGGCTGGAGAGCATCTATCTCTGCTGAGAGAGAGGTTCACTCCATCTCATCGGTCCTGGACGCTGGTGGCAGTGACGGAAAGGTCTGGGCGAGGGGTGAGAGCTGTCAAGATCTTTGCTACCCCTCCCGGCAGTCCAGTTGGCTGCGCCGTCCCGTCAGATGATGGCCGGGTTATTTCCCATGGGATTTCCTGTGGGAGGAAGGGGCCCGGGGCTCCGCTGAGACATCTGACTGTCCGGGAATATCGGAAGGCCAGGATTATGGGCTCCCTGTGGTCCCGGCCCCCACAGCCTAAATGACTGTCCAGTCCCATGTCATTCCCACTCTGGGAC
Organism: Tachyglossus aculeatus; assembly: GCF_015852505.1. Lineage (NCBI taxonomy): Eukaryota > Metazoa > Chordata > Mammalia > Monotremata > Tachyglossidae > Tachyglossus > Tachyglossus aculeatus. The sequence continues at coordinate 132,536,576 of NC_052069.1, read as the reverse complement.
TCCTTCCTATGACAACATCAACAGACTAAACTTCATTCCCTTTCTGTGCTTAATAATAGCGTTCCGGTTAAGCTCTGAGATTTGGAGCTTCAATCCATGCCAGGCTTGGGACCACCTGAAATTTGAAGCAGTCCATTTTAGATATTGCCCTCTAGACTGTGAGCTCATCATGGGCAGGGAATGTGGCTACCAGCCCTGTTATATTGTCATATCGTACTCTCCCAAGCGCTTAGTACCAAGGTCTGAAAATAGTAAGCGCTCAATAAATATGATCGATCGATTGATATGCATTATTTTCCCCTACTGAATTCCTATTTGCATCCTCCATTCCTCCCCAAATCACTATCTCACTGTGGCTCGTTCCCAACTCCCCCCACTCAGACCCCTATCTCATCACCTTTCCGCCGCTTGAAATTCCCTCTCCTTACATATCCAAAAGATCACCGTGTTTCCCAACTTCAAAATTCCTTCCTCAAACTCTATTACTTCCACGAGACCTTCCCTGATTATTTTTTTCATAATGGTACATGGCACGTGTTTACTATTTTCCAGAGATCGTTCTAAGCACTGAAGAACATACAAGCTAGTCAGGTTGGACACAGTCCCTGTCCCGCATAGGACTTTCAGTCTTAATCCACATTTTACAGATGAGGTAGTTGAGGCAAGAAGGGAAACTACTTGTCCAAGGTCCCAAGTAGACAAGTGGTGGAGGCGGAATTAGAACCCAGGTCCTCTGTCTCCCAAGTCCATGCTCTATCAACTGGGCTATGCTGATTCCCTGTGCTTCCCTGTTTCAGGGTGCTTAATTGACTCAGACTGGGCCTCTGTAAAAAGCCCCCTTCCCATTCTTAATAATATAAATAATAATATCAATGATAATAATTTTGTTATTTGATAAGCCTTTATTATGTGCCAGGTACTGTACTAAGCGCTGGAGTGGATACATGCAAATTGGGTCAGAGAAGTCCCTGTCCCACATGGGCTTACAGTCTCCACCGCCATTTTACAAATGAAGGAACTGAAGCCTAGGGAAGTGAAGAGACTTGCCCAAGGTCACACAGCAGAAAGGTAGCAGAGCTGAGTTTAGAACCTAGGTCATTACGACTCCCAGGTCCATGCTCTGTTGACTAGACCACGCTGCTTCTCCGAGTTTCGTCTTGTTCATGACCTCAAACAATCAATCGGTCATTTAATCAGTTGTATTTTCAGACGTCTTCTTATTGCAAATCTAGAGAGAACGAGAAATGACTTTAAAACCAACCTAAAACCCTCCCACGAACTGGCCTGGGTGATCAACCCAGAGAAGCAGCATGAGAAGTAGCATGGCATAGTGGCAAGAGCCCGGGTATGGGAGTCATAGGATGGGTTCTAATCCCGGCTCCACCACTTGTCTGCTATGTGACCTTGGGCAAGCCACTTAACGTCTCTGGGCCTCAGTTACCTCATCTGAAAAATGGGGATTAAGACTGTGAACCCCAGGTGGGACAACCTGATTACAATGTATCTACCCCAGCGCTTAGAACAGTGCTTGACACATAGTAAACGCTTAGCAAATGCAATTATTATTATTATTGTCATTATCATCAACAGTTTGGGAGGGGCTGAGGGGTTCTGAGAATGGGGTGATGGGAGAGAATCACTGATACTGGCTGGGTGGACACGACGGGATAATCCCTGGTTTCAGAAAAAATAGGTTGTAACCTAGGGTTCGTCCTCTTCCATCTCAGAGCTACGTCACTGTACAAAAACGGGGTGAGGAGCTCAGTGAATTCTCTCACCTGAATGTCCCTGTCCCCTTTCCAAATATCTAAGTGATGGAAAATGGAGAAATAATTTGTCAACCCACATTTCCTCCTCCCCATTTCCAGTCCATCAGATCACAGCTTTTCCCATCTTCGAAGTCCCTCCGTCATCCCACCACTTCCAGGATGCCTCGCACGATTAATTTTTCTTCTCCCTAAGTCATCTTCTCCCAACTACCAATCAGCATCTTAGACCACTTCTCCATTTTTGCACTCACACCCACCATTATAATTTTGTACACAGTGGCTTTTATAAAATATACTCTTTAAGCACATAGTCATTCTTTCCATTCTTTTCTTCGTCCTCATGAATTAATTCTGTGTCTAGCTCCCCTGGTAGACTTTAAACTCTTGGGGAGCAGGGGTGATGTTTAATTTATTTTGATCTCTCTGAAGTGTTCACTACAGTACTTTACACTCGGGATGCATTCACCAAATATCATTGATTGATGGATGGGTGGAATGATAGATGGATACATGGATTGCTTGTTGTATGGATGAATAGATGGATGGATGGGTGGGTGGATTGTCTGTTGTGTGACATTAGGCAAGGCATTTCACCTCTCTGTGCCTCAGTGATCTCATCTGTAAAATGGGAATTGAGACTATGAGTACCATATGAGAAAGAGACTGTGTAAAATCTGATTAGCATGTATCCCCCCCCCAGCACTTACTACAATGTTTGGCATATAGTAAGCACTTAACAAATACCACTATTATTATTATTGTTGTTGTTATGGATGGATGGATGGGTGGATGGATACATGGACAGACAGATGGATGAACAGACAGATGGATGTATGGATGGCCGGACGGATGGATGGATTAACAAATGGATTCGAGGCAAAGATTTGCTCAGTCAAATTCATTCATTCATTCATTCAATCGCATTTATTGAGTGCTTACTGTGTGCAGGGCACCATACTAAGCGCTTGGAAAGTACAATTCAGCAACAAAGACAAACCTTGCCCACAATGGGATCACAGTCTAGAAGGGGGGAGACAGGCATCCAAACAAGTAAATAGGTAGTGAAATGTGGAGGACACTTTCCATGATTGTGTCCCTTCTCCCTTGTCACCCTCCGATTTTCTGATTTTCATAACCACCAAGAATGGTCTTAAAATTCATAGAATTACTATTATTATCAGTAGTAGTATCAACATTATCATTACTGAATTTATTAAGAATTTATTTTCAAAAGCCTGCCAAGTGCTGGAGTAGAAACAAACTAATCAGATTGGACACGTTTCCTGACCCACAGGTACTCAGATTGTAAGAGAAAGAGAGGGCACATATTGAATCCTGATTTTAGAGAGAGACCCAAAGAGATTACATGGCTGGACCAAGGTCATACAGCAGGCTGGTGGCAGAACCGTGCAGATCTTTCAAATCGAATGACTCCCAGCCACATGCTCAGTCCACTAAGCCGTGATGCCGCCCAAACAATCACTTGTCAGTCATTTATTCATTCATTCAACCATATTTATTGAGTGCATACCATGTGAAGAGCTCTGTACTAAGTGCCAAATCCACGGACACCTACTGTATCCTAATCCTCTTCGACCTTTCAGCTGCCTTCGACATTATGGACCACCCCCGTCTCCTCAACACGCTATCCAACCTTGGCTTCACAGACTTCGTCCTCTCCTGGTTCTCCTCTTATCTCTCCGGCCGTTCATTCTCAGTCTCCTTTGCGGGCTCCTCCTCCCCTTCCCATCCCCTTACTGTAGAGGTTTCTCAAGGGTCAGTTCTAACTATACTCACTACCTTGGTGAACGCATTTGCTCCAAAAGCCTCAACTATTTTCTCTCCGCTGATGACACCCAAATCTACATCTCTGTCCCCGCTCTCTCTCTCTCCCTCCAGGCTCGTATCTCCTCCTGCCTTCAGGACATCTCCATCTGTATGTCTGTCCGCCACCTAAAACTCAATATGTCCAAGATGGAACTCCTTATCTTCCCTTCCAAATCCTGTCCTCTCTCTGACTTTCCTATCATTGTAGACGGCACTACCATCCTTTCCATCTCACAAGCCCGCAACCTTGGTGTCATCCTCGACTCCGCTCTCTCGTTCACCCCAAAATCCAATCCATCGCCAAAACCTTCCAGTCTCACCTCCAAAACATTGCCAAGATCCACCCTTTCCTCTCTGTCCAACCTTCTACCTTCCTGGTTCAATCTCTCATCCCATCCGACTGGATTACTGCATCAGCCTCCTCTCTGATCTCCCATCCTCCTGTCTCTCCCCACTTAAATCCATACTTCACGCTGCTTCCCGTATCGGCTTTGTCCAGAAACGCTCTGGGCATGTTACTCCCCTCCTCAAAAATCTCTAGTGGCTGCCAATCAACCTACGCATCAGGCAAAAACTCCTCACTCTCGGCTTCAAGGCTCTCCATCACCTCGCCCCCTCCTACCTCACCTCCCTTCTCTCCTTCTAGAGCCCAGCCCGCACCCTCCACTCCTCTGCCGGTAGCCTCCTCACTGTGCCTCGTTCTCGCCTGTCCCGCCGTCGACCCCCGGCCCACGTCCTTCCCCTGGCCTGAAATGCTCTCCCTCCACATATCCGCTTCAGAGCCCTTCAAAGCCCTACTGAGAGCTCACCTCCTGCAGTATGCCTTCTCAGACTGCACCCCCTTTTTTCTCTCCTCCTCCTCATCCCGCCTCCGCCCTACCCCGTTCCCCTCTCTACAGCACTTGTATATACTTGTTCAGATTTATAACTCTATTTCTTTTACTTGTACGTATTTACTATTCCATTTATTTTGTTAATGATGTGCATAAAGCTGTAATTCTATTTATTTCTGACGGTTTTGACACCTGACTACATGTTTTGTTTTGTTGTCTGTCTCCCCCTTCTAGATTGTGAGACCGTACCGTTGTTGGGTACGGACTATCTCTATGAACTGCCGACTTGTAATTCCCAAGCGCTTAGTGCAGTGCTTTGCACACAGTAAGCGCTCAATACAAAAGATTGAATGAATGAATGAATGAATGAATGAATGAAAACTCCCTGAACATCTACTTTCCGCACCTTCCACGCTCCGCAAAATGGCCAACGCTCTCCCTTGGGGCAAGAACAGTTTGGTAGTTCATTTGGCGGAGGTGAACACTGTCTAGAACGAGCATCACACTACACCTTCCATACGTCTTTGTGCCCCGAGCCGCCATGACACTCCGAGAAGTCTTTTTCTCATCAACCGCCAAGCCAATCAATCAATCAATCATATTTATTGAGCACTTACTGTGTGCAGAGCACTGTAATAAGCGCTTGGGAAGTACAAGTTGGCAACATATAGAGACAGTCCCTACCCAACAGTGGGCTCACAGTCTAGAAGGGGGAGACAGAGAACAAAACAAAACATATTAACAAAATAAAATAAATACAATAGAAATGCGCAAGTAAAATAAATAAATAAATAAATAGAGTGATAAATATGTACAAACATATATACATATATACAGGTGCTATGGGGAAGTGAAGGAGGTACGACGGTGGGGATGGAGAGGGAGAAGACGGGGAGAGGAAGGAGGGGGCTCAGTCTGGGAAGGCCTCCTGGAGGAGGTGAGCTTTCAGTAGGGCCTTGAAGGGAGGAAGAGAGCTAGCTTGGCGGATGTTGGGAGGGAGGGCATTCCAGGCCTGAGGGATGACGTGGGCCGGGGGTCGACGGCGGGACAGGCGAGAACGAGGCACGGTGAGGAGATTAGCGGCAGAGGAGTGGAGGGGGCGGGCTGGGCTGTAGAAGGAGAGAAGGGAGGTGAGGTAGGAGGGGGCGAGGTGATGGAGAGCCTTGAAGCCGAGGTGGAGGAGTTTCTGCCTGATGCGCAGATTGATTGGTAGCCACTGGAGATTTTTGAGGAGGGGAGTAACATGCCCAGAGCGTTTCTGGACAAAGACAATCCAGGCAGCGGCATGAAGTATGGATTGAAGTGGGGACAGACACGAGGATGGGAGATCAGAGAGGAGGCTGATGCAGTAGTCCAGACGGGATAGGATGAGAGCTTGAACGAGCAGGGTAGCGGTTTGGATGGAGAGGAAGGGCGGATCTTGGCAATGTTGCGGAGCTGAGACCGGCAGGGATTGGTGATGGCTTGGATGTGAGGGGTGAATGAGAGAGCAGAGTCGAGGATGACACCACGGTTGCAGGCTTATGAGACGGGAAGGATAATAGTGCCGTCAACAGTGAAGGGAAAGTCAGGGAAAGGGCAGGATTTGGGAGGGAATACAAGGGGTTCAGTCTTGGACATGTTGAGTTTTAGGTGGCGGGCAGACATCCAGATGGAGATGTTCTGAAGGCAGGAGGAGATGCGAGCCTGGAGGGAGGGGAAAAGAGCAGGGGCAGAGATGTAGATCTGGGTGTCATCAGAGACTGAGAATGAACGACCGGAGAGATAAGAGGAGAACCAGGAGAGGACGGAGTCTGTGAAGCCAAGATTGGATAGCGTGTTGAGGAGAAGGGGGTGGTCCACAGTGTCGAAGGCAGCTGAAAGGTCGAGGAGTATTAGGGTAGAGTATGAGCCGTTGGACATGGCAAGCAGGAGGTCATTTGTGACCTTTGAGAGGGCAGTTTCTGTGGAATGTAGGGAAGGGAAGCCAGACTGGAGGGCGTCGAGGAGAGAGTTGGTGTTGAGGAATTCGAGGCAGCGCGTGTAGACGACTCGTTCAAGGAGTTTGGAAAGAAATGGTAGTAGGGAGATGGGACGATAACTAGAAGGTGAGGTGGGGTAAAGAGAGGGCTTTTTTAGGATGGGAGAGACATGGGCATGTTTGAAGGCAGAGGGGAAGGAACCAGTGGAGAGACAGGGTTAGATTGTCTTGTGTTGGTGACTGGGCTAGACTTCACAGGAACCTTACGGATAGGCCTGTGTAATGAAGGTTCGATCTTTTGGGAGCACCTTCGTGGGAGACAAGCACATCTCACTCCTACCCTTCCTTTTCAAACTCCTAGAACGAATCGTCTAGATTCGCTGTCTGGAATTCCTCAACGCCAACTCTCTCTTTGACTGCCCCCAATCTGGCTTCCGTCCTCTGCACTCCACTGAAATTGCCCTCTCAAAGGTCACCAATGACCTCCTTCTTGCCAGTTCCAGTGGCTCCTACTCTATCCTAATCTTCCTCGACAGCTCAGCTGCCTTCGACACTGTGGATCACCCTCTTCTCCTCAACACGCTATCCAACCTTGGCTTCACAGACTCCGTACTCTCCTGATTCTCCTCTTATGTCTCCAGCCGTTCATTCTCGGTCTCCTTTGCGGGCTCCTCTTCCCCCTCCCATCCCCTTACTCTAGAGGTTAGTCAAGGGCCAGTTCCTGGTCCCCTTCTGTTCTCTATCTACACTTACTCCCTTGGTGAACTCATTCGTTCCCACGGCTTCAACTATCATCTCTACGCTGATGACACCCAAATCTACATCTCTGCCCCTGCTCTCTTTCCCCCCCACTTCAGGATCAGGTCTCCTCCTGCCTTCAGAACATCTCCATCTGGATGTCTGCCCTCCATCTAAAACTCAATATATCCAAGACTAAACTCCTTATCTTCCCCCCTAAACCTTGTCCTCTCCCTGAATTTACCGTCACTGTAGATGGCACTACCATCCTTCCTGTCTCACAATCCCGCTACCTTGGTGTCAGCCTCCACTCTGCTCTCTCATTCACCCCACACATCCAATCCATCACCAAAACCTGCCGGTTCACCTCCACAGCATCCCCAAGATCCACCCTTTCCTCTCCATCCAAACTGCTAACTTGCTGGTTCAATCTCTCATTCTATCCCAACTGGATTACTGCATCAGCCTTCTCCCTGATCACCCATCCTCCTGTTTCTCCCCACTTCAGTCTATACTTCACTCTGCTGTCCGGGTTATCTTTGTACGTTAACGCTCTGGGCATGTTGCTCCCCTCCTCAAAAATCTCCAGTGGTTGCCTGTCAACACACGAATCAAGCAAAACCTCCTCACTCTCGGCTTCAAGGCTCTCCATCACCTCGCCCCCACCTACTTCACCTCCCTTCTCGCCTTCTGCAACTCAGCCCGCCCTCTCCGCTCCTCTGCCGCTAAAATCTTCACTGTGCCTCCTTCTCTCCTGTCCCGCCGTCGACCCCAGGCTCACGTCCTTCCCCTGGCCTAGAATGCCCTCCCTCCTCATATCCGCCAAGCTAGCTCTCTTACTCCCTTCAAAGCCCTACTGAGAGCTCACCTCCTCCTGGAGGCCTTTCCAGACTGAGCCCCCTTTTTCCTCTCCTCCTCCCCATCCCCCCACCCTACCTCCTTCCCCTCCCCACAGCACCTATATATGTTTGTGCAGATTTATTACTCTATTTATTTTACTTGTACATATTCACTATTCTATTCATTTTGTTAATGATGTGCATATACCTATAATTCTACTTGTTCTGACGATTTTGACACCTGTCTACATATTTTGTTTTGTTCTCTGTCTCCCCTTTCTAGACTGTGAGCCCGTTGTTGGGTAGGGGCCATCTCTATATGTTGCCGAATTGTACTTCCGAAGCGCTTAGTACAGTGCTCTACACACAGTAAAGGTTCAATAAATACGATTGAATTGCTGGATGAATGAATGAATCTGCATTTGACAGTTTGGAGTGGGCTCTTTCAAATACAGTGATGTGTTAGAAACCACATCGTGTAAGATGAACGAACCCAGTATGGGAGCGCGCAGTGCCTTGACCCTTAGTTGTATGGTAAACACTCCCGGGAGGGAATGGGACTAAAGAAGTCTGATTCTGAGCGAGATTGGGGTTTCCTTGATATCTATGTAACACCTCACGGAACGTGGTAGCAGGTACGTAAGAAATCCCATAATTACTATTAATATAAATTGGAATACGTCCCGAACATATGCTTCCTGTGCTATCCTCCGTCTGCAAAATGGCCGCGGTACCTCGCAGTTCTGACGGGAGTTTTAGTTGTGTATTCGGAGGTGAACGCTGTCTAGAACCAGCATCACAGTTCAACTGCCAGAATTATTTGTCCCATCAGTCGTCAAGCCACTCTTCCTCATCTTGCGACAAAACCTGATTGGCTTGTGTCGGTGACTGGGTCGACTACATAGGAACCTTAAAGATAGCGCGGGGACTAATGAGTCCGCTCTTGGTGTATCGCCTTCAAGAGGAATAAGGAAGTCTGCATTTGTCAGGTTGGACTGGGCTCATTCAAAAGAATTATGTATCATAAACCATCTCAGGTATGATGCCCAAACACAGTATGTGGAGGCGCCCAGTGTCTTTACACTCGTTGGTGTGCTAAACTCTTCCAGGAGGGAATGGGATTAAAGAAGCCAACATGGGGACATGTTGGAGTGGGCTCATTCAAAAGCAAGTATGTGTAATAAATCAGCTCAGATACGATTCCCGAACACAGTTTGTGGAGACGCTCAGTGCCTTTACACTTGTTGGTGTGATTCCAGGTGGGAATGGGATTAGAGGAGACTGATTCTGAGCGAGGTTGCGGTCTCCGTGCTCTCTGTGCGGCACCTCACGGGGAGTAGTAACAGGTGCTTAACAAATGCCTCAATTACTATGAACAGAAAAGGAACAACGCCCTGAACATCTACTTGACGCACCTTCCGCGTTCTGTAAAATGGACACAACTCCCCCGTGGGGCAAGACTGGGATGGTAGTTAGGAGGAGGTGAACGCGTTCTAGAACGAGCATCACACTACAACGCCCAGATGTCTGTGTGCCCAGAGCCGCCAGGACACTCTAGCTGTCCAGGCGACAGGGCCAGAAATGGCGGCGGGGCCAGCGGGAGGGCATGACAGAAGTTGTAGTTCGGTAGGCGGAGATTAGCGCTGTCTAGAACCTGCATCACGGTACGAATCCCAGAGGTCTGTGTGCCTGTAGCTACCATGAAACACTCCCTCTCCTCCTGAAAGGGTGTGACAAGGCAGAGGGTCCCCCGCGGGGCATAATGGGAGTGGTAGTTCAGTAGACGGAGAAGGCTGTCTAGAGAGGGCATCACACTACAACTCCCAGAGATCTTCATGTCCCGAGCCTCCATGGCACTCTCCTTCCCCTTCAAAAGGGCCAGGCATGGCGGAGGGCCTCCCCGAGGGGCGTAATGGGAGTAGTAGTTCCCTAGGTGGAGGTGAATCCAGTCTAGAATGAGCATCACACTAAAACTCCCAGAAGTATTTGTCCCATCAGCCGGAAGCCACTCTCCTCACGTCGCGACAAGTCCTGATTAGCTTGGGTCGGTGACTGAGCTCGACTACATAGGAATCTACTGATAGGGCGGGCACTAATGAGTCCGCTCTTGAAGGAGCATCTTCGGGAGGGACGAGGCAGTCAATATTTTTCAAGTTGAAGCAGGAACAGTCATACGGACGTATGTGTGATAAACCAGCTCGGGTAAGCTGCCTGAACACAGTATGTGGATGGGGCTCTTTGGGTTTAATCTTGTTGGTGTCCTAAACTCTCCCAGAAGGGAATGGGATTAAAGGAACCTGATTCTGTGTGGGCCTGGTGTCTCCGTGCCCTTTCTGAGACACAGCATGGAGTATGGTAGCAGGTACATAAGAATTAGCATAATTACTATCAATAGAAAAGTGAAAATGCCCTGAACATCTACTTCCTGAAGTTTCTGGGCTTCGCAAAATGGCCACGGCATGCTCTCGGGGCAAGACGGGGATAGTAGTTCGTTAGGCGGAGGTGAGCGCTCTCTAGAACGTGCATCACACTACAGCTCCCAGAAGACTGTGTGCCCCGAGCCGCCATGACACACTCCCTCTCTGACATGGCAGACGCTCCACCGCGGGGCCCGACAGGAGTTGAAGTTCAGTAGACGGAGGAGAACGCTGTCTAGAATGGACATCACACTACCTTTCCAAGAAATCTTTGCGCCCCAAGTCTAGATGCCACTCTCCCTCTCCTATCGATAGGGCCATACATGTTAGAGGGCCTCCCCTAGGGACATGACAGGAGTAGTAGTTCTCTAGGCGGAAGTGAAACCTGTATGGAATGAGCATCACACTACAACTTCCAGAAGTCTTTGTCCCATCAGCCCGTAGCCAATCTTCCTCACCTCGCGACATGTCCTGATTTCTTTGTGTCGGTGACTGGGCTAGGCCTCATAGGAACCCTACCGTTAGGGCGTCCTCTATTGAGTCCGCTCTTGAGGGAGCACCTTCGGGAGGGACGGGCCAGTGTGCTTTTGACAGGTTGGAGTGAGATAATTCTAAAGAAAGTATGAATAATAAGCCAGCTCAGGTAAGATGCCTCAACACAGTGTGTGGAGCACCTTACTGCCTTTAAGCTTTTTAGTGTGCTAAACACTCCCAGTAGGGAATGGGATTAAAGGAGCCTGATTCTGAGCGGGGTTGGTGTCTCCATTCCCTCTGTGAGACACCTCACGGGGAATGGTAGCAGGTACTTAACAAATACCATAATCACTATCAATGTAAATGGCCATCAGCCTCCCCCTGCTCTACGAGGTCCTCATGAACAGAGGGGCCTGTGGGAAGATGGCGGCCGCCTCCTGGCTCGGCGGGGGCCTCTCCGACCTGAGGCACACGGCCGCCAACTTCTTCGGGCCCTTCTGCGGGTCCAACGCGATATGCCAGTTCTTCTGCAATGTCCCCCAGTTCCTTACGCTCTCTGACCCCAGTATGATCCTCCGAGAACTGGGAGTCTCGGTCTTCATTTTGGGTCTCTGCTTCTTCTGCTCTGTCTCCATCGTCGTCTTGTACGCTCACATCTTCTCGGCCGTGCTGAAGATCCTCTCTGTTCGGGGCCGGTTCCGAGCCTTCTCCACGTGCCTGTCACACCTCGTCGTGGTCTGTGTTTTCTTCCTAACCGGTGCCGTGGCCTTTCTAAATCCGAGGTCGAACATTTCTCTGTTTCTTGACCTTCTGTCCATGTTTTATTCCATGGTTCCGCCCACCCTGAACTCTGTCATCTACAACCTGAAGAATAGGGACCCGAAGGTCGCCCTTGGGGACATTTTGTTCTTAGAGGACTGTTCTCCTAGAGAGAAGTGTACTCTTGCTCATAGATCAATAAGTGGTATTTATTGAGCCCTTACCTTGTGCAAAGCACTGAACTATGCGCTTGAAAGAAGTGGTGCTTAGTACTGTGGCTGGCACATAGTTAGCACTCATCAAAGTGTTACTTTGTTGACTATGTTACTAACTAACATAGTTAGTTTCCCCCTCCCCCTCCTCCCCCCTCCTTTCCCCCCGCCTTACCTCCTTCCCCTCCCCACAGCACCTGTATATATGTATATATGTTTGTACGTATTTATTACTCTATTTATTTATTTTACTTGTACATATTTATTCTACTTATTTTATTTTGTTAATATGTTTTGTTCTCTGTCTCCCCCTTCTAGACTGTGAGCCCACTGTTGGGTAGGGACCGTCTCTATATGTTGTCAACTTGTACTTTCCAAGCGCTTAGTACAGTGCTCTGCACACAGTAAGCGCTCAATAAATACGATTGAATGAATGAATGAATGAACATATACCATTATTTAATATTATTATTATTATCATCAGTGAGGAGACATTTAGGTGATGGAATCACTGATCTTACAAAACTCTGATCAATTACTTCTCTCCCTGAGTTGGTGTTCCCTTGTTCTGGTGCTTAATTGAACCTCTGAGATTTTGGGCACCAAGCCTGGATCGGCAGCCCCAAACCCACAACTCTATCCTCCTGCAATCTGGGCCAAAGAACGACCAATTCCATTATTCTGTACGGTGGGCCTAATTAAAGTCTGAATTCTCTTTCCCATCCCTCAGGACTTCCTCTCATCCCTGGGTTCCCAGATCCCTGAAAGCTAGAAAAGCAAAGGATCTGATCCTCATCCCCTCAACAAAATCTTGACACTTATTACCCATGAACCCCATATCCCAGTCTTTCAACTCCGACCCAAACCAATCACAAAGCTTTCCGACCTGATCCAGCATAGCGGGAGACTGGAAGGAAGTTGGTCTTCTTTCCCGTGAAATTCCATTCCCCTTCAACTGAGAATCATAAATCTCACTTCCTATTCCCATATCCCTGAACCCCATTTCTACACATAAGGTGGCTGAGCGAATGGGAAAGGGGGAGATCTGTGAATTACAGCTCTCGGTACCCAACGAGGTCACGGGGGAATAACGGGAGGATTCAGGAAATTCGGTTAGACGATTCTCCCGTGTTTCCTCGCAGCCCATGTCGTGAAGTAGGTTCTTCCTGTTCTGCACTTCTTCATTGGGCCACGAATGAGGCGTCAAAAAAACTTTTTCTAACCACTTGTCCTGAGATGTCAGAGCCGAGTGAGAGCCTTTCAGATCCAAGGATGAAGGATTAGAACAGTGTTTGGCACATAGTAAGCTTTTAATAAATGCTATTATTATTATTATTATAATCATCATTACCATTATTATTATCATTATTATTCAGACGTCGCTCTACGAGAGGTGCATGACCGAATCATTTCAACCACCTGTCCACCTCAGTACTGTTTCTCTGACAGAAGCAACAGGCTGCTTAGAAGGACCGTGTGATAATAAATTTCTTAACCCACTTCTCAATGAATCAAGCAGAGATATTTATTGAGACCTTACTCTGGGCAGAGCACTGTACTAATCGTTTGGGAGAGTACAGTACAGCAGGAAACTACAAGGAGCTTACAGTCTAGAGGGGGAGATGATCGTTATTGTAGAGTAAATGAATTATGAATATGGATGTCAGTGCTGTGGAGATGGGGGAGAGGGAGCAAATCTAAGTGCAAGGGAGTGGGAAAAGAGGTGATGAGGGTTTAGTTGGGGGAGTCTCTTGGAGAAGACGTGCCTTCAAAACGTTTTGAAGGTAAGGAGAGTGTCCGTCTGTCGGATAATAATAATAATAATAATAATAATAATAATAATAATGGTATTTGTTAAGAGCTATGTGCGAAGCACTGTTCTAAGCGCTGGGGGGATACAAGGTAATCAGATTGTCCCACGTGGGGCTCACAGTCATCATCATCATCATCAATCGTATTTATTGAGTGCTTACTGTGTGTACAGCACTGTACTAAGCGCTTGGGAAGTACAAGTTGGCAACATATAGAGACAGTCCCTACCCAACAGTGGGCTCACAGTCTAAAAGGGGGAGACAGAACAAAACCAAACGTACTAACAAAATAAAATAGAATAGATATGTACAAGTAAAATAAATGAATAAATAAATAAATAGAGTGACAAATATGTACAAACATATATACATATATACAGGTGCTGTGGGGAAGGGAAGGAGGTAAGATGGGGGATGGAGAGGTGGACGAGGGGGAGAGGAAGGAAGGGGCTCAGTCTGGGAAGGCCTCTTGGAATAGGTTAGCTCTCAGTAGGGCCTTGAAGGGAGGAAGAGAGCTAGCTTGGCGGATGGGCAGAGGGAGGGCATTCCAGGCCCGGTGGATGACGTGGGCCGGGGGTCGATGGCGGGACAGGCGAGAACGAGGCATGGTGAGGAGATTAGCGGCAGAGGAGCGGAGGGTGCAGGCTGGGCTGTAGAAGGAGAGAAGGGAGGTGAGGTAGGAGGGGGCGAGGTGATGGAGAGCCTTGAAGCCCAGGGTGAGGAGTTTCTGCCTGATGCGCAGATTGATTGGTAGCCACTGGAGATTTTTGAGGAGGGGAGTAGCATGCCCAGAGCGTTTCTGGACAAATACAATCAGGGCAGCAGCATGAAGTATGGATTGAAATGGGGAGAGACACGAGGATGGTAGATCAGAGATAAGGCTGATGCAGTAGTCCAGTCGGGATAGGATGAGAGCTTGAACGAACAGGGTAGCGGTTTGGATGGAGAGGAAAGGGCGGATCTTGGCAATGTTGCAGAGCTGAGACTGGCAGGTTTTGGTGACTGCTTGGATGTGAGGGGTGAACGAGAGAGCGGAGTCGAGGGCCGTCAATAGAGATGGGAAAGTCAGGGAAAGGGCAGGGTTTGGGAGGGAAGACGAGGAGTTCAGTCTTGGACATGTCTTAATCCCCATTTTACAGATGAGGTAATTGAGGCACAGAGAAATTAAGTGACTTGCCGAAAGTCACATAGCTGACAAGTGGTGGAACTGGGATATGAAGAGGGAGGGTGTTCCACGCCAGAGGCAGGACGTTGGACAAGAGCTTAGCAGTGAGATAGACTAGACTGAAATCCCCAAGACCAATTCCCATGTTATCCCATCAGCCATTTTAGCACTCGGATTTTCATCTGTATGGCACATTTCTTATTCATTCATTCCTACTTTTCAGGTGGGTTTTATGCTTTAACTACTGTTCCTATGGTGCAAATTCAATTTGTATCTGCCTCCCTACCTAGCTTATGAACTTCCAAGGATAGAGGTGACTTCTGCTGCTCCCAGCTTCCTCCCAGTGTCCAGGTACAGTGCCCTGCACTCAGTAAACCCTTCTGACCTCAGTTATCCCATCTGTCGAAATGGGGATTAAAACTGTGAGTCCCATGTGGGACAGGGACTGTGTCCAACCTGATTAGCTCGTATTTACTCCAGTCCTCAGTACACATGGTCCTTAAAACATACCATTAAAATGATAAATACCGATAACATTGATGGTGGTGGTGAAAGATATCTTTAGCATTTACCTTGCCATCACCCATTTTCTCCTGAGAAGCACAGCAACAATTTGTCCAGGTCTCTCTGGACTTATTATTAATCATTATCATTATATTTGTGAAATGCTTACTATGAGTGAAGCACTGTTCTAAGCACTGGGGTAGATACAAGTTAATCAAGTTGGACATAGTTCCTGTCCTTCATGGGGCACACAATCTTAGTTCCCATTTTACAGATGAGCTCACTGACGCACAGGGGTTGTGATTTGTTCAAGGTAGCCCAGCTGACATAAATTATCTGTAATTTTATTTATTTGTATTGATAGCTGTCTTCCCCACTCTAGACATTAAGCTCTCTGTGGGCAGGGAATGTGACTGATTATTGTTGTAGTGTACTCTTCTAAGGGCGTAGTCCAGTGCTGCGCACACAATAAGCACTCAATAAATATGATTGAATGAATTAATTAATTAATGGAAGGTGGCAGAGCCAGAATTAGAATCCAGATCATCTAACTCTCAGTTCCTGGCTCTTTTCACTAGGCCACACTGCTTAACGCTCAAATACTATTTATTGATTGACCTGAGTCTTTGACACATTTCACACTCAATTAAGAAAGTCTAATTCCCTTGGCACAGTTCGGGGGAAACCATATCCAATGAGAAAAAACGGATTTGTGTAGCCTTTGTGTTGTTATGATACACAGTGCAGGCAAATTCCTCAACTCCCTCTGGCAATGGCTAGGAGATGCTAGAATGTAACCTCATTGTGGCCCGGAAATGTGTCCATTTTCTTATTTTTGGTTACTTTCTCAAGCACGTAGTACACTGCTCTGCGTGCAATAAGCGCTACTCAAATACGAGTGATTGACTGAAGACCCTGATCAACTGATTTGGCAGGGATCGAGTATGTATTTTGCTAGCTACTGACGAGACCGTTCAACCGTGCCGATCCATCCCATTTTTCTTTCAGGGAACTGATGAGACGGCCCTGGCCAATCGCACGGCGTTGAGGGAATTCCTCCTGCTGTTTTCAGCGTGCCTCAGTGGAAAGAGTTCGGGCTTTGGAGTCAGAGGTCATGGGTTCAAATCCCGGCTCCACCACATGTCTGTTGTGTGACCTTGGGCAATTCACTTAACTTCTCTGAGCCTCAGTTACCTCATCTGTAAAATGGGGATTAAGACTGTGAGCCCCACGTGGGACAACGTGATCACCTTGTATCTCCCCCAGCGCTTAGAACAGTGCTTTGCACATAGTAAGAGCTTAACAAATGCCATTATTATTATTATTATTATTTATTCTCGGAGGTCCGGGAGCGGCAGCTGGCCCAGGCCGCGCTTTAACTCCTGGTCTACTTGGCGGTCCTTGCGGGGAATCTCCTCATCGTCACCGTCACCGCCCTCGACCGGCGCCTCCACACCCCCATGTACTTCCTCAGGAACCTGTCCGTCCTCGACCTCTGCTACATCTCCGTCACAGTCCCTAAATATATTTTCAACTCTTTTATCCATAACTGCTCCATTTCCTTTCTGGGCTGTATTACACAAGTGTTATTCTTTATGTCTTTGGCATCTGCCGAGGTGGCCTTCCTCACGGCGATGTCCTACGATCGCTACATGGCCATCTGCCTCCCCCTGCGCTATGAAATTATCCTGGACCGAAGGGCCTGTGGGAAGATGGCGGCCGCCTCCTGGCTTAGCGGGGTCCTCTCCGGCCTCATGCACCCAGCCACCATCTTCTCCATCTCCTTCTGCAGGCCCAACGCGATCCTCCAGTTCTTCAAGACGTCCCCCAGCTACTGGCGCTCTCTGACCCCATTGTGATTGTCCTAGAAGTCGGGTTCACAATATCCGTTGTTAGCCTCGCCTTCCTCTGTTTGGCTTCCATCGTCGTCTCGTGTGTTCACATCTTCTGGGACAAGCTGATGTCGGCCGCCAAGGGCCGGGCCAAAGCCTTCTCCACCTGCCTGCCCCACCTCGCCCTGGTGACTTTCTTTGTCTCCCCGGATGGCTTCGCCTACCTCAATCCAAAAGATTCTCCCACCCTTCTGTTGGTGTTCTATGCTGTGGTGCCTCCAGCCGTAAACACCCTAATCTACAGCCTGGGGAACAAAGACGTGAAATCTGCTTTGTGGAAAATTTTGGGTGGATAATTGTGAACCTAGAGGATAATGTCCTCTTATTTTTAAGAGATTCTCTCTTTCATCCTATCATTCCCTCCACCTCTAGATTGTAAGATCGTTGTAGGCAGAAAACATAACTACCAACTCCGTTGCATTGTCGTCTCCAAAGTGCTTAATAATAATAACGATAATGACGGCATTTGTTAAGCACTTACTATGTGCCAAGCACTGTTCTTCTAGACCGTGAGCTCGTTGTTGGGTAGGTATCTGTTGCCGAATTGTATTTTCCAAGCGCTTAGTATTGTGCTCTGCCTACAGTAAACTCTCAATAAATATGATTGAATGAGTGAATGTTCTAAGTACTTGGGTAAATACAAGGTTATCAGGTTGTCCCACGTGGGGCTCACAGTCTTAATCCCCATTTGACAGATGAGGTAACTGAGGCAGAAGTTAAGTGACTTGCCCAAAGTCACACAGCTGACAAGTGGCAGAACTGGGATTAGAACCCACGATCTCTGACTCCCAACCCTTGCTCTTTCCACTAAGCCACGCTGCTTCAGAGTAAGCGCTCAATAAATACCATTGATTGATTAACTCACTTAGCCTGTAAGCTCATTTTGGCAGGGAATATGTCTAACATCTCTGTTGTATTATACTCTCCCAAGTGACTAGTTCAGTGTTCTGCACACAGTGAGAGCTCAATAAATGCAACTGGTTGACTAATTCCTCTAGATTGTAAACTCCTTATGGTCAGGGAATTTGCTTTCCAACTCTGTTGTATTATATTGTCCCAAGCACTTAGTACAGGTCTCTGCTTACAGTAAATGCTCAATAAATACTATTGATTGATTGATTGATCGGATTTAAACCTGTCCCAACCTGTTTATCTCAAGGTCAAGGACACTTTATGGTATTTACTAAGCACTCACTATATGCCAAGCACTGCCCTAAGCCCTAGGGTGGATAAAAACTAATCAGGTTGGACACAGTCCCTGTCTGACACAGGGCTCACAGTCGAAGTCAGAGGGAGGAGGATTTAATCCCCATTTTTCTCTGAAGCACAGAGAAGTGAAGTAACTTGTCCAAGGTCACATATTAAACTGATGGCAGAGTCAGGATTAGAATCCAGATCCTCTGACTCCCAGGCCTGTGTTCTCAAACTGTTTCTCCTTGTTAGGGTGCCCTTTGCAATTCAGCTCAACATCTTGTTCAGGTATTCCTGTCAACACATGGTAGTCACTTTCTTGACAACCTGCTTGTTATCAACAAGTTGTGTTTTGTCAACCATTGTCTCTATGATCTGCTTACTCTATTCTACTCTCCCAGGTGCTTAGTACAGCTCTTTGCAACACGTAAGTGCTCAATAAACACCGTTGATTGAATGTTTAATAACTACAGCAATAATAATAACTTGCAGATAGATTGATTACCATATGCAGGAATCATGTGTAGTTTACTGCATACTCTGAAGAGGTTAGTACAGTGCTCTGCACAGCAAGCACTAAAAAACAGCATTGCTTGTAGGAATTGTAAGCTCTTTGAGGACTAAAGTCTTATCTATGTTTTCTATCGTACTTTCCCAACCACTTAGTACCATGTTCTAAACCTAGGAAGAACTCAATAAATACCACTGATTCATTCGTTGATTAAAAAATTGAGCTTGCTGTTGAAGATATGTACATACACAAGTGTTCAGGTTGGGTATAAACAGATATGTAACAGCACCAGGTGAACATGGGGTAATGTGATGCCTATAAATAAATAGAGGATAGAGGTGGTTATTGGGTTGATCCTATTTAGAGAGTTGGGAATTTTTTTAAAAAAACAAACCTTTCTGCCTCTCAGTGCACTATTGAGCCGTCTCCCTCCTCCCATCTCTGCAAAAACATAATGTACTCCAACTACCTCCACTTGGTATTGTGGATTGTGGTATTATGTCCAGGTTCCACAGGTTATAGAGGAGAGGGTTCAGGATGGGGGGCAACACGATGTGGAACATAGACACCAGAAGGTCCAGGGTCTAGGGGGAATCCAAGAGCGGTTTGAGGTGGGCGACGATCACAGTTGAGACAAAAAGAGCCACTTGGTATTGGTATTGAACAGTATTCGGCACACAGTAAGTGTTTAACAAATACCATATTTGTTTTTTTTTATTATTATTGTCAATAATAAGAGCTAGGGTAGATATACGATAATCAGGTCAGACTCACCTCTGTCCCACGAGGGGCTCACAGTCTAAGCAGGAGGGAGAACAGATACTGAATCTCCATATGGCAGATGAGAAAGTGGATGCACAAGGAGTGAGAAACTGGGAATCCAGAGACCTGAGTTCTAAACCTGGCTCCACCCCGTGCCTGCTATGTGACCTTGGGCAAGTCACTTCATAGATCAGTACCTCAGTTTCCTCATCTGTAAAATGGGGATTCAATTCCTGTTCTCCCTTCCCCTTACTTCGTGAGCCGCATGAGGGACAGGGACTGTGACCGACCTGATTATCCTGTATTTAACCCTGCGTTTAATAAATAATATGTTATCATTCACTCCCAAGTGCTTAGTACAGTGTTCTGCACATAGGACGTGCTTGGTAAATACCACTGATAGACTGATTGACGTATGGTGGGTCCTCTATTAGAGTACCTAGAGTAGAGATCACGTGTGTTGTATTAAGGAGCCACCGAGAAAGTCTCTCTGAGATGGGACAGACACTGTTTCAGGAAAAGCAGAGGATCCCTTTATCCCTTGGGAGAAAATATTCCCCCTAATATCTTCCCCAGGGCGGTTCCTCAGCCTGTAGATGAGGGAGTTCAGGGCGGGGAGCACCAGGGTGCAGAACACGGATACGAGCAGGTCCAGGGTCGAGGGGGAATCGAAGAGCGGCTTGAGGTGGGCGACGATCACAGATGAGACAGAAAGATCCAACACGACGTGGTGAGGCAGGCAAGTGGAGAACGCTTTGGCCCGGCCCTCGGCGGACGACATCTTCAGCACAGCCGGGATGATGCGCAGATATGAGAAAGCGATCAACCCTAGGCTGAGGAACCCCAGAACGGAACCCAAGGCCAAGGTGACATCTTCCATGACGTGACTCTCGGAGCAGGAGATCTTCAGCAGGGAAGGGACGTCGCAGAAAAACCGCTGGATGTCTGTAGGGCCGCAGAAGGGGAGGGAGAAAGTGCCAACCAGGTTCAGGGAGCCAGTCAGAACCCCCGCCAGCCATTAGGTGGCGGCCATCTTCCCACTGACCCCTGGGGCCATGACGGCCTCGTAGTTTAGGGGGAGGCACATGGCGGCGTAGTGGTCGTAGGACATTGCCGTGAGGATGGACAGCTCTGAGCAGGAGAACATGATCACTGACAAGACCTGGATCACACATCCTGGGAGAGATATTTCTCTACGGTCGGCCAGGGAGTTGTGGATGGATTTGGGGACGGTGACAGAGATGAGGCAGAGGTCCAGGACGGACAGGTTCCTCAGGAAGAAGTACATGGGGGTGTGGAGGCGCTGGTCGAGGACGGTGACGGCGACGATGAGGAGATTCCCCGTCAGGGCCCCAGGTAGACCAGGAGGAAAAGCACGGCGTAGACCAGCTGCAACTCCCGGTTGATGGAAAACTCCATGAGCTGGAATTTGATCCTGTTGGAGAGATTGGTTGTGCCCTGGGGCACACCGGCGGGCTCCTGCTTGGGAAAAAAGGGAGATTTTTCTGGCTCCATTGCGGCAATCAGTCAATCGGTAGTATTTATTGAGTACTTAAAGTGATGATGATGATGATGATAATGATTTTTGTTAAGCGCTTACTATGTGGCAAGCACTGTTCCAAGCGCTGGGGTAGATATAAGTTAATCAGGTTGGAAACAGTCCCTGTCCGACATGGGGATCACAGTCTCAATCCCCATTTTACAGATGAGGTAACTGCGGCCCAGAGAAGTGAAGTGACTTGCCCAAAGTTACACAGCAGACATGTCGCAGAGCAGGGATTAGAACCCATGACCCCCTGACTCCCTGGCCCATGCTCTATCCACTACGCCATGCTGATCCTCTTAAGCAGAGGATTAAGTATTAAGTATTAAGCTCTTGGGGAGAGTACAATAAAACAGAGTTGGTAAACATGTTCCTTGTCCCCTCTAGATTGTAAGCTCCTGTAAATTCGTTATAGGCAAGAATTGTGTCTGCTAAGTCTGTTGCTCTGTGCTTACCCAAGAGTGCTTTCCCAAGGGTACAGTGCTCTGCCATAGTAAGAACTCGAATAATACCACTGATGGATTGATTGACTGAAGGAGTTTCCAGTCTGGAGGTGTATCTAATGTATGACTTTGGACAAGTCCCTTAGCTTCTCTGTGCCTCAGTTACCTCACCTGTAAAATGGGGACCAATGTGGGACGTGGACTGTGTCCAACCTGATTATCTTGTACAGTGCCTGACACAGAGTAAGTGCTTAACAAATGCCATTTAAAAAAAAGGGGGGGGGGGGTTCCTGCCTTTCTGTTTGTCATCCGAAATCACAAATAGTAATAATTACCATGGCATTTGTTAAGCACTTATTATGTGCCAAATATTGTCCTAAACGTTGGGGGGAGGTAATAATAATAATAACAACGGTATTTGTTAAATCTTTGCTATGTGCCAAGCACTGTACTAAGCGCTAGGGTAGGTACAAGATAATTGGGGTGGACACAGTCCCTGTCCCACATTGAGCTAACAGTCTTAATCCCCGTTTTACTGATGAGGTAACCGAGGCCCAGGTAATTGAAGTGAATTGCCCAAGGTCACACAGCAGACAGTGGCAGAGCCATAATTAGAATACACGTCCTTCTGAGTCCCAGCCCCATGCTCTATCCACTAGACTATGCTGCTACACTCAGGTTGGATACAGTCCCTTTCCCGCACGGGGCTCAAAATTTCAATAGGAAGTACAGGTTTTGAGTACGAATTTTACCAATGAGGAAACTGAAGCCCAATGAAGTTCGGTGACTTGCCCAAGATTACACAGCAGGCAACTAGCAGAGGTGGGATGCATTACTTAATTTATCTGTGTCTCAATTTTCTCACCTGTAAAATGAGGATTCCATCCTTGTTCTCCCTCCCCCTTTGACTGTGTGTCCCTTATGGGACAGGGACTGTGTCTAACCTGGTGATCTTGTACTACTACTCCAGCACTCAATACTTTGCTTGGTACATAGTAAGCAATTAGCCGATACCCCAGCTATCTCCAGACTTTAAGCTCGTTGCGTGCAGGGAATGTCTGTTTATTGTTGTATTTTCATCTCCCAAGCAGTTAGTATAGTACTCCTCACGCAGTAAGCGCTCAGTAAATATGATTGAATAAACGAATGAATGAATGCAGCACTGATCCAGCACTGTGGCGGTCTGGGGAAGGAGATGGATCCGTTGAGTCTTGGAGGTGGTGGGGGAAGATTTCTGGTGTTGTCGGGGCTGAGGGAGGGGCGGGGATCTCTCAGGACCGGGGTGGGACGAGGACACTGTCTGTTGGCACCTCGGACAGGAGATAGGAACCGTAGGCCTCTGACCCTGCCTCGATCCCTGGCCAGATTGAACTCCAGTCCATTTGTAGACAGACATGGCAGCGCCGTGTATCACTGTCTCCCTCCCACCTCTTTCCCTCCCTCCCTCATTCCCTCTCTCTCTCTCTCTCTCTCTCACACACACACACACACACACACACACACATACAACAGCCTTCAGACTACTGTTATTTGCACACACATACAACATACACACATGCACCTCATACCACTGTCACACACATAAGCAAAGGTGCACCCCTCACACCTGCTTCAAACACACCATCACACCACGGTCTTACCCACACAGAACCATCCCATCCCTGTCAAACATAAACACACACACACACACACACGCACAAACACACACACCTCACTCCACTGTCCTTCTCTCTATCACTCACTCTCACACATACACACACACACACACCCGAAATCAAGAGATTTCCAATAATTTCTTGTCCTGCCCAGATGGAGATTGGGGGAGGAGAAGGAGGAAGGAATAAAGAGATGGGGGAAGAGAAGGATAAGGAGGAAAATAAGGAAGAGGAGGGGGATGAGGAAGAGAAGGAGATAAAGAAGGAGGGGGCAATGGAGAGGAAGAGGGAGAGGAGGAGGAGGAGGAAGAGGAAAAGGAGGAGAAAGAAGAGGAGGAGGAGAAGAAAGAAAAGGACGAGCTGAAAGAGCAGGAGAAGAGGGATGAGGAGAAAAAGAAAGAAAGAAAGAAAGAAAGAAAGAAAGAAAGAAAGAAAGAAAGGAAGGAAGGAAGGAAGGAAGGAAGGAAGGAAGGAAGGAAGGAAGGAAGGAAGGAAGAAGGAAGGAAGGAAGGAAGGAAGGAAGGAAGGAAGGAAGGAAGGAAGGAAGGAAGGAAGGAAAGAAAGGAAGGAAGGAAGAAAGAAAAGGAGGAAAGAAAGGAAGGAAGGAAGAAAGAAAAGGAGGAAAGAAAAGGACGGGGAAAGGGGTGAAAGACAAGGACAGGGAAAAGGAGGAGGTGGAGAAGAAGGAAGAGAACAAGGTGAACGAGCAGGAGAAGGAGTAGGAGGAAGTAAAGGATAAAGACAAGAAAGAAAGAAAAGGAGGAAGAAAAGGAGATGAAGCAAGAGAAGGAGGAGAAGGAAGAGGAGGAGATGAAAGAGCAGGAGGAGAAGGAGGAGAAGGAAGAGGACGACAAGGTGGAGGAGCAAGAGGAGAAGCAAAAGAATGAGGTGGGGGAGCAAGGGGAAGAGGAAGAGAGTAGTAGGAGGAGGAAGAGGATGAGGTGAAGGAGGAGGAGGAGGGGAAGGAGGAGGAGGAAGAGAAGAAGGAAGGACAATGAAGTGGAGAAGGAGGAAGAGGAGGAGGAGAAGACCGGAGGAGATCCAAGAGATGAGGAGGAGTTGATGAGGAGAGATGCAGCCAGCAATGTTCCATTCCCTCCAGACTTTAAGGGTATTTCTGATCTAGGGTCTAACTGCTTAGTGAGTGGGTTATGTGGAAGCCAAATAGCAGCTGGATTCTGCGACTGAAACTGTTGAACTTCTCTCCTGAAGCTCTGAATCTTCCCCATCCGCGAGAGAATCCTGAAAATTTCCATTTCAGCCTCAAGCACCCTGGATTACGACGGGGCATATTTGAACTATCACTGCAGCCTTATTGTACTGAGCGCTTAGATTAGTGCTCTGCACACATTAAGCGCTCCATAAATCACATCGATCGATTGATTGATTGGAGTCAGTTCTATTTTTCAGACTGGGCTTTCTTAGTTCTGGGACACTGTATGTCTACGGCATATCCGGAAGTCTGGATCTATTACAGAATCACCTCCCTTCTGCTCCCCAAAATCAGGCCAGTGGAGCCCACACTTACCCATCGTCCTAGTGTCATTGGGACCTGTGTCCTAGGAGAGCTTCACTCCGTGGTTGGGATGGGGGGGAAACCCCACAGTGGAGTGTCCCAGCTGGAGAAAATTCAGCAGGATCCTGTGACTCTCACTGCGCTTGGGGAAAGCAGAAATCCACCTATTCCCACTTGGCTCCAACAGAATATCAGCTTTGGGGAATCTCTTCCTAGCGAGGCATCGGAATGTGTTTCTTGCACAGATGTGGATGCCGTCTTGTCCTGAAAGAGTCCTCGTTGTGGTACTGATTAATAATCGTTGCTCCCCGGGGTTTCGGGGGCAACTCTCGGGTTCTTACCCTCTCCGGGTCTTCGGACGTCTCCGGACGCGGGCCGCGCGTTCACACCAGGAAGAGTCAGCCAGAGGTCCAAAGCTTGGTTGCCGTTTATTTGCTATCAGCGATTACGTGGTTAATAAAGAGAGAGAGAACGAGAGAGAGAGAGAAAGGGAGGGAGAGAGAGCACCTGTGTATTTCCCCCCTTGTCTTGTTCGTCTCTTATACCCCCCGTTGCCCGGGGGCAGGATTTTCTCAGGCCATGTAGCACACTCACTCGCCACCCTCCAGCCACTAGCCTAGCAACAGCTCTGTCTATCACGAAGCGTTTGCTCTGGCTGGCCCCCAGCCACCCGTTGCCAACCATCGCTGGCTGCGGATATGGCCTTGAGGTTGCCTCCGAGCTTTGCAGGTGCAAGCTTGTTTTTCTTGCCCTGTTCCCTTTATCTCCTGTTGTTGAGTCTGTTTGGCCTTGAGCCGTTGGGTACGGTTTGTGTGCACATACTCCCTGTCTCGGCGCCTTCCCACGCTCCCCACGAATAATAATGATAATAATAATAATGATAATGACTGTGGTATCTATTGAGCACTTGCTATTGCCAGCACAATACAATACGTCAGACTCAATCTCTGTTTCACACAGGGTTCACGGCCTAAGAGGGAAAGAAGACGGGCATTTCATCCTCATTCGACAGCTAAGGAAACTGAGGCCCATTCATTCTTTCATTCAATTGCAGAAAAGCAGCATGGCTTAGTGGAAAGTGCACGGGTTTGGGAGTCAGAGGCCATGGGTCCTAATCCCGGCTCCGCCACCTGTCGGCTGTATGACTTTGGACAAGTCACTTAACTTCTCTGTGCCTCAGTTACCTCATCTGGATAATGGGGATTAAGACTGTGAGCCCCACATAGGTCAACCTGATAGACTTGTATCTCTCCCAGTGCTTAGAACAGTGCATGGCACATAGTAAGCGCTTAACAAATACCAGATATTATTATTATTATTATCATTTAATGAGCGTTCATCATGAGCTTGAGCTCCCAAGCACTTGGGAGCGTACTTGATAAAAATAGACACATTTTCTGCCCACCATGAGCGACTTGCCTAAGGTTACACAGTTGACAGACGCTGCTTCTCAGACCCCCACACTCTCCCGTCTCCCTCAGGGCGCCTGACTAACCTGGGGGTTCTGGGGGTTCTAGCTGCGGGGTCTCTCCTCCTCGCCTCGCTGGGATCGCAGCTGCCTGAGGAAAGTGTCAGAAAGAGAATATCTCCCAGTTAATTCCCTTGCCTCCCACTTCAAGGTGGAAAAGTGCTTCAGCACCATACCGTCTCTCCCCTATAAAGCTACCACCTCGTTCCTCCCTTAGCTGCCGTGTTTCGCGGTGCCTAGGAGATTGGCTCCGTGCCCGGTCTGGACTGGGATTCTCTAGCCCCTGGGCTTTCAGACCGGGAGGATCTAAGGAGACCAGGCCCCTGATCTCTGAGGTAACAGCCTACAGAATCAGACCTCATTCCAATCTTGGTACGTACATGTATTAATCCATCGGATGAAAGCTGGGCTTGGGTGTCTCCAAGCATTAGGATAGCCAGAATCCTGGGTTGTTTATGGTCCATGTTCCTTGACCACCTTCTCTACTGGCAGCCAATCCATCGGTGATATTTATTGAGCGCTTACTATCCGTATTTCCCCGTCTTCAATCAATCCATCAATGTTATTCACTGAGCTCTTGCAATTAAATATCTGTAATCGATGTAGATATATGTAATTTATTCATTTATAATAATGTCTATCTCCCCATCTAACCTGTAAGCCCGTTATGTGCAGGGATTGTCTCTCTTTATTGCTCTATTGCACTTTCCAAGTGCCTAGTCCAGTATTCTCAATAAATTGATTGATTGAATGAAAGAAGAAAGGAATGAATGTGTGCAGAATGCAGTATTTAGAACTCGTGAGACTACGATACAACAGAATTAGCAGGCACGTTCCCTGCCCATCACCAGCTTTCAGTCATAGATAGACTGGTTACTCACTCCCAACGATGAAAGCGGGCCTTCTTCCTAGCTCCATCCTTCCACTCTTTCTGACCAGTTCCTCTCACCTCCATAAATGGTTCAGAGGGTTCCAGACCAGGAAGCAAATGGAAGAGGGAGAGATAAAAAACAAAATCCCTTGAATCTCTCCCCAAAGACCTGTGTAATTGACACTAGACTGTCAGCTCCTGGAAGACAGGGATTGTGTGCGTCAGCGGAATTGTCCCTTTCCAATAGGCCCTCTAGACTGTAAGCTCATTGTGGGCAACTTCCAACTCTGTTTTAGAGGACTGTCCTGAGTGCTTAGCACAGTGCTTTGCAGACAGTATACACTAAGTAAATACCATTGATTGTGTGACAATTTCAATGCCTGTGTCCGCTTCAAGACTGTAAACTCACTGTGGGCAGGGAATAGGTCTACCAACTCTGTTTTATTGGACTCTCCCGAGCGCTTAATACAGTACTCTGCAAACAGTAAGTGCTCAATCAATACTATTGATTGATTGTGGGCAGGAAACATTTCTGCCAATTCTTTTCTTCTGTGCTCTGCCATGCTGCTTCTCTGGTTGCCTCAGAGTGGCACAGATAAGATGGCACAGGCACCCTCCTTAATAATAATAATACTAATAATCATAATAATGAAATTTGTTAAGCGCTTACTATGTACCAAGTAGTGTTCTTAGCACTGGGGTAGATACAAGGTAATCAAGTTGTGTCACGTGGGGCTCACAGTCTTAATCCCCATTTTACATATAAGGTAACTGGGTCACAGAGGAGTTAACTGACTCGCCCAAAGTCACACAGCTGACAAGTGGTGGAGTCAGGATTAGAACCCATGATCTCTGACTCCCAAGCCCGTGCTCTTTGAAAGCCACACTGCTTCTCTACGAAGACAGGTACCTTCTGTACAGCTACCACATGGGGTGCTTTGTGGGGTGCAATGGGTAGGAAGAAATACTGAAAATTCTGAGTAATGTGAGAGCAACGAATTCTCAGAAGCTCCAGAAATGCTACCTCTGACAACGGTCTACTGATCTTTGGCTTTGTGACATAAAGCATGGAGGCAGCGTGGTTTAGTGGCTAGAGTATGGACCTGGGAGTGAAAGGACCTGGGTTCTAATCCCTGCTATGTGAATTTGGGCAAGTCATATAACTTCGCTGTGCCTCATTTCCCTGATCTATAAAATGGGGAAATGTTTAGAACAGTCAGTCCATAGAATTTATTGAGTGCTTACTGTTTTCAGAGCAGTGTACCAAGCGCTTGGGAGTGTAAAATTTAACAATGTAACGGATGCATTCCGTGACGGTTTAACAGAGACTAGCACAGAGGAAGCCTTTAGCAAATACTTCTACTATCAGAGAAGCAACGTGGCTCAGTGCAATTGTCATATCATCATCATCAATCGTATTTATTGAGCGCTTACTATGTGCAGAGCACTGTACTAAGCGCTTGGGAAGTACAAATTGGCAACACCAGCTGCCACCAGCTGTCAGCTATGTGACTCTGGGCAAGTCATTTAACTTATCTGTGCCTCAGTTACCTCATCTGTAAATTGCGGATTGTCTGTGAGCCCCCCGTTGGACAACCTGATCACCTTGTAACATCCCCAGTGCTTAGAACAGTGTTTTGCACATAGTAAGCACTTAATAAATGTCATTATTATTATTATTTATGATGATAATAAAAATAAATGGTATTTTTTAAGTAGTTACTGTGTGCCAGACTCTGTTCTAAGCGCTGGAGTAAACACAAAATAATCCGGTTGGATACAGCCCCTGCCCTACATAGGCCTCAAAGTCTTAATCTGTGTTTCACAGATGAGGGAACTGAGGCACGGAGAATTCAAATGACTTGCCCAGGTCACACAGCAGGCAAATAGCAGAGTCGGGATGTTTACCCAGGTACGTCTGGCTCCCAGGCCTGTTCTCTATCCATTAGGCAACGCTACCTCTGCTTAATTATGTTGGCTGAGCAGGATGCAGAGGGAATTCCCACTGGGAAACTCCCAATTAATTAATGGGGAGTGGGGTTCATTGATTGCTGCACAGAATCTAGCCGGTGAGCGCTTGGCTTCTCTCAGCACCCTAAATGAGTCTCCTGCTCAAGGCCCCAAGGGGTAGCAGCTTCTTTTTGTAAGCGGAAATCTTTGCGGGGTGGGGGGGGGGGGCGGTTCCTGAACAGTCTCAGAGGGGGCCGGGATACTTTTGAGCCTTAACTTTTCCCAGAGATCTCCATCAAGCCCCACTCACGGACAAGAGACGGCCTAATCCCAGCCTTGAGACCGAATAGGTGAGTTTCGGTGCAGGAGGGAAGGAGAGGAAAAAGGGGCAAAGTTAGAAGTGTGTGTGAGTGTCTGTGTGTGGGGGGTA
The DNA here is from genome assembly GCF_015852505.1 of Tachyglossus aculeatus. NCBI lineage: Eukaryota > Metazoa > Chordata > Mammalia > Monotremata > Tachyglossidae > Tachyglossus > Tachyglossus aculeatus. The sequence goes on along the minus strand of NC_052069.1, from coordinate 132,507,036 downwards.
ACGGAGAGTTCTGGGGATCAACCAATTAACCAGTTTATTGAGTAAGCGCTTTCTGTTCGTTTCAACAAAAACGTTCAGTTCATGTCTTCCCACTCTTCAAGAACCCGAAGTGGTTACCCACCCACCTTCGCATCTTTCAGGAACTCCTCACCATCGGTTTATGATTATTATTATTATTAACAATAATAATGATAATAGTATTTGTTAAACGCTTATTACGTGCCAAACACTGTTGTAAGCTCTGGGAGAGATACAAGGTCATCAGGCTTTCCCACGGGAGGCTCACAGACTTCATCCCCATTTTACAAATGAGGTAACTGAGGCATAGAGAAGTTACGTGACTTGCCCAAGTCAAGCAGGTGACAAGTTATAGAGCCGACATTAGAACCCACGACCTCTGACTCCCAGGCCCCGGCTTTTTCCACTGAACCATGCTGCTTTTCTGCTGAGCCACACTGCTTAAAGTACTCATTCAAATCCCTCCCTCCTACATCACCTATCTGATCATTGACTCCAGCCCAGCCGCACATTCTGCTCCTCTAGCGTCAGCTTACTCACTGGGCTCCGATCCCGTCCGTCTCGCTGCCATAATCGTTCCCCGGTCCTCCCCCTAGCCTGGAACTCTCCCGCCCCTTCCATACAGGCCAGATCACCAGTCCCTCCACATTCAAAGCATTATCAAGGTCACATTTCCTCCGTGAGGCCTTCCCCAATTAAAGCCCTCTTTTTGGTGTTGATGAATTCGAGGCAGCGCGTGTAGACGACACGATCAAGGAGTTTGGAAAGGAATGGTAGGAGGGAGATAGGGCGATAACTAGAAGTTGAGGTGGGGTCAAGAGAGGGGTTTTTTTTTGGATAGGAGAGACGTGGACATGCTTGAAGGCAGAGGGGAAGGAACCAGTGGAGAGTGAGCGGTTTAAGATGGAGGTTAAGGAGGGGAGAAGGGACGGAGCGAGAGATTTCATTAGATGAGAGGGAATGGTGTCAGAAGCACAGGTAGCCGGTGTAGAACTTGAGAGGAGGGAGGAGATCTCTGAAGATACTGGCGGGAAGGATGGGAGAGTAGCAGAGAGCGTTGAGACCCTGGGGGTTGGAGAAGTTGGGGGAGTGACTTTGGGGAGCTCAGACCTGATGGATTTACTTTTATTAATGAAGTAGGAGGCCAGATCGTTCTGGGTGAGGGAAGGAGAAGCGGGAAAAACCGGGGGCCTGAGAAGGGAGTTGAATGTACAGAAGAGCTGACGGGGATGACGGGCATGGGTGTCAATAAGGGAGGAGAAATAGTTTTGTCTGGCAGAGGAGAGGGCTGAGTTAAGGAAGGAAAGGATGAACGTGAAGTGAACGAGGTTGGCATGGTGTTTAGACTTTCGCCAGCAGCGTTCAACAGCTCGAGCATAAGAGCGAAGGAGGCGGACAGTGGCAGTGATCCAGGTCTGCGGGTTGGTGGTACGAGAGCGGCGAAGGGAAAGGGGACCGAGAGAGTATAGCTGAGTAGAGAGGGTAGAGTTGAGAGCAGTAATCAGATCATCAAGATTGGGTAGAGAGAAAGGGAGGCGTGGTGGGGTGTGAGGCGCTCAGAAAGATGGATGGGGTCAAGAGAGCGGAGATCTCTGTGAGGGAGTAATATGGATTTACAGGGGAAAGGAGTGTGAGTGAGGAGGCAGGTGATAAGGTTCATTCATTCATTCATTCATTGAGCGCCTACTGTGTGCAAAGTACTGTACTAAGCGCTTGGGAAGTACAAGACTGACCTCCTTGTCTTCCCTTCCAAGCCCTGCCCTCTCCCTGACTTTCCTATCACTGTAGACGGCACTAGCATCCTTCCCGTCTCACAATCCCGCAATCTTGGTGTCATCCTCGACTCCGCTCCCTCGTTCACCCCTCACATCCAAGCCGCCACCAAAACCTGCCGGTCTCACCTCCGCATCATTGCCAAGATTCGCCCTTTCCTCTCCACCCAAACCGCTACCCTGCTCGTTCAAGTTCTTATCCTATCCCGTCTGGATTACTGCATCAACCTCCTCTCCGATCTCCCATCCTCCTGTCTCTCCCCACTTCAATCCATACTTCACGCCGCTACCCGGATCGTCTTTGTCCAGAAACACTCTGGGCATGTTACTCCCCTCCTCAAAAATCTCCAGTGGCTACCAATCAACCTACGCATCAGGCAGAAACTCCTCACCCTCGGCTTCAAGGCACTCCATCACCTCGCCCCCTCCTCCCTTCCCTCCCTTCTCTCCTTCTACAACCCAGCCCGCACCCTCCACTCCTTTGCCGCTAATCTCCTCACCGTGCCTCAATCAATCAATCAATCGTATTTATTGAGCGCTTTCTGTGTGCATAGCACTGTACTAAGCGCTTGGGAAGTACACGTTGGCAACGTATAGAGACAGTCCCTACCCAACAGTGGGCTCACAGTCTAGAAGGGGGAGACAGAGAACAAAACCGAACATATTAACAAAATAAAATAAATAGAATAGATATGCACAAGAAAAATAAATAAATAGAGTAATAAATATGTACAAACATATATACATATATACAGGTGCTGTGGGGAAGGGAAGGAGGTAAGACGGTGGGATGGAGAGGGGGACGAGGGGGAGAGGAAGGAAGGGGCTCAGTCTGGGAAGGCCTCCTGGAGGAGGTGAACTCTCAGTAGGGCCTTGAAGGGAGGAGGAGAGCTAGCTTGGCGGATGGGCAGAGGGAGGGCATTCCAGGCCAGGGGGAGGACATGGGCCGGGGATTGACGGCGGGACAGGCGAGAACGAGGCACGGTGAGGGGATTAGCGGCAGAGGAGCGGAGGGTGCGTGGTGGGCTGTAGAAGGAGAGAAGGGAGGTGAGGTAGGAGGGGCGAGGTGATGGAGAACCTTGAAGCCAAGGGTGAGGAGTTTCTGTCTGATGCGCAGATTGATTGGTAGCCACTGGAGATTTTTGAGGAGGGGAGTAGCATGCCCAGAGCGTTTCTGGACAAATACAATCAGGGCAGCAGCATGAAGTATGGATTGAAATGGGGAGAGACACGAGGATGGTAGATCAGAGATAAGGCTGATGCAGTAGTCCAGTCGGGATAGGATGAGAGCTTGAACGAACAGGGTAGCGGTTTGGATGGAGAGGAAAGGGCGGATCTTGGCAATGTTGCAGAGCTGAGACTGGCAGGTTTTGGTGACGGCTTGGATGTGAGGGGTGAACGTGAGAGCGGAGTCGAGGATGACACCAAGGTTGCGGGCTTGTGACACGGTAAGGATGGTAGTGCCGCCAACACTGATGGGAAAGTCAGGGAGAGGGCAGGGTTTGGGAGGGAATACAAGGAGTTCAGTTTTGGACATGTTGAGTTTTAGGTGGCGGGTAGACATCCAGACGGAAATGTCTTGATGGCAGGAGGAGATGCGAGCCTGGAGGGAGGGGGAGAGAGCAGGGGCAGAGATGTAGATCTGGATGTCATCAGCGTAGAGATCATGCCTCGTTCTCGCCTGTCCCACCGTCGACCCCCGGCCCACGTCATCCCCCTGGCCTGGAATGGCTTCCCTCCGCACATCCGCCAAACTAGCTCTCTTCCTCCCTTCAAAGCTCTACTGAGAGCTCACCTCCTCCAGGAGACCTTCCCAGACTGAGGCCCCTTCTTCCTCTCCCCTTCCTCCCCTTCCCCATCCCCCCACCTTACCTCCTTCCCCTCCCCACAGCAGCTGTATATATGTATATATGTTTGTACGTATTTCTTCCTCTATTTATTTATTTATGTATTTGTACATATTTATTCTATTTATTTTATTTTGTTAATATGTTTTGTTTTGTTCTCAGTCTCCTCCTTCTAGACTGTGAGCCCACTGTTTGGCAGGGACCATCTCTATATGTTGCCAACTTTTACTTCCCAAGAGCTTAGTACATTGCTCTGCACACAGTAAGCGCTCAATAAATACGATTGAATGAATGAATAAATGAATTAATGGATGGATAAATGAATGGATGGAAGAACGTTTGGGAACACGTTCTGTCAAAAGATGAGAAGATTGGATACTGTCGAAGAAAAACTTCACGGATTCTACATTGAGTTTGAGAGGATATGTTAGGGACGATAGGCAGCGTGCCTAATTCATTCTTTCAACCGTATTTATTAAGCAATTACTGTATGCAGAGCACTGTAATAATGGCAATAACCCGGGCTTGGGAGTCAGAGGACGTGGGCTCTAATCCCGCCTCCGCCACCTGTCTTCTGTGTTAAAGGTAACACTTCACTTCTCTGTGCCTCAGCTACCCCATCTGTGAAATGGGGATTAAGACTCTGAGCCCCATGTGGGAAAACCTGATTACTATTATCTCCCCCAGCGCTTAGAACAGTGCTTTGGCAAATAGTAAGCGCTTAACAAATACCATAATAATAATAATAACACTTTACTACTGGTTCTACGTCTAGAACTAGTAGGGAGAGGCTGTTAAGCGGCAGAGACTTCCCTGCTACTCAAGGCCAGCTTGATTCTGAGTAAACCAGATCTTCTTTTATACAGTACAGCACCTAATTTAATCAAAGCACGATACAGGATAAATGCATCAGGAACGGCAGGAATATCCCTTGGGATGGGGTTTTCTACCTTGTTCTCGAGGTGATTAAACCCCACCTAACCCCACTAAATGAGTAGCTTCATCCTGTTTTCAGCTATTCATTTCGGAAGACCTACAGAACAAAGTGAAGACGTGTTGCGAACTGGATTGCCTTGGTAACCAGAAACGATCAAGCAGGCCTACAGCTGAAGTGGTTTGGAGAGAAGGGGGCAAATGCAAGCTCTTGACAATTATTTTTTTTCCCATTGCAAGTTGGGTGAAGATTTGGGGAGCAGGTGGGAAATTACATGGAAAGAGTCCAGGCCTGGGAGTTCTAATAGACCTGGGTTCTAATTCCAGCCTCGCTACTTGTCTATTGTGTGACCCTGGGCATGTCGCTTCACTTCTCCGGGCCTCAGTTACTTCGTCCATCAAATGGGGATTAAAACCGGGAGCCCCAAGTGGGACATGAGTTATAGCCAACCTGATTAGCTTGTACTTACCCCAGCGCTTAGTAAAGAACCTGGAACATAGTGAGTGCTTCACAAATGTCATTAAAAAATCACTCCTACGAAATGCCTGGGAAATCGGTTCTAGGGAGGGGAGGGAATTGAGGTGGAAAGGGGACGGGGTGGGAGTTTAGGGGATACCCCGCTGGATGATTTTAAATTCCTTAAAGTAGTTGGTGAATGAGGGTAGGAGAGACCTTGATGTGTGAGATGGTTAAAAGATAACTCTCCTTTTGGACAGAGATGGTATCTATCAATCAATTAATGCAATTTCTTGAGCGCTCATTAATGTGCGGAGCACTGTAATAAGAGCTTGGTAGAGTACATTCATCATCATCAATGGTATCTATTGAGAGCTTACTGTGTGCAGAGCACTGTACTAAGCACTTGGGAGAGTACAATCATCATCATCAATGATATTTATTGAGCGCTTACTGTGTGTAGAGCACTGTACTAAGAGCTTGGTAGAGTATGATCATCATCAGTAGTATTTATTGGGAGTTTACTCTATGCAGAGCACTGTAATAAGTACTTAAGCTCGTTACTGTTATAGTGTGCTCTCCCAAGCGCTTAGTACAGTGCTTTGCATACAGTAAGTTCTCAATAAATACTATTGAATGAACACAATACAACAGAGTTGGTAGAAACACTCCCTCTTCATAATGAGTTTACAGTCTAGAAGGGGAAATAGACACTAGTATATAAGTCTACCAACTCTACTGCTCTGTATTCTTCCAAGCGCCTAGGAGCAGCGGCTGCCTCCTGGTTCACTGGGGTACTATTTGAAGCAATGTACACAGCCGGGACATTCTCCGTAAGATTCTGCGGACTCCACGAGGTCCAGAAATTCTTCTATAATGTCCACTCCCTCCTGAAGTTCTCTGGTTTTGGGACGCACGTTGTCGTCGATACCAGTGCCACCATTGGTGCCAATTTTGGTTACATCTCTTTCGTTTCCATCGTCGTCTCGTATGCGTGCATTTTCCGGGCCCTGTTGAGGATGCCAGCCGCCGAGAGCCGAGCAAAAGCCTTCTCTTCCTGCCTGCCCCACCTTGTCATGGTCACCATCTTCCTCTGTATGGCCGCCATCTCCTACCTCAAGCCCATGTCAGACTCCTCCTTAGCTCTGGACATACTGGTGTCCATGTTCTACGCCGTGGTAACCCCCGCCTTGAACCCACTCATCTACAGCCTGAGGAACTGGGAAATGAAGACTGCCCTGGGGATGCTTTTTGGGGGGACTCCATTCCTTCAGAACAAAAGCCGCCTCTCTTTCCTCTGACATCAGCCCCCAGGGACGTCTCCTAGCCAAGGGGTCTTTGCCAGCAGCGGCGGTTAGCAGCAGGGAACAGATTCATCAAGAATTTCCAAGATCAATGCTCCGGACTCACTCATTTTCTACCTTCCCTGATGACCACGTTTCCGTCTCCCCTCCCGGCTCAACTCCCCTCCTGGATTCTAGCCTTCTCTCTGACTCGGGTGGTCAGCAGTAGTTTTATACCAGACAGTCCCGTTTCAATACTACTACTACTACCATAACTAAAAACAATATTTTTAAGAGCTTACTGTGTGCCAAGCATTGTACTAGGCACGGAGTAGATATAAGGTAATCGGGTTGGACACAGTCCCTGTCCCACAGTCCCTGTCCCACAAAAGACTCAGAGTACAAATAGCCTCGTGGAAAAGGAAAGGTCCTGGAAAGTCAGAGGACCTGGGTTCGAATCCCAGTTATGCCACTTGCTTTCTGTGTGACCTTGGGCAAGTGACTTCACTTCTCTGTGCCTCTGTTTCTTCAACTGTAAAATGGGGACTCAATACCCGTTCTCCCTCCAACTTGGACGGTGAACCCCAAATGGGATAGAGACCTTGTCTGACGTGATCAACTTGTTGTCTACCCCAGTGCTTAGAACAGTGCTTGACACATAGTAAATGTTTCACAAATACATTTACATTTACATTACATTTACAATTTGTAAATTATAATTTACAAATACTACTATAATTATAATAAGTAGGAGGGAATAGGATTTCATCCCAATTTTACAGATGAAGAAACGGAGGCACAGAGAAGATAAGTGACTTGCTCAAAGTGACGCAGCAGAGAAGGGGCCAAGTGGGGATTACGTCCTCAGGCTTGCATGTCTGTGTTCTGACAGCTAGGCTGAGCTATTTCCAGTTGGCCTGTCCCCTGTCCGGTACAAATTCGTCTCCCAGTGCCTTTATGTGTTGTAACTTTAGTTTCAGTTCACAAATTTCCTTTGTTTCATGTCCTCTATTCCCATTCCTCTGCCTCCCAATTGGCATCGTGTTCCCGGGAGTAGAGAGGGAAATGCAGTGGTCTTGGAAAATTGCAGTTAGGAAGCCCCTACCATTTAGACAACTTGTAAAATTTATAAAATGGGGATTGAGCCTGTGAGTCCCATGTGGGACAGGGACTGTGCCTGAGTGCTTAGTACAGAGCCAGGCACAAAGGAAGCGCTTAACAAATGTCCTTATCATTATTATTGTATCCACCCCAGCGCTTAGTACAATGTCCGACACACAGTAAGAGCCCAACAAATACCATAGTTGTCATTAGTGGCACAGTCTGAGCCCTGCTGAACCTCGGGAATGATGTCACCGATGGGGTACGGGGTCTCCCAGGTAACGAGGTCTCTCGGGTCGAGCCCAGGGCTGGTCCTCCCTGGAGACGCCCTCCCCACACCCATCACCCAGAAACAGTGGATGCCTTCTTTGAGGGGACACTGAGGTCATCAGTGGACCACTGAATCCTGGTTATGTCACAGAGCCTTTCCCATCACTGCTACAAGTGCTCAAGAGGGGAAGAGGACAGAGACTGAGCATCCAGAGTCTGTCTGCAGTCGCTGTCTTCGATACTGGACGGCTCCGGTGAGTCTGAGTCTGGTGGGGGCTGAGGGGGGTGATGGCGATGAGAAAACACCTCTTGCCAGGTTCCTCATGCTGCTTCTTATGATAATAATATTAATAATTGTTTTATATGCTAGGTGCTTACTACGTGCCAGAAACCGTACTGAGCTCTGGGGTAGACGAAAGCAAATTGGGTAGGACGCAGTCCACGTTCCACATAGAAAAACAGCAAGGCTTAGTGGAAATGGCATGGACTTGGGAGTCAGAGGAGGTGGGTTCTAATCCCACTCCTCCATTTGTTTGCTGTGTGAGCTTGGGCAAGTCACTTCATTTCTCTGGGCCTCAGTTACCTCATCTGTAAATTGAGGATTAAGACCCTGAGCCCCACATGGGACAACTTGATTACGTTGTAACTACCGCAATGCTTAGAATAGTGCTCGGCACAAACTAAGTGCTTAACAACTATCATCATTATCATGAGAAAGTCTTAAATCCCCATTTCATAGTAGAGATCTTTCACATTTCTTTGAGGAAATAAATCCCCTCTCTGTGCTTCTTCAGACAACCTGCCGATTCTCCAAGAAAATGGCCAGTCTCACAGTTGTGACAGAATTCCGGCTCCTGGGATTCTCGGAGGTCCGGGAGCTGCAGCTGGTCCACGCCGCGCTGTTTCTCCTGGTCTACTTGGCGGCCCTGATGAGGAATCCCCTCATCGTCACCGTCACCACCCTCGACAGGCGCCTCCACACTCCCGGGTACTTCTTCCTCAGACAACTGTTCGTCCTCGACCTCTGCCTCATCTCTGACACCGTACCCCAGTCCATCCACAATTTTCTGACCAACCAACTTTCGATCTGTTATTGGGGATTTGTGGCTCAGGTTTTTCTGATGGTCCTGTTTGCCGGCTCAGAGCTGTTTGTCCTCACGGCGATGTCCTATGACAGCTACGTGGCCATCTACCACCCCCTGCGCTATAGGGTCGTCGCCAACCATGGGGATTGCGTAAAACCAGCTGCAATCTCATGGCTCAGCGCGGGGCTGTTTAGGGCTGTTTAGGTCCAGCAGTTCTTCTGTGATGTCCACTCCCTGCTGTAGGTCTCTGGTTCTGGGACGCACGTTGTCACAGATACCAGTGTCTCCATTGGTGCCAATTTTGGTTTCATCTCTTTAGTCTCCATCGTTGTGTTGTACGCGCACATCTTCCGGGCCATGCTTTGGATGCCGTCTTCCAAGGCCTGGACCAAAGCCTTCTCCACCTGCCTGCCCCACCTCATAGTCGTCACCATCTTCATCTCTACGGCCACCATTGCCTACTTCAAGCCCGTGTAAGACTCCCCCTCAATCCTGGACATCCTGGTGTCCATGTTCTACACCACAGTGGCCCCCGGCCCTGAACCCCCTCATCTACAGCCTGAGGAACCGGGACATTAAGGCCGCACTGGGGAGGTCCTGCGGGGGCATCCAATCGTCCAGGATAAAATCCCTCTCTCTCTCTGTGCCCTGCCAGCGGCCCCCTGAGATGTTTCCTAGCGCTGCACTGATCTCCCTCCGTCTCTTCTCTGTCTTCTTACTCTTCTCTTACCTCCCATCTTCCACACCCTTCCCTGACCACTGTGGCCATTCTTTTCTTTTTCATGGTATTGTTAAGCACCTACTAGGTACCGGACACTTTTCTAATGCTAGGGTAGATACAAGCTAATCAGGTTGGACAGAGTCCATGTCCCATATGAACTCACAGTCTTAAACCCCATTTTTCTAGATGATAATGATGATGATGATGATGATGATGATAGTATTAGTTAATTGCTTACTATGTTTCAAGCACTGTACTAAGTGCTTGGGTAGTTATAAGATAATCAGGTTGGAACAAGTCTCTGTCTCACGTGGGGCTCACATTCTTAATCCCCATTTTTACAGACGAGGTAACTGCGGCAGTGAGAAGTGAAGTGGCTTGCAGAAGGACCCACAGGGGACAAGAGGCAGAGTAAGAATTAGAACCCAGGCCCTTCTGACTCCCGTCTCTTGTGAGGCTGAAATAAGATCACTGACGTGAAAGTGCTTTGGAAATGTAAAAGTGCTATCCGAGAAAATGCGATCTTATTATTTCCTGTCTTTCGGCAGCACATATACTAAAACAGGAACGATACAGAAATGATTAGCATGGCCCCTGCGTAAGGATGACACGCAAATTCGTGAGGTTTTAGACTGTGAGCCCGCTGTTGGGTAGGGACCGTCTCTTTGTGTTGCCGACTTGTACTTCCCAAGCGCTTAGTACAGTGCTCTGCACACAGTAAGCACTCAATAAATACGAATGAATGAATGAATGTATTTACTGTGGTGTGACACGCACAGAAACATTTCCCTCCTCCTTTTTCAGCCTAGAGTGGCCCCCAATAGTCACAAACTGGAGGAACTGTGGGGCAAAGAAAGGAAGCTTGTCATTCTCATCGATTACTCCCCCCACCTTCAAATCCTTATTGAAGGCCCATCTCCTCCGAGAGGCCTTCCCTGACTAAGCCCTCCTTTCCTCTTCTCCCGCTCCTTTCTGCATTGCCATGACTTGCTCCTTTTATTTACCCCCTCCCAGCCACATAGTACTTATGTATATATCTGTAATTTTATTTATTGATAATTAATGTCTGTCTCCCCCTCTAGACCGAAAAGCTTGTTGTGGTCAGGGAATGTGTCTGTTTATTGCTATATTGTCCGAAGCGCTTAGTTCAGTGCTTTGCACGCAGTAAGCTCTCAATAAACACGATTGATTGAATGAATGATTGAATGAATGAGTAAATTAACCAAGCCCTCTCTCTTGCCAGCAACTCCCTCCCCCTTCCCATCTGACCTACCCCCTCTATGTCTTACTGAAGGCACATCTCCTCCTAGAAATCTTCCCTGACTACGCCCCCATTTCCTCTTCTCCCACTCCCTTCTGCATCACCCTTGCACTTGGATTTGCCCCCATTATGATGATGGTATTTGTTAATCGCTTACTAGGTGCCAAGCACTGTTCTGAGTGCTGGGGTAGATACAAGGTAATCAGGTTCTCCCAACTGGAGCTCACAGTCTTAAACCCCATTTTACAGAAGAGGTAACTGAGGCACAGAGAATAATTATGATGATAATAATAATAATAATAATAATAATAATAATAATAATAATAGTAGTAGTAGTACTTGTTAAGTGCATACTATATGCCAAGCATTGCTCTAAGGGCTGGGGGAGATACAAAGTAATCAGGCTGTCCCACGTGGGGCTCACAGTGTTACTCCCCAATTTACAGACGAGATAACTGAGGCACAGAGAAGTTAAGTGATGTGCCCAAAGTCACACAGCTGATAAGTGGCGGAGCTGGGATTAGAACCCAGTACCTCTGACTCCGAGACCCAAGCTCTTTCTACTAAGCCACGCTGCTTATTCACCAGTCTCACAGAACTTATATACATATCTGTAATTTCTTTATATTAATGTCTGTCTCCCCCTCTAGACTGTAAATTAATTGTGGGCAGGGATCAATCAATCAATCATATTTATGGAGCACTTACTGTGTGCAGAGCACTGTAGTAAGTGCCTGGGAGAGTCTAGTAGAGCAATATAATTGAGTTGGTAGACACATTCCCTGCCCTCAATGAGCTTATAGTTTAAAAGGGAGATGGACTTTAATATAAACAAATGAATTATGGATATTTACATGAGTGCTGTGGAAAGCCTTAAGTACATAAGGCTTAATCAGGGAAGGTCTCTTGGAGATATGACCTTCCAGAAGAGACAGGTTCCAAGAGAGGAGAAAATCAGGGACAGGTCTGTCAATCGGGGTCCGAGAGAGGAGAAGATCAAGAACTGCTCTCTGAATCAGGGTTCGAGATAGGATAAGATTAGGGATGGATCCGTGAATCAGGGTCTGAGAGAGGAAAAAGACCAGGCAAAGACCTGGGAATCAAGATCAGAGAGAAGAGAAAATCAGGAAAAGGTCTGTGAATCAAAGTCCGAGAGAGGAGAACAGTTATCGTTAGTTTCCAAATCCCTCCTCCTTGAGGGACATCAGTGGCTGTTAAATAGGGTGGTAGGTAATTACCCCAATCTCTCATGGCGCTGTTCCCTCGTGTTCCTCCCCATGGCGAAGCCGTGATGCCATGCAGCATTTGAGAATCTGACTTCCTGGGCTGTGGGCGGGACTTCTGCCCGTGACCTGGGGAACGGATAAGACTCAGCGTCCAGAGCAGATATCCCCTCACCGTCCACATCGGGGGTCCGAAGACGAATCCAGGCCCAGCAGCCTCTCGCTTCCGGCCAATAAAACTGACGTTGCATTCCCAGAAGCGGTTAAGGGCTGGGAAGATTTTAAATTCTATTGTATTGTCCTGTACCAAGCGCTTAGTATAGTGCTTTCTCTCTGCCTAAGGTAAGCGCTCGATAAATATCATTGATTAAATGATGGTTCCGGGCACTTGAACAGTAAAGGAACAGGGGACAGCAGTTTCCGGAAGACCAAGGAGTGAATAAGGGTCTGTGTGTTCTTTTGAGTCGGGGGCCCGGGGAATCAGATAGGACAGAAATGGAAATGGGTGTTCTGAAATGGGTTTGAGTTTCTGAGTCTGGGTTCCGTCCCCTGTGATGGGAAGGTGTCCTGAATGGAGTAAACTGGTGTTTTTGTCTCCCCCTCTAGACTGTAAGCTCCTTATGGGTAGCAAACTCTGCTATATTGTACTTTCCCAAGTGTTTAGTACAGTGTTCCGCACATGGTGCCCATTGTTGGGTGGGGATTGTCTCTATCTGTTGCCTAATTGTACTTTCCAAGCGCTTAGTACGGTGCTCTGACACAGTAAGCGCTCAATAAATACGACTGGATGAATGAATGAATGGTGATTATTCAATAAATACCATTAATTTGTATTGTACTCTCTCAGGTGCTTAGTAGTAAGCGCTCAATCAATACCATTATTGGATTGATTGATTTGATTACGTCTATCAGCTCTGTTGCATTGTACTCTTCCAAACGCTCAGTACAATGTTCTGCATGCAGTAAGTGCTCAATAAATATTTGATTGATTAATTGATTCAGTCCCCCTCTAGACCATAAGCTCCTTATGAGAAGGGAGTGTGTCTATCAACTGTTACATTGTTCAGATTATACTCACCCAAGTAAGTGCTCAATAAATATAATTGATAGTCTGAAATCAGGTTTTATGACAAGATGTTTAAAGGCCTCCCGCTGGACGTAGCCAACATCTCCACGGTGAAGGAATTCCTCCTGCTGGGATTCTCGGAGGTACGGGAGCTGCAGATGGTCCACGCCACGCTGTTCCTCCTGGTCTACCTGGAGGCCCTGACGGTGATTCGCCTCATCGTCGCCGTCACCGCCCTCGACCGGAGCCTCCACACCCGTATGTACTTCTTCCTCAGCCACCTGTCCGTCCTCGACCTCTGACTCATCTCCGTCACAGTCTCCCAATCCATCCACAACTCCCTGACAGAGCGTAGATCCATTTCCTTCCTGGGCTGTGATGCCCAATTCTTTTCCGTCGTTTATTTTGCTTCACTGGAGATCGCCCTGCCCATGGTGGTGTCCTACGACTGCTACGCTGCCATCTGCCGCCCTCTGAGCTGTGAGGTCACGATGGACAGAGGGGCCTATGAGAAGATGGCCGCCAACTCTTGGCTCAGTGGGGCTCTCTCGGGTCTCGTGCACGACGTCAACATCTTTTTCTTGCCTTTTTGTTACTCCAACGTGATCAGCCAGGTCTTCTGTGACATCCCCCAGTTCTTAACCGCATCAACCTACTCTCTGATCTTCCATCCTCCTGTCTCTCCCCACTTCAATCTGTACTTCACGCTGCTGCCCGGATCGTCTTTGTGCAGAAACGCTCTGGGCATGTTACTCCCCTCCTCAAAAATCTGCAGTGGCTACCAATCAACCTACACATCAGGCAAAACCTCCTCACTCTCGGCTTCAAGGCTCTCCATCACGTCGCCCCCTCCTACCTCACCTCCTTTCTTTCCTTCCACAGCCCAGCCCGCACTCTCCACTCCTCTGCCGCTAACCTCTTCACTGTGCCTCGTTCTCGCCTGTCCCGCCGTCAACCCCCGGCCCACGTCATCCCTCCGGCCTGGAATGCCCTCCCTCTGCACATCCGCCAAACAAGCTCTATTCCTCCCTTCAAAGCCCTACTGAGAGCTCACCTCCTCGAGGAGGCCTTCCCTGACTGAGCTCCCTCCTTTCTCTCCCCCTCCTCCCCCTGCCCATCCCCCCGCCTTACCTCCTTTACCTCCCCACAGCACCTGTATAAATATTTGTACATATTTATTACTCTATTGATTTATTTATTTTACTTGGTACATATTCATTCTATTTATTTTATTTTGTTAATATGTTTTGTTTTGTTGTCTGTCTCCCCCTTCTAGACTGTGAGCCCGCTGTTGGGTAGGGACCGTCTCTATATGTTGCCAACTTGTACTTCCCAAGCGGTTAGTACAGTGCTCTGCACACAGTAAGCGCTCAATAAATACGATTGAATGAATGAATTAACCCTGTCCTGCTCTCCCTCCATTGCACCAGAGTTGATCCGGATAGACATTAGCATTACGTTGGATTTTGGCTGCTTCCTGTTCATGGGGGTTACTTGTTTCCACATCTTCTTCACCGTGCTGAGGATGCCATCCGTGCAGAAAAGAACCAAAGCCTTCTCCACCTGCCTGTCCCATCTCGCTGTGATACCATATTTCGGCCACTGGGTTTTTCTTACATTTAAAACCGACCTCAGACTCCCCCTCATCGCCGGAACCGCTAGTGTCCGTGTCCTACACCATGCTGCCCCGGTTCTTAACCCCTCATCTACAGCCAGAGGAACCGGTATATGAAAACCTCTCTGCGGAAATTCCTTAGGGGGAAACTGTTCAGAAAAATCTGAAAAATCGTTTCTTTGTGTTTCATTAGGGAGGCGTCATGGCAGAGGGGAATAAGTGTTGGACTGGAAGTCAGAAGCCCACATTCTACTCTTGCCTCTATCTCTGGCCTGCTGTGTGCGTGACCTTGGACCTGTCCCTTAACCTCTGTCACACGTCCTCCTCTGTAAAATGGAGTTAAGATACTCCTTCTCCTTGCCCTCTAAAAATATGAGACCCATGGAGGATAGGCGTTTTATCTGATCTTCCTTCTCTGCTTTTCTATTCTCAGTGTCCTAATCAGATTCCAGTTTTGTTTGTTTTTATATTGTGTGTATTTGTCCTTGTCTTATTTTTTGAGGGCATTTATTTCTCCATCACTTCTTTTCTGTCAGTTGTCCATCCATTGCCCTCAATCTGCCTGTTTACTTGTTTTGAGATACATATATATATATATATATAATTCTATTTATTTATATTACTATTATTATTATTGATGCCTATTTACTTGTTTTGATGTCTGTTTAACCTCTTATAGACTGTAAGTCCGGTGTGGACTGGGATTGTCTCTCTCTATTGTTGGACTGTACTTTCCAAGCACTTAGTACAGTGCTTAGAAAGAGTAAGCGCACAGTAAGAGCTCAACAAATACGATTGAATGAATGAATGAATGAATAATCCCACCCAAACTCTGTCTTCTCCGTGGCTTTCCCATCACCACGACCCTCCCTGTCCCATAAGCCTGTAACCTTGACATTATCCTCAACTCATCTCTACAGAAGGACCTGGGTTCTAATCCCAGCTCTTTTACTACTACTACTACTACTACTAATGATGGTATTTGTTAAGCATTTATTATGTGCAAAGCACTGTTCTAAGCATTGGAGAGATTACAAGCTGGTCAGGTTGTCCCACAGCGGGCTCACAGTTTTAATACCCATTTTACAGATGAGGGAACTGAGGCCCAGAGAAGTGAAGTCACTTGTCCAAAGTCACACAGCTGACAGTTGGAGGAACCGGGATTTGAACCCATGATCTCTGACTCCAAAGCCCGGGCTCTTTCCACTGAGCCACGCTGCTCCTCCGTGGCTAGTCCACTGTGTTACTTTGGGCAAGTCACTTCACTTCTCTGTGTCGTAGTTTTCTCATCTGTAAAATGGGGTTTATGACCGTGAGCCCCACATGGGACAGGGAATGTGTCCGACCTGATTACCTTTTATCGACCCTAGGGCTTCGCACAGATCTTGGCACATAGCAAGCGCTAAACAAAGACCCCGGTTATTATTCATCTAGGCAAGCCGGTGGGGACAGATGCCTTATTAATACTATTTACTGAGCATCTTCTCATCACACGAAACACTGGGGAGAATATAATAGAGGAAGAAGATGTCGTAAGTGCTGAGAGGTGCAAAACTGCTGAGATGGTAGTAGGGAGATTTTGAGCAAGAGAAGAAAAATTGATCAGGGAATGTTTTCTGAAGTAGGTGGAACTTCAGAAGGGATTCGAAAATGGGGAGAGCTGTGGTAGGGAAGATTGTAAGGGTAGAAGCAGAGGGTGGGAAGTGGGAGAGTCAATGGGAAATGCAGAGAGTGAGCTGGGATGTAAACTTTGAAACAATGTGGTCCAGAGGACAGAGCCCTGGTCTGGGAGTCAGAAGGGCCCATTCTAATCCCAGCGTCGCTACTTGTCTGCTGGGTAATCTTGGGCAAGACACTTCACTTCTCTTGGCCTCAGTTCCCTCATCTGTAAAATGGGGATTAGTGATGATGATGATGGTTTTTGCTAAGCGATAACTACGTGCCAAGCAATGTTGTCCCAAGCAGGTTGTCCGACGTGGGGCTCAAAGTCTTAATCCCCATTTTACAGATGAGGTAACTGAGGCACAGAAAAATTAAGTGACTTGCCAAAGGTCACACGGCTAACAAGTGGCAGAGCCTGTATTAGAACCATGTCCTCTGACTCCCAAGCCCAGGCTCTAGCCACTAGGCAATACTGCTCCTAATTGTAGGCAAGGAACACGTCTACCCATTCTGTTGTATCATACCCTAGCAAACCTTTAATTAAGTGCTCTACATAAAGTAGGTGCTCCATAAACGTAATTGATTGATTAACCCCCAACACTCTGAACCACATTAACCCAACCACCACCCCTAAAACATGCATATATACCCTTCTTCAGCACTGTGTAGATAATAACAATTTTGTGTTACTTGTTAAGCACTTACTAAGAGCCACCCTGGGGTAGATACAAGATAATCAGGTTGAATACGGTACCTGTCAAACATTGACAATCGTGGTCTGAGTAGGAGGGAAAACAAGCTGCTGAGTAGGGATTGTCTCTATCTGTTGCCGAATTGTACTTCCCAAGCGCTTAGTACAGTGCTCTGCACACAGTAAGCGCTAAATAAGTAGAAATTGAATGACTGAATGAATGGTGAGTATTCAATAAATGGCATTGATTGTATTGTACTCTCTCAAGTGCTTAGTAGTGAGCGCTCAGTCAATACCACTGTTGGATTGATTGATTTGATTTTGTCTATCGGTTCTGTTGTACTGTACTTGCCCAAACGCTCAGTACAAAGTTCTGCATGCAGTAAGTGCTTAATAAATATGTGATTGATTGATTAATTGATTCAGTCCCCCTCTAGACCGTAAAGCTCCCTGTGAGAAGGGAATGTGTCTATCAACTGTTACATTGTTCAGATTGTACTCTTCCAAGTAAGCGCTCAATAAATATAATTGCTTGATTAATTGATTGTCTGAAATCAGATGTTATCACAAGATGCCTAAGGTCCTCCCTCGGGAGGTGGCCAACATCTCCATGCTGAAGGAATTCCTCCTGCTGGGGTTCTCGGAGGTCCGGGAGCTGCAGCCTGTTCACGCCACACTGTTCCTCTTGGTCTACCTGGAGGCCCTGACCTGGAATCTCCTCATCGTCGCCGTCACTGCCCTCGACCGGTGCCTCCACATCCCCATGTACTTCTTCCTCAGGATCCTGTCCGTCCTCGACCTCTGCCTCATCTCCGTCATTGTCCCCAAATCCTTCTACAACTCCCTGAATAGCAAGAGATCCATCTCCTTCCTGGGCTGTGCTGCCCAACTCTATTTCGTCACTTCTTTTGCTTCAGTGGAGATCGCCCTGCTCACGGTGATGTCCTACGACCGCTATGTGGCCATCTGCCACCCCCTGCGCTACGAGGGCATCATGGACCAATGGGCCTTTGGGAAGTGGCCGCCGCCTCCTGGCTTTGGGGCAGTTTCTTGGGTCTCACGCACACTGTCAATACATTTTCCTTGTCTTTTAGTGACTCGAATGAGATCCGTCTCTTTTTCTGTGACTTCACCTCGTTATTTGACCTCGCCCTCTCAATGATACCCTCAGGGAGGTGATCCTGATCATTGCCACTGAGATTTTAAACTTCTTCTGCTTCTTCTTTATAGTCATTTCCTATTCCCACATCTTCTCTACGGTGAGGACCATCTCTTCCCAAGAAGGCCAGACTAAAGCCTTCTCCACCTGCCTGCCGCACCTTGTCGATGTCACTCTGTTTTTCTCCACTGTTTTTTTTTTTGCCTACTTAGAACTGCCCTCAGACCCCACCCTGGTGCCCCCCTCCCTGAACCCCCTCATCAACAGCCTTTGGAGCCGGGACATGGAGGCGGCAATGGGGAGAATTCTAACGTTTATGAAGAAGCCAATTTTCTTGCCTTCATTCTCTTTTCTTTCACTTTATATTTGTTGTTATGCCAACCGGAAGCTTGTCGTCTCTGGGGAGGAACTTTAATATTTCTTTTGTCTCATCTGCTATTGGAGTCTTTTTGAGGTGATCTTGGATACCCTACTGAAAGCTCACCTCCTCAGGGAGACCTTCCCAGATTGAGCCCTGCTTTTCCTCTGTTCCTCCTCCCCTCTCCATGGCCCCGATTCCCTCCCTCTTCCCCCTTCTCCATCCCACAGCACTTGTGTATATTTGTACATATCTGTAATTCTATCCATTTTATTCATGACGTGTGTATATCTATAGTTCTTTTTATTTATATTGATACTGTTTGATGCCTGTCTACTTGTTTTGTTTTGTTTGGTTGTCTGTCTCCTCCTTTCTAGGCTTTGAGCCCGTTGTTGGGTAGGGATTGTCTCTCTTGCCGAATTGTACCTTCCTAGCGCTTAGTACATTGTTCTGCACACAGTAAGCTCTCAATAAATACTATTGAATGAATTTCCACTTTGGCTCATATGGTTTTTACGGCAAGAACTGTGTCACAGGCTTCTGCTTATTACATCTCCTCGAGAAGGCTTTCCCTGACTAATCTCTCAGTTAATCAATCAAAGGTATTTAATGACAGGATCTGGGTTCTAATCTTAGCTCCACACCGATCCGCTGTGTGAATTTAGGCAAATCGCTTCACTTCTCTGGACTTTAGTTACCTCATCTGTAAATTGGAGATTACGATTGTGAGCCCCATGTGAGAAAGGGACTGTGTCCAATCTCATTAACTTGTATAATAATAATAATAATAATAATAATAATAATAATAATAATAATAATAATGGCATTTGTTAAGTGCTTGCTATGTGAAAAGCATTGTTCTAAGCGCCGGGGAAGATACAAGGTGATCAATTTGTCCCACGTGGGGCTCACAGTCTTAATCCCCATTTTACAGATGAGGTAACTGAGGCACAGAGAAGTTAAGTGACTTGTCCAATGTCACACAGCTGACAACTGGCAGAGCCGGGATTTGAGCCCATGACCTCTGACTCCCAAGCTCATGCTCTTTCCACAGAGCCACGCTGCTTCTCCCGAATTTTGTATCTATCTCAACTTTTGGAACAGTGCTTGGAACATAGTAAGGCCTTAACAAATACGACAATCATTATTACTATTATATTTGTTCTACCGACTCTGTTATATTGTACTCTCCCAAGCACTTAGTACAGTGCTGTGCACACAGTAAGAGCTCAATAAATATGCTTGATTGATTATTGAGTGCTTACTGTGTGCAGAGACTGTACCAAGAACACTGCATTATAGTCATGCTGAACTAATCTCTCATCTCCCTATCCTAGATTTTCTCTACTGTGTCACCTATGTACTTCAGCCTTTATCCCCTAAACACTATGTTACTCACCCCAGCCCCACAACACGTATGTCCATATCTTATGTACATATCTGTTATTAATTAATTTATTTATATTATTGTGTTTCCCCCTGTTAGGCTAAAGAAATATTTATTCAGTTAACCAACGAATAAAGTTCAGACCCGCGACTACAAGTCCCCTTTTTTCAGAGAAAGAAGAGCAGACACATAGCAATATAGGTGTACCGTTACAATTTTAATAGAAGGACAATTTTAATAGAAGGGAGGGAATACGAAAGAAGAAAACAAATACAAAAAAAGGGGTTAAAACAAATACAAAAAAGGGGTTACATCACCAATTCGGGGGAACACCAACTCCTGAAGTTTTCATGCTGGGGAATCCCGGATTCAGCTTTCAGGGTCCCGAATGGGAAGGTCCCAGGCAGAGAGTCCTCTCCATGGGTGAGATTCCGAGTTCGCTCCAACGTACGAGCCTTAATAAACCCTTTGTAAACAAAGAAGGCATTTTGCCAATTGCACAAGTTCCCGGGCGACTGGCCAGGTCACCCTGGGAAGATGTGTTTATTCAAGATGTTTCTGTACTGTGGGAAGTGGCCCGTTTCCAGAGTACAGCGATAAGTTGTTTTTTTTTTCTCCTTTGTTTTGCCATTTGTTATCTGTCAAGCCCGGTCGAGGTCGCCCAGCAGACAGGTCGGTCTAGCCGTTGCCAAATCGAAGCCTATACTTAATGTGCAAGAGTTTCTAAATTTACCCATCACCCCTTCTAGATTGTAAGCTCGTTGTGGGCAGGGAATGTGTCTGTTTATTATGATGTTGTACTCTCCCAAGTGCTTAATACAATGTTTTTCACACAGTAAGTGCTCAGTAAATATGACTGAATGAATCTTTATGCTCTGCTGTTTCCTCTATTTCTATTTTCTGTTGCAGTCTGTCTCCCTGACTAGATAGGAAATTCCTTTAGAGCATGAAACCTGCCTAGCAACTCTAGGCAGCAACAGAGCAACTCTGTGTGCTCTGCACACAGTAAGCGGTCAATAAATATGGTTGACTGTCTGGCTGATTGACCTCTTGCAAATGCTTAGTACAGTACCTGGCTCGTAGTAAGTGCTTGACAAATGCCATTAACAACCTCAAAAATACAGGCTATGCACACAGTAAGTTTTCAATTAATACCATTTATTGATTGATTGATTCTGTCATATTTTCCCACGCCCTGCCTCCGCCCTGAAATACCTTCCCTCTTCACCTCTACCACATTATGACAAAGCCCTACTGAAGGCTCACCTTCTCCAGGAGGCCTTCAAAGACTAAGCCCACCTTTTCCTCAGCTCAGCTTCCCTCCCCATCGCCCCAACTCACTCCCCTTTGCACTACCCCCGTCCCCACCCAACAGCAGTTGCGTATATATGTACATATTTATAATTCTATTTATTTATATCAATGATGTGCATATATATATATATAATATATATATATAATTATATTTATACTGATGCCATTGATAAGTGTTTTGATATCTTTCCTTGTTTTGATATCTGTATCCTCCCTTCTAGAATGTGAGCCCACTGTGGGCAGAGATTGTCTCTGTTGCTGAATTGTACTTTCCA
Source organism: Tachyglossus aculeatus (assembly GCF_015852505.1). Taxonomy (NCBI): domain Eukaryota; kingdom Metazoa; phylum Chordata; class Mammalia; order Monotremata; family Tachyglossidae; genus Tachyglossus; species Tachyglossus aculeatus. The sequence goes on along the minus strand of NC_052069.1, from coordinate 132,485,538 downwards.
AGTGCTTAGTACAGTGCTCTGCACGCAGCAAGCTCTCAATAAATATGATTGGATGAATACCAACTGCACTGTACTCTTGTTAGTAAAATGTAAATTCTAGCGATTGATTGATAGGGAATGTGTCTACCAACTCTGTTTTATTGTACTCTCCCTCTGCACACAGTAAGTACTTAATAAATATGATTAATGATTTGGTTCATTGAACCCACCCCTGTGGAGAGCCCTGACCACGAGTATTTCTACAATTACACCCAGGTTCATCTTTGCAGTGCTAGGATACTTTATGGATTTAGCTCCACGGATCATGGCGGTGTGTGGTCGGGGGTTGTTGAGGGATGGGAAGGAAGAGAAGCAGGGAAATAAGGAATAGTTTTGAAAGTCAGGGTGAGAGGGAGAAAGTGAAAGGGTTGAGAAGGAGAAAGCTTGAAGTTCAGGGGATGAGGAAGGTCAGAAGAGATGGGAAGGGGCAGTGTTAAATGCCGATGATTGATAGATTGGTTACCCGACCGCCAGGTGAAGTCATGAGGGAAGAAGGACAGGTCAATCACAGGTGTTTGTTAAGCGCTTACTATGCGCCAGAAACTGTACTAAGTCCCGGGGTAGATACATGCTAATCAGGTTGGACACAGTCCGTGACTCCCACAAGTGGCTCACAGTCTTAATCTCCATCTTACAGATGAGGGAACTGAAGTACAGAGAAGCGAAGTGACTTTCCCAGGGTCACACAGCAATCAATCAATCAATCAATCAATCAATCATATTTATTGAGCGTTTATTGTGTGCAGAGCACTGTACTAAGCGCTTGGGAAATACAGGTTGGCAACATATAGAGACGTTCCCCACCCAACAGTAGGCTCACAGTCTAGAAGGGAGAGACAGAGAGCAAAACAAAAGATATTAACAAAATAAAATAAATAGAATAGATATGTACAAGTGAAATAAATAAATGAATAGAGTGATAAATACGTACAAACATATATACATATATACAGGTGCTGTGGGTACAGGAAGGAGGTAAGGCGGGGGGGATGGAGGGGCAAGGAGGGGGAGAGGAAAGAGGGAGCTCAGTCTGGGAAGGTCTCCTGGAGGAGGTGAGCTCTCAGTAACACCTTGAAGGGAGGAAGAGAGCTAGCTTGGCGGTTGTAGGGAGGGAGGGCATTCCAGGCCAGGGGGATGATGTGGACTGGGGTCGACGGCGGGACAGGCGAGAATGAGGCACGGTGAGGAGATTAGCGGTAGAGGAGCGGAGGGTGCGAGATGGGCTGTAGAAGGAGAGAAGGGAGGTGAGGTAGGTGAGCTCAGCAGACAAGTGGCTGAGATGGGATTAGAACTCATGCCCTTCTGACTACCAGGCCCGTGTTATATCCACAAGACAACACTGCTTCTCTTGTGTATTCAGTCAATTAATGGTATTTACTTCTCTTGTGTATTCAGTCAATAAATGGTATTTATTGAGGGCTTACTGTGTTCCAAGCACTGTAGTAAGAGCTTGGGAGAGTATAATGGAATAAAGTTGGGACACACATTCCCTGCCCTCAAGAACCTTACAATCTTGTTCTCACTACTCACTGCAGTGGAGATTCTCTGATTTGATAAACGTATTTAACTTTATTTTTCATCTGCTTATTGAGCACTTTCTATGTGCATGACACTGTACTAAGCGCTTGGGAGAGTACAATATAACATAATTAGTGGGTATGCTCCCTGCCCTCCTTCCCTAGATTGCAAACTCATTATGGGTAGGAAACGTCTGTGTTTATTCTCCTGTTGTGAGCTCTCCCAAGTGCTTAGAACAGTGTTCTGAACATGGTAAGCGCTCGATAAATACCATTGATTGATTGCCCATAACAGATTTACAGTCTGTTCTGCACAGAGTAAGTGTTCAATAAAAAAAGATTGATTTATATTTATATTTACATAGATGTCTGTCTACCCTCTAGACTGTAAGCTCATTGTGGGCAGGAAAGAAGTCTACCTACTCTGTTGTATTGGACTCTCCCAAGCGATTAGTACAGTGCTCTGCACACAGTAAGTGCTCAATATATATTGATCAATTAACTGATTGATAATTGACATAATCCTGGGTAATTTGGATGAACATATCATTGAAAGAATTGTTCCTGAGGCAAAGCCACTTCCAGCTCAAACTGTTCTGATTTCAGATGTCATTTTCTGGGTCACTCGTGTGGCATAAGACTGAAGATGGCCAACAGGAGAAGTAACTAGCGGATAGAGCACGTGCCTGGGAGTCAGAAGGATTTGGGTTCTAATCCTGGCTCCGTCACTAGTCTGCTGGGTGGCTGCGGGCAAGTCACTTCACTTCTCTGGGCCTCAGTTCCCTCAACTGCAAAATGGGGATGAGGAATGTGAGCCCCATGTGGGACAGGGACTGTGGCCAACCTGATTACTCTGAATCTACCCCTCTGCTAAGTACAGATCCTGGCACATAGTAAGCACTTAACAAATACTACAAAAAAAGGTGTCCGGCTTGACTGACTGGTTTCTGTGGAAACGAGGGTCTCGTTCTTACCATGCTTAATTGAAGCATTTCCCCTCCTAAGCATCATGTAGAAGGAGTAATCAATCAATGAATCATATTTATTGAGTGCTTACTATGTGAAGAGCACTGTACTAATCAATTGGGAGAACACAATGCAACAGAATTAACAGACACCTTCCCTGCCCACAGTGACCTTCCAGTATAGATGGGGGAGAATGCGCACTAAGGTGTAAAGATCCCTAACCAGTGGGAACCAGTGGTGTCTATGGTGTCCCCTTCCCTGAACCCTTAAATCTGCAGCTTGAGGAACAGCAACATGAAGGCCGCCCTGGGGATGTTGCTGGGTTTGACAGGATGGTCCTGAGGAAATGGGACACATGAAGACTTCCATGGGGAGGGACCTGGGTGTGAGAGGATGACTCTGATAAACAGGAACTTGCAGACCGCCCTGGTGAGGGGCCTGACTATGAAGGGATAGTGCTGAGGAACGGTGACACTTGAAGGCCGCCGTGGGGAGGGGGCTGAGCAGGAGAGGGTAGTCCTGAGGAAGAGGACCATGCAGGCACCCCTGCGGAATGTGCTGGATGTGAGGGGATGGCCTTGAGGAACAGGGACATGAAGACCACTCGGGGGAAAACTTTGAGCTAAGACCCACTTACCAGGAGTCAAATAAGTCTGTTCACATCAATTTGCACATCAATTTGCCCCCTCTTACCTAACCACCCTGTTGTCCTACTATAGTCCAGCCCGCCCACTTCGCTTATCTAATGCCAGACTACTCATTGTACGTCCGTCTCGTATACGCCTCTGTCGACACCTCGCCTAAATCATGCCTCCGTCCTGGAACGCGCTCCCTCTTCATGTCCAAGAGGCAATGACTCTCCCCACTTTCAAAGCCATATTGAAGGCACATCTCCCACAAAAGACCTTTTCCGACTAAGTCCACTTCTCTCACTCCCTTCTGCATCGTCTGTAAGCTTGGATTTGCACTCCACCTTCTGCCCCGCAGCACTTATGTCCATATCTCATATTTAGTTTTCTATTCATTTTAATGTCTGTCACCCACTAGACTGTAGCTCACTGTGGGAAGGGAATATGTCTATGAACTCTGTTATACTGTACTCTCCCATGTGCTTAGTACAGTGCTCTCCACATAGTAAGCGCTCAAGCGATACGATTAATTGATTGATGGATTAATTGCTGTCTTATGCCGTCGAGTCATCTCCGACCCATTGTGATGCCAAGGACACATTCCTCCCACAATGCCCCACCTCCACCGCAGTCGTTCTGTTAATGTATCCATAGAGTTTTCTCGGGAAAAATCCGGAAGTGGTTTAACATTGCCTCCCACGCAGTAAAATTTATTCTCCACCTTCGACTCTCCCCCATACCGCTGCTGTCCAGCACAGGTGAGTTTTGACCTGTAGCAGATTGCCTTCCACTCACTAGCCACTGCCCAAGCTAGGAATGGAAATGCCACTGCTTGACTCTTCTTCCCGTAGTCGAGCTGGAAACTCTCCAGGTGCGACTCTGAGAGGGGATGATTTAGTGTTACTACTACAAAATGACCACCCCTTATTGCATCTTAAGATGGACCTTGTACCAAATCTAAGATGGCTACTATTATACTCGTCACCAGAGGGGAAAATAGAGTGCTGGGAGGTCATACAGTGCTCATTCCCTGCCCCCCCCCCGCCCACATCCTGCCCACCTTTGGACAGGCCCCATGAACAGCGAGGCCCTCTTAGATTTCATTCCTTCAAACATTATCTGATATTTGTTAGGTGCTTACCGTGCTCAAGGCACTGAACTAAGCACTGGGAAGATACAAGCTAATCGGGTTAGGCACAGTCCCGACCCACATTGGGCTCACAGTCTTAGTCTCCATTTTAGAGATGAGGGAACTGAGGCCCAGAGAAGTGAAATCGTTTGTCCAAGGTCACAGAGCAGACATGTGGTGGGGGCAGGATTAGAAGCCAGGTCCTTTGATTCCAAAAGTGGTTCTCTATCCATTAGGTTACACTGCTTCTCCTCGGCTTCCTCCTGAAGTACAAAACTTTTTGAATGGGTATTTCATTACCTGTTCAATCTTCTTGACCATAGGTTCATCGTGGGCAGGGAGCGTGTTTACCAACCCTATTTTATTATCCTCTCCCTAGGTTTTAGTACAGTGCTGTGCACACAATAAGAGCTCAAAAATTACCTTTGATTGATTGACTCCTCTAGACCGTAAACTCCCTGTGGCCAGAGAATTTGTCTACCAAGTCTGTCATATGGTACTTTCCCAAGCACTTCGTAAAGTGCTCCGCATACAGTAGGCACTCAATAAATTCCATTCATTTACTGATCTAAATGAATTGATTGATATATTTATCTAAGAGACAATTTTCCTCCAGACAGCCCCCTCCCCCGGAGCTCTTCCGGAGACCCCCACAGCTGAACGTGGAGTATAAATCCGAGAGGGCAGAGTGGAGGGGGAGTGTTATATTATTACATTATACTCTCCCAAGAGCTCAGTACAGTGCTTTGCACATAGAAAGCGCTCAATTAATATGATTGAAAGAATGAATGAATGAATGAATGAATGAATGAATGAATGAGGGAAGTCGGACAATAATTCCTGACTCTGTTTCCGCTAGTAAGAGCAGGGTGGTAGATACAATATGAACAGGTTGGACAGTGTCCCTGTCCAACATGGCGCTCACAGGCTAAGAGGGTGGGAGATCAGGTGTTTTATTCCCATTTTAGAGATGAGGTAACTTAGGCAAAGGGAAATGAAGTGTCTTGCCCAAGGTCACACAACCGACCAGTGGCGGACTTTGGATGAGAACCCAGGCCCTCTTACTCCCAGGCCTGGACTGTTTCCATTAGGCCACGCTGCTTCTGCAGAGATATTCAGATGGCCCTAATTCCTGGCATGAAATGAGGTTCAAATCCCCAAGGTTTTTATTAATTCCGGAAAGGGAATGATGACTGATGTTGTTCTAGGAAGGAGTTCCAGAGTGGGAACCACGTGGGACTGGTTACCCCCACCAGCGTTCAGGAGCAAGGAGACAAAAAGAACTGAGATACTTGCCAAGTGTTTAGTATATCCCAAGAACTGCTGGTGAGTGCTGAGTTAAATATGAGACTGTCAGTTCTTCGTGGGCAGGGAAATTGTCTTCTAACTCTATTGTATTCTCTCAACCATTTAGTCCAGTGCTCTGCGCACATTGAAAGCTCAGTAAATATCATTGATTGATTTGGACAAGAAAATCAGATCAGGAACAGTCTGAGAGGTTATAATAAATAGGTTTAAATATATGCCTATATCTTTATAGCCGAATGAAGATTAGTAATAGTAATAATAGTAGCATCAATCAACCAATCAGTGGTATTTATTGGGCATTTACTATTCACAGAGCAGTGTACTAAGCCAGTGAGAATTATAGTTGATAGACACAATTCCTGACCGAAAGAACCTACAGTCTAGTAATCTCTTTTTCCCGCTCCTTATGGGCAGGGAATATGTCTACCAATTCTGTTGTATGCTCCCAACTGTTTAATAAAGTGTTCTGCACACGGTACGTGCTAACTAAATATCATTAGTTGATTGGTAGGGGAAGACAGACATTAACGTAAATTATGGAGAGGGGAAACAGTAGAGAATAAGAACATGGGTATAAGTGCTGTGGTGCTGGGAGGATGTAACCAAGAGGACAGCGGTGAGATAGACACGATCAAGGTACAGTGAATACATTAGAGTTAAAGGAGCAAAGTGTACGGGCTGGGCTGTAGTAGGAGATTAGTGAGGTCAGAGTGAAGTCAGCTGGCTCGTAAGCTCGTTGTGGGCAGGGAATGTGCCTGTTTATTTTTATATTATACTCTCCCAAGCGCTTATTATAGCTATGCATACAGAAGACACTCAATAAATATGATTGACTGACTGATTAGAAGGGAAAGAGGTGATTTGCGTGCCTTAAAACTGAAGGTAATAACTTGGTGTTGGATGTGGAGATGGATGGGCAATCTCGGGAAGTTTTTGAGGAGAGGGGAGATGGGTGGATATGACAAAGCAAACATGGGAATCTGTACAGTCTTGGCCTTTCCTGAAATTTAAGAATGAAACAGGCGTCTTGGCAGCCAAAAGATCGCAGTTTTGTCCTGAATCAGTAGAGAAATGTCAGGATGAGGCTCTTTCCACGCTGCTGACCCTTACACAATCAATCAATGGTATTTATTGAGCGCTCACTATGTTCAGAGCACTGTACTGCACGGGAGTCCACAGTGAGAGAAGCAGCATGGCTTAGGGGCATGAGCATTGGCTTGGGAGTCAGAGTTCCGCCACTTGTCAGCTGTGTGACTTTGGGAAAGTCTTACAACTTCTCTGTGCCTCAGTTCCCTCATCTGTAAAATGAAGATTAATACTGTGAGCCCCACGTGGGACAACTCAATTACCTTGTACATACCCCAACGCTTAGCACAGTGCTTGGCTCATAGTAAGCGCTTACCAAATGCCATTATTATTATTATTATTATTATTATTATTATTATTATTATTATTGTTACAGGGAGAGAAGCACCGTGACGTAGTGACAGGAGCACAGGCTTGGGAGTCAGAAGACATGGGTTCTTATCCTGTTTGGCCACTTGTCTGTTTTGTGGTCTTCGACAAGCCACTTAACCTCTCTGTGCCTCAGTAACCTCATCTGTAAAATGTGGATAAAGACAGTGAACCTCACGTGGGACAACCTGATTTCCTTGTATCTACCCCAGCGTTTACAGCAGTGCTTGGCACCTAGTAAGCGTTTAAAGAATACCATTATTATTATTATTATTATTATTAATATTACAGTACAACTAGGAATTAGCAAGCACGTTCTCTGCCCATAATGATTTTACAGTCTCTAAGCTTCTCTCTGAGTATTTTCATACTTGTCGTCTCCACCTGTATGCCTCACCACGTCGTCGTCACCGTTTTCTTCTGCACGGCTGCCACTGCCCACCTCAATCCTATGTCAGACTCCTCCTCAGCTCTGGACCTGCTGGTGTCCTTGTTCTACACTGTGGTGCTCCCCGCAGGTATGGTGTGGAGACGGGATTAGGACCCAGGTCCTCTGCCACCCAGGCCTGTGCTCTACCCATTAGGCCAGTGGGAACCAGTGGGAACATGGACACCAGTAGGTCCACTGTCGAGGAGGAGTCTGACACGGGCTTGAAGTAAGCCAACGCTCCAGTCAAGAGATAAACAGTGACGACAGAGAGGTGGGGCAGGCAGGTGGAGAAGGCTTTTGCCTGACTCTCGGTAGACGGGAACCTCAGCATGGCCGAGAAGATGCAGACGTAAGACTTGACGATGGAGACAAAGGAAACGAAACTAAAGCCGATACCCACAGCCACGCTGATGTCAACGACAACGTGCGTTTCCGAACAGAAGATCTTCAGTAAGGAGGGGACGTCACAGAAGAGCTGCTGGATCATTTTGGACTCAAAGAAGCTTAGGGTGAACGTCCAGGCTGAGTACAGCGCCCCGAAGAGCCCCCCGCTGAGCCTGAAGGAGGCTGCCATCTTCCCACGGACCCCTCAGTCCATTATAAGGTCATAGCGCAAGGAGTTGCAGACGACCACGTAGAGATCATAGCACATCGTCGTGAGGAAGGACATCTCTGAAACAGCAAAGGAAACCACTAAGAAGAGCTGGACAGCACAGCCCAGGAGGGTGATTTCTCTACGAGTGGTCAGGGAGTTGAGGAAGGATTTGGGGACGGTGATGGAGATGAGAAACACATCAGTGAAGGACAGGTGCCTGAGGAAGAAGTACATAGGGATGTGGAGGCGCCAATCGAGGGTGGAGGCGGCGACGATGAGGAGAGTCCCCGTCAGGGCCGCCAGGTAGACCAGGAGAAACAGCGCGGCGTGGACCAGCTATAGCTCCCGGAACTCCGAGAATCCCAGCAGGAGGACTTCCACCACCGTGGAGATGTTGGTCTTGTCCGACGGGATGCCTTTAGACATCGTTTGGTAGGACCTGATTTCAGACAATCAATCAATCGTATTTATCGAGAGCTTACTGTCTGCAGAACATTATGCTAAGCACTTGGGAGAGTACTCTATAAACGGTGTAACAGAGTTGGTAGACACATTCCATGTCCACAATGAGCTACTGTTCTGGAGCGGGAGACAGACAATTATAGGAATGAATTATTTACAGATATGAACATAAGTTCTGTGGGGCGGAGGGACAGGTGAATAAAGATAATAAAGATTATTATTATTATAAAGATTCCCCTCATTATGGGAGGGGAATTTTTCTGCTAATTCTGCTCTGTGGCCTTGGACAAGTCACTTCACTCCTCTGTGCCTCAGTTTCCTCATCTGTAAAATGGGGATTATGTCTGTGAGCCCCATGTTGGACAAGGAAAATGCTCAACCCGATTTGCTTGTATCTACTTTGCTTAGTACGGCGCCTGGCAAATAGAAATCACTTAAACACAGTTATTATTATCAATTCTGTTGTACCGTTCTCTTCTGAGCACTTAGTACAATGCTCTGCACGTAGTAAACACTCAATAAATACCATCGATTGATTGCGTGATGGGGCAACATCGTGGAAGGAAACTCGTCTTGTCATTCCTGTCATGATTCAGGACAAATCCTTTCCCCAATCATGATGCCATTGTTTTCTCCATTCTCAGCAAAGACCAAGACTACACAGATTCCCCTGCTTGCTTTGTTATATACGCCAATCTCCCCTCTCCTCAAAAGCCTCCAGTGGTTACACAACCCTCTCCATATCAAACACCAACTCACATCAGCTCTTTCCCTTCTTCCTGATCGCCAATATCATACTATAACCCCGCCTGGACACTTTGCTCCTCTAATGCTAACCTATTCGCTGAACCTCGATGTCGTCCATCTCTCCACTTACCCCTTGTCTACAACCTCCCTTTGGCCTGGAATTCCCTCCTCCTTCATAGCCAACAGATGATCATTCTACCCTGCTTCAAAGCCCTATTCAAATCCCACCTCCTCCCAATAGCCTCCCCTGACTAACCTCTCACACCATCACTCTATTTCTGCTCCCTTCTGGGTCGCCTATAAACTGAACTCCGTACCCCATAAGTACGCTGATACCCACCCCAGCCCACAGCACTTATAAGAGAGGATGGCTTACATGCGAAGCAGCGTGGGTTAATAGAAAGAGTACAGGCCTGGGAGTCAGAGAATGAGGATTCTAATCTCGCCTCCATCTCTTGTCTGCTGTGTGACCTTGGGCAAGCCACTTAACTTCAGTTACTTCATCTTCTGAATGGGGATTTAGACTGTGAGCCCCACGTGGGATAACCTGCTTACCTTGTATCTATCACAGCTCTTAGACGGTGCTTGGCATATGGTAAGCACTTAGTAAATACCATTATTTCGGTTCTGGTAGCTGGTGGCGGTAACAGGAAGGTCTGGCTAGAGGGTGTCAGAATCCTCCCTCCCCTTCTCGGCTCTACGGATGGCTGCGCTGTCCCCTCAGACAAAGGCCAGGTTATTTCCTAGGGGATTCCCAATAGGAAGATGGTCCAGGGCTCCGCTGGGACAGCTGACCATCCGGGAATCTCAGAAGGCTGGGATCGTGGGCTCCCTGCGGTCCCGGCCCTCACAACCTAAATAACTGCCCAGTCCCACGTGGTTCCCACTCTGGAACTCCTTCCTAGAACAACATCAACGGGCTAATCATCCCCCAAAACAGATTTCTCTACGGTTGGTCAGGGAGCTGACGATGGACTCGGGGATGGTGACAGAGATGAGGCAGAAACCAAAGAGGAACAGGTGCTTAAGGAATTAAGGGATGGCAAGTCCCTTTCAGGAATTAATAAAAACCTTGGGGATTTGAACCTCATTTCAAACCAGGATTAGGACCATCTGAATATCTGAGCAGAAGCAGCGTGGACTAAAGGAAACAGTCCAGGCCTGGGAGTCAGAGGACCTGGGTTCTCATCCCAGGTCCGCCACTGGTCAGTTGTGTGACCTTGGGCAAGTCACTTCACTTCCCTGTGCCTCAGTTCCCCCCTCTGAAAAATGGGGATTCAGCATGTTTTCAATGTTTTCCCTTTTACTGTGAGCCCCATGTGTGATCTGATTATTTTGTATTTACCCTATTCCTTAATATAGTGCTTGACACATAGTAAGCACTTAACAAATACCATTTTTTTTAAAATGGGGGGAGGGTAGAGAAGGGAAGCAGAGAAAGTTTGGAGGAAAGAAATCCAAGTGGGCCGCACTGCTCATGGGTCTTGTTATAAGGAACAGCAGTTGGGCAGGGGATGGGCACTGTATGACCACCCAGAACTTTATTGCAGACTCTGCTGGCAAGCATGACCAGAAGCCATTTTAGAAAGATCTCGTACAGGATTCATTTTAGGATGCAACAAGGGGTAGTAGGATGCAATTTTGGGAGTAGTAGAAATAAATCAATCAGAGAATCATATTTATTAAGCGCTTACTATGTACAAGGCAATTTACTAAACATGTGGGAGACACCAATATAACAGAGTTGGTAGACATGTTCCCTCTCCACAGCGAGCTTACAGTTTAGAGGGGGAGACAGACATTTATACCAATAAATAAATGATAGATATCGGTATAAGTGGTGTGGGGAAGAGGGTGGAATGAATAAAAGGTGCAAATCCAACTGCAAGGGCGACACAGAAGGGAGTAGGAGAAGAGGGTTCAATCAGGGAAGGCCTCTTGGAGGGAATGGACGTTCACTATGGCTTTGAAGGTGGGGAGTATAATTGTCTGTTGGACACGAAGAGGGAGGGGGGTCCAGGCCAGAGGCAGTACGTAGCAGAGGGGTGGAAGGGGTGATGGATGCGATCGAGGTACAATGAGTAGTCTAGCATTAGAGGAGCAGAATGCGTGGGCTGTGTTTTAGTAAGAACACAGGGGCAAAGTCATTTAGAAATGATTATTTGACTCTTGAGAAATGGGTCTTATCTCAAAACTTTCCTCAGAGCGACCTGCTTCTCAGAACCATCCTCTCTCACCCAGTAGCCTCCCTAAGGCAGCCTGCATGACCCTGTTCCTTAGACTGTAGATGAGGGGGTTCAGGGTGGGGGACACCACAGAGTAGAACAGGGACACCAGCAGGTCTAGGGTGGAGGGGGAGTCTGACACGGGCTTGAGGTAAGCAAAGGCTCCGGTCGAGAGAAAAACGGTGACGACGGCAAGGTGGGGCAGGCAGGGTTTTGGCCCGTCTCTCGGTGGACGGGAACCTCAGCACCACCGAGAAGATGCAGACGTAGGAGACGGCGCCGGAGACGAAGGAGAGGAAAGTAAAGCAGATGCCGATGGTCAATGGCAACACGCGTTTAGGAGCAGGACACATTCAGTAAGGAAGGGAAGTCGCAAAAGAACTGCTGGATCAAGTTGGACTCGCAGACGCTTAGCGTGAACGTCCCGGCAGCGTACATCGCCCCGAACAGCTCCCCGCTAAGCCAGGAGGTGGCGGCCATCTTTCCACAGGCCCCTCGGTCCATGATGGCCCCATCGTGCAGGTGGCGGCAGATGGTGGTGTAGCCGTCATAGGGACATCGCCATGAGGATGGACAGCTCTGAACCAATGAAGAAAATCATCAAAAAAACCTGTTCTACAGAGCCCCCAAAACAGATTTCTCTACGGTCCGTCAGGGAGTTGACGATGGACTCGGGGATGGTGACAGAGATGAGGCAGAAATCAAAGAGGGACAGGTGCTTGAGGAATTAAGTACATGGGAGTGTGGAGGCGCCGGGCAAGGGCGGTGATGGCAACGATGAGGAGATTCTCTGTCAGGGCCGCCAGGTAGATCAGGAGGAACAGCGCGGCGTAGACCAGCTGCAGCTCCCGGACCCCCGAGATAACCAGCAGGAGTAATCCCCGTCACTCTTGGTAGCGTTGGTCATATTGTTAGAGATCGGTCTGAGGGAAGGAGAATAATCTCCAGAGAATAGCACAGACATAAGAAACAGTGTGACCTAGTGGACAAAACCCTGAGCCTGGCAGTCAGAAGTACCTGGGTTCTAATCCTGGCTTTGCCACTTATCTGTTGTGTGACCGTGGGCAACACACTTCATTTCTGTGACTCAGTTTTGTCAGTGACAATTTGATGTAAATAATAAAATTGTAAAATGGGGATTTTGTAAAATGGGGATTAAAAGTGTGAGCCCCAGGTGGAACAGGGTCTGTGTCCAACTTGAATCTACCTCAGCGCTTAGAACAGTATTTGTCACATAGTTAGTGCTTAACAAGTATTATTATTATTATTATTATTATGATTATTACACTCAAATTTATCCTAAAATCCTTCCTCTTCCAATATGCTTTCCCGGATTGATTTCCCAGCACCTGAGCCATATCATCCCTTCTGCTAATTCTATTATTTAGGAGCGATTCGTACCTTCCTTCACATTCAAGTGTAGATGTCTGTTTGATTGATTTATTTTGCCAACTTCCATTGTAAATATTTTTTAGGTTTGTTTCCCCACCTAGACTGTAAGCTCATTGTGGACAAAGAATGTGTCTGTTTATTGTTGTTTTGCAATCTCCCAAGCGCTTAGTACAGTGCCCCCCACACCGTAAATGCTCAATAAATATGATTGACTGACTGAAATCTCCTTATGGACATGGAACATATTACTAATTCAACTACACTACTTCTATTAGTAGTACTACTACTGCTGCTACTGCTATTACTATACTGTCATTACTATCGATGAATAAATCAATCAGTGGTATTTACTGAGCGCTTACCATGTAGACAGCCCTGTTCTAAATGCTTGGGAGAGTACAGTAAAACAAAATTGGCAGACATGATTGCTGTCCATAATGAAGACTATATTACCATACTAGTATACTGTTACTATATAGTAGTAATATAGTGAAAAGTAGTAGTGAGAAGCATTGTGGCTTAGTGAAAGAGTGGAAAGAGCATTGGCTTGAAAGTCAGAGGACATGGGTTCTAATCCCGGCTCCACCACTTGTATGCTGTGTAACCTTGGGCAAGCCACTTAACTTCTGTGTGCCTCAGTTATCTCATCTGTAAAATGTGGATTAAAACTGCAAGCCCCAAGTGGGACAACCTGATTAGCCTGTATCTACCCCAGCGCATGGAACAGTGCTTGACACATAGTAAGCGCTGAACAAATACCACAGTTTTACTATTATTATTATTATCTGATGCCATTAGACTTGCATTTTTATGGTATTTGTTTAATGTTTACTATTTAATAACTATTATTAATAGTAATAATAATATTTGTTAAACGCTCTAGATTGTGAGCCTGTTGTTAGGTAGGGATTGACTCTGTTGCTAAATTGTATTTTCCAAGTGCTTAGTACAGTGCTCTGCACACAATAAGTGCTCTATAAATACGATTGAATGAATGAATGAATAAATACGATTGAATGAATGAATGAATGAATGAAATACCATAATTATTAGTAATATTACTACTACCATTATCAATCAATCAATCAGTGGTATTTGCTGAGTGCTTATTATATGCAGAGCACTATTCTTAGTGCTTCAGAGAATACATTGCAATAAAATTAGTTATCTTCCCTGCCCATACTCAGCTTACATTCTAAAAGGGAGGTAGTCTTTAATATAATTACTACCACTATTACTACTACGACTGTTACTATTCATTCATTCATTTGTATTTATTGAGCGCTTACTATGTTCAGAGCACTGTACTAAGCGCTTGGGAAGTACAAATCAGCAACATATGGAGACGATCCCTACCCAACAACGGACTCAAAATCTAGAAGGGGGAGACAGACTACAAAACAAAACAAGTAGACAGGTAAACAAATAATGCTACTACTACTGCTGCTGTTACTGCTATTACTACTCTACTCTACTGCTACTACGACTAAAGACCTGCAGAAAGACAGAAACAGAAGGTCTGAGACAAGAAAAGAAAATCAAAGAAATATAAATTGAAAGCTACAGAGACCCAGAAAAATTGAGCAGGGTAAAGGCAGAGGAGACAGAGAAATAGAGGAGAATAGTAACGTTTGAGACAGAACCAAAGGCAGAAGCACTAAGATATGTTGATGGAAACCATAAAGGCGAATACAGAGACAGGTGGAGAGAGGGAAAGAGTGGCCTTCCCAGACTGAGCTCCTTCCTTCCTCTCCCCCTCGTCCCCCTCTCCATCCCCCCATCTTACCTCCTTCCCTTCCCCACAGCACCTGTACATATGTATATATGTTTGTACGTATTTATTACTCTATTTATTTATTTATTTATTTAATTTGTACATATCTATTCTATTTATTTTATTTTGTTAGTATGTTTGGTTTTGTTCTCTGTCTCCCCCTTTTAGACTGTGAGCCCACTGTTGGGTAGGGACTGTCTCTAGATGTTGCCAATTTGTACTTCCCAAGCGCTTAGTACAGTGCTCTGCACATAGTAAGCGCTCAATAAATACGATTGATGATGATGATGATGATGGTAGAATAGGAGAGGAAGAAAGAAGAAGAGAGAGACAGAGGAAATAAAACAAACATAAAGGGAGAGGGGGGAAAGAAAAGGTGATAGAGGCTGAGAGACAGAGAGGGGGCAAAAAATAAGCAGTGTGGTCTTATGGAAAGAGCATAGACTTGGAAGTCAGAAGATCTGGGTTCTAATCCTAGCTCTGCCAACCTGTCTGCTATGTGACCTTGGGCAAGTCACTTATCTTTTTTAATGGCACTCGTTAAGCGCTTACTATTTGTCAAGCACTGTTCTAATCACTGGGGTAGATCCGAGCTAAACAGGTTGAACACAATCCCTGTGCAACTTGAGACTCACAGTCTTATTCCCCATTTTACAGGTGCGGTAACTGAGGCTTAGAGAAGTGAGATGACTGGCCCAAGATAACACAGCAGACAAATGGCAGAGCCGGGATTAGAATCCAGATCCTCTGACTCCCAGGCCTGGGCTCTATCCATGCACCCAGCGGCTACCATTTGAGGAAAGATGCCGGCCCTGGTTCTGACCATGACCTTACATAGCCAGTCAACATCGATTATATTCGTGAGGCAAAACGAGAACTTCCATTTTTCCTCCCTGTTCTTCAGACTCAACCGGGACAGACCGGGAGGATTGGGTGAGTCTCTCTCTGTTAGCCTCGGCTGGTCTCGACTGGTTTCTGCTGGTGTCGGTTGCCCTGGGCCGACACCCCTCCCATCTGTCTCTAGGATGCTCCTGGATGATCCCAGAATGCTCTGGTGCAGGCACCAAGTATTTCTGCTCCATATACCCTCCCTCACAGACGCTGAAATACTCTGTCATCGAGCTTGGCTCTTTGGAAAGAAGGGAGGGGGTCTCTCTGGGAGGACCTGCTCGGAGTTCCTTTCAGGAGTTGCTCCAGAGGAAGCCAGCCAGTGTGTGGAGAAGTAGCGTGACCGGGTGGATAGAGCGCGGGGCAGGGAGTCAGGGGACCTGGGTTCCCATACCAAGTCAGCAAGCTGTCTGCTCAAGGACCTGGGGCAAGTCACTTCAATTCTCCGTGCCTCAATTCCCTCAACTGTAAAATGAGGATTAAGACTTTGAGCCCATTTGGGGACGATTTGCTTCTATCCATCCTAGCGCTTAGTAAAGTGCCTGGCACGTAGTAAGCACTTAACAACTAATACAAATATTATAATTATCACCCCAGACTAAGCCCTCCTTTTCCTCAACTCCCCGTCCACTCATCATCGCCCCGACTCGCTCCCTTTGCTCTACCCACCCCGTCCCACAGCACCTGTGTGTATATGTACATGTATATGTACATATTTATAATTCTATTAACTTATATTAATGACTGTCTTCTTGTTTTGATGGCTGTCTCATCCCTTCTAGATTTAAGCCCTGTGTGGGAAGGGACTGTCTCTCTTTAGTGTTCAATTGTACTTTCCAAGCGCTTAGTGCAATGCTGTGCATGCAGTAAGCACTCAATAAATATGATTGAATTAGTGAATGAATGAATATCATTATTATTATTAATCCCAGCTCCACGACCTGTCTGCTCAGTGATTTAATATCTATCATTATTATCTTTTTAATGGTATTTGTTTAACATTTACTATGTGCCAGACACTGTATTAAGCTCTGGGTTAGACACATGTTGATCAGGATGGACGCAGTTCCTTTCCCATATGGGACTCACAGTCTTCATTCCCATTTTATAGATGAGGCAACTGAGGCACAGAGAAGTGAAGCGACTTGCCCAGGTCGCGCATCGGACAAGTGGCATATCAGCTACTTTCGATTCCCAGGCCTGTATCCTACCCACTAGACCATGCTTCTTCTCTGATCCCATCACTTAGTACTGTACTTGAAACAGAGTAAGCACTTCAGCAAACATTTAAAAAAAATAAGGTTATCAATCTTTCCCTCTAGATCCTGCTTTCTCCCTGGGCAATTATGACCCAGGATCATTTCCACCTGGTGCTCTAATGGACTCTATTGTGGTCCATTTCCTGTAGCAATGATTTCTGGGTAATCCTCCTCCTCTAGACCCCTACCCCCTGGCTCCTCTGTCTTTGTGGGACCACCACAAGCCCCACAGCAGCTTCTCACCATCCTCTGACTACTCCACCCTTGGTTTCCGGGATCTTCCCAATTTCTCTCTGCCCATCATCCTTCTCTGCCTTCTTTACCTATCCCATCATCTCCTCTGAGCTTTGTGGTTTCCTGTCCCTATGCATTTTTGGGGATTCGGATGACAATCAATCAATCAATGGATATTTATTGAGCGCTTACTCTTTGAAGAGCATTGCACTATGCACTTGAGAGAGTACAAAACAACGGAGTGGGTAGACAAGGTACTTGCCCTCAAGAGGTTTACAGTCTACAAGGGGAGACAGACATTAAAGTTGTTCACGATTAGGGGAAATAGTAGATTATGAGACTATTTATAGGAGTATAGTGGGGTTGGGGTGAGTATCAAAGTGCTTAAGGGGTACACAGCCATTTTCAGAGTTGAAGCAGAGGGGAGAGAGGACAAGAGAAATGGGTTTCAGCCACAAACTTTCCTCAAGGCGGCCTTCATGTCCCTGTTCCTCAGGCTTTAGATGAGGGGGTTTAGGGTGGGGGGCACCACGGTGTAGAACACTGACACCAGCAGGTCCAGCGTCGAGAGGGAATCTGACACGGGTTTGAGGTAGTCGAAGCTTCCGGTCTAGAGAAAAAGAGTGATGATGGTGAGGTGGGGAAGGCAGGTGGAGAAGGCTTTGGTCCGACTCTCTGTGGACGGGAACCTTAGCACGGCTGAGAAGATGCGGACGTAGGAGACGACAGCGGAGACGAAGGAGATGAAACTAAAGCTGATACCCACAGCCACGCTGAAGTCAACGACAGATCTTCAGTAAGGAGGGACGTCGCAGAATAATTGCTGTATCACGTTGGACTCACAGAAGCTTAATGCGAACGTCCCGGCAGGGTACATCGCCCTGAAAAGCCCTCCGCTAAGCCAAGAGTCGGCAGCCATCTTTCCACAGACCTCACGGTTCATGATGGAGCTTTAGCGCAGGGGGCGGCAGATGGTGGCGTAGTGGTCGTAGGACATCACTCTGAGAATGAACACCTCTGAAGCGGCAGAAAGAACCACCAAAAAGACCTGGGACACACAGCTTCTGAAATAGATGGATTTGCTGCTGATCAGGGAGTTGTGGATGGATTGGGGGACGGTGGCAGAGATGTCGCAGAGGTCGAGGACTGACAGGTTCCTGAGGAAGAAGCACATGGGGAGCTGGAGTCGCTGGTTGAGGGCGGTGACGGCGACGATGAGAAGATTCTCCGCCGGGGCCGCCAGGTAGACCAGGAGGAACAGCACGGCGTGGACGAGCTGCAGCTCCAGGACCTCCGAGAAACCCAGCAGGAGGAATTCTGTCACAACTGTGTGAGTGGCCATGTGGTTCTTTTACCGAGAAAACATAGGAAAAGTGAAATTGTTAGGTTGCATCGGACCTCTCAGATTTCTGCTTCTTCTGCCTCTGGCCTGGAATGAAGGCAAACACTCAAATCGATTTATTCTCCCGGGAACGTTCCCTGTTCTTAAATGTTTGTGAGGATTGAGATACTGCAACTCTTCTTATTTATCTAGTCACACTAGCCTATCTGCCCTGGAACACCCTTTCCCTTCATATCTCGTCTCCCAAATAAACACAAAGACAAACACGAGGCAGCAGGGTGACTTAAATTCAGGCAGACGTAGAGAAATAGATAGGGAGACAGAAGCACAGAGACCAAACCAAATTCAAGGGGATACCTAGACCAATAGACAGAGTTTTAATTATAGCTCTGCCACTAGCTTGCAGTGTGACATGCTGTGAGAACTTGGGCCAGTTACATAACTTCTCTGGCCTCAGTTCCTTCATTTGCAAATAGTGATTACTTTTTTTCCCTGCTATGTAAACAGCGAGCCCAATGTGAGAGAGGGTCTATGTCCAGTCTGATTATTAGAGAAGCAGCATGACTTAGTGGAAAGAGCACAGGCTGGGGAATCAGAAGACTTGGGTTCTAATCCTGTCTCTGCAATTTATCTGATGTGTGATCTTGGGCAAGCCACTTAACTTCTCTGTGCCTCAGTTACCTCACCTGTAAAATGGGGATTAAGACTGTGAGCCCCACGTCGGGCAACCTGATGACCTTGTATCTACCCTAGTGCTTAGAACAGTGCTGGGCATATAGTAAGCGCTTAGAGAATACCATTATCATTATTATTATCTTGTACCTCCTTCAGCGCTTAGAACAGTACTAGGCACGTACTAAGTGCTTAACAGTATCAATAAAAAAAACCGGTTCTCCATTCCACTTAGAGTGTGAGCTCCACGTGGGACATGGACTATGTCCAGTCTTGTATCTACTCCAACACTAAGAACAGGTCCAGCGCTTAGTAAAGTTCCTGGCACATAGTAAGTGCATAACCAATGACATTATTATTATTGTTGTTATTATTATTACAAGGCACACACTAAATGCTTAATAATCACCTATAAAAATGCCTGTTCGCCCTCCAATTTAGACTGATGGACATGTGGAACATGGACTCTGTTCAATCTTGTATCTAGCCAAGAGCCTAGATGTGTGCTTGGAGTATAGTAAGCGCTTATCAAGCTAGAGGAAGACAAGGATCAGGCAGGAACTCACATGAACAATAAAACAGCTCTAAGCTCACTGAGATGGATTTCCTGATGCACGTTGACACTTACTAATGGATGGAAACAGGAGATTTCTCGTCACATTTCCCCCAGACTTAAAAAAAAGCCTCCCCTTTTTGCTGTTCAGCCCCTCTATCTCTAGACGTCAAGCTCGTTGTGGTCAGGGAAATTGTCTCCAACTCTGTTATAATGCACTGTCCCAAGTGCTTTTTACAGGGTTCTGCATACAGAAAGCGTTCAGAAAATACCACTGATGGATGAATTAAAGTCTGTCCCCCACCTCTGGACTGTATGCTCACTGTGGCCAGGGAAGGTATCTCCCAACTCTGTTATATGGTACTCTCCCGAGCGCTTAGTCTAGTGTCCTGCACATAGTAAGCTCTCAGTAAATCCCACTGATTGATTGCTGGTTGCACCCGGGAGGAGGCATCACTCTGTTGTTGATGAGTTCCCAAAAGATGGTGTCTTCCATATTCTGCGCTCCTCTCGAGTGGCAATGTATGATGCTTCCCATGTGGGCTCTTTGTTCCCATTGGAGAAAGCAGTATTCCCCTTTTGTTCTGAGGGACCTAGCGACTGAAATCCCCCAGAATCTACTGTGCTGTCAAATATGATTGAATGAATGAATTAATGAATGAATCATCCTGGCTTCGCCATGAGGATAATCAAGCTACTCTCAACCCCACAGCATTTTGTATTTATAGATTATGAATTGTATACCATAAATTATTTGTTAAGACTAATGCCTGTCTCTCTCTAGATTTTTGCTTCCTGTGGGTAGAGAAGGTGTCTATCAACTCTGTTATACTGCAATGAAAAAATAGTAATAATGGTATTTGTTAAGCACCTACTATGTGCCAAGTACTCCACTAAGCGCTGGGGCGGATAAAAGCAAATTGGGCTGGACACAATCCCCGTCCCACGTGGAACTCACAGTCTCGATACCCATTTTACAGAGGAGGTAGCTGAGGCATAAAGAAGTGAAGTGACTTGCCCAAGGTTACGCAGCAGACAGGTGGCAGAGCTGGGATTAGAACCCATGACCCTAGGCCCATGCTCTATACACTATGCCAGGCTCCTTCTCTGGCATACAGTACTCTCTCAAAGGCTCAGAACAGTGCTCTGCACATAGTAAGTGCTCAATAAACACCACTGACAGTGATAACCGATGATTGAGGGCCTTAGGTGGAGGACGATGGTATGATTTCTTTTTACCAGTACCATCTCCTCATAGATTCTAAGATGTCCTCTCAGGGACTACTTTTCTGTCATTTGGAATCATTTTTGTGATCAACGGTCTCTTTTTGATTCCCTCCTTATAATCTAGGATCTCCCATAAACCAACTCTTTCCTCTCTCTATGTTTTTGTCCTCTTATTCACTGAAGACAATAATGATAATAATAATGGCATTTGTTAAGCACTTACTATGTGCCAAGCACTGTGTAAGGTTGGACACAGCCTTGTCTCACTTGGGGCTCACAGTCTTCATCTCCATTTTACAGATGAGGAATCCTAACCACAGCGAAGTGACTTGACCAAGGTCACAGAGCAGACAAGTGGTGGAGAGGGGATTAGAACCCAGGTCCTCTGACTCCCAGGTCCGGGGTCTTCCTGCTAGGCTATTCTGCTTCTACATTTGGTCAGCACTACCAGAGAACTGTTCTAAACCCTTGGAGAAAACACTAGACTTGTTAAACAAGGGGCTTGCAATATTATGGGGGAGGCAGACATTCAAGTGAATTAAAGATGGAAAACAACAGAATGTAAGGATTTGAACATAAGTGCTATGGGGCAGGGGTAAGGTAAGTATGCAAGTACTTGGAGGTAAAGAACTAAGATCCCAGGAAACCCAGAAGGGACAGTGAATAAATCGGCTGGGTGGAGGCAGGGGAAACCCACATACATTTTAGACTGTGAGCCCCCTGTTGGGTAGGGACTGTCTCTATATGTTGCCAACTTGTACTTCCCAAGCGCTTAGTACAGTGCTCTGCACACAGTAAGCGCTCAATAAATACGATTGATGATGATGATGACGTACCCCAACCACCCCAAATACTACATTGCAATATTCCCAAGCATTGGGAATCAATTCTGGGAGAGCAGGTGGATTCTAGAGAGAAGGAGGCTAGCCACTTAATGTGAAAATATTGAATGGGAAGTCACCCGGGACCATATTAACTAATCAATCAATCAGTGGTATTTATAGTTGCCAACCTGTACTTCCCAAGCGCTTAGTACAGTGCTCTGCAAACAGTAAGCTCTCAATAAATAAGATTGAGACCAATCAACCAACCAATCAATCACTCAGTGGTATTTACTGGGTGCCTACTGAGAGCAGAATGCTGTACTAAGCCGTAATAGAGTCGGTAGACATGTTCTCTGCCCACGGTGAGCTTACCTTTAGTGGGGAAGACAGAAATAAACATAAATAAATAAATTGTGCATGTGGACATAAGTGCTGTGGGGCTGAGGGAGGGGTGAGTAAAGGGAGCAAATCCAAGTGCAAGGGTGATACGGAAGGGAGTGGGAGAAGAAATGAGGGCTTGGTCATGGAAGACTTCTTGGAGGAGATGTGCCTTCAATAAGGCTGTGAATGTGGGGAGAGTGATCTGTAGTGGGCATGAGATGGATCAGCTGTAAACGGAATGTCCGTTATGATACTGTATAAATAGCAATTTAGTTAGGGAAGGATTTGGAATCTGGGAAGTCAAGGGAAGGGAGATAGGGTACCGAAGAGTGGTCAAGACTGTAAGCTCTTTGTGGGAGGGGTTCAAATTCCGTTGTGTTGGACTTTCCCAAATGCTTACTACAGTGCGCTGTACAGAGTAAGTGCTCAGTAAATACCACTGATTGGTTGATCACCAGGGAAGGAGAAACAACAACACTTAGTGCAGTGCGGTTCACAATCAGGGGGTTTGGAAATATTCTAGGGACAAATATCAGGTCAAAAATAGGGGATCTTTATTCTGAAGGAATGTATGCCCCGGTATGACCCTCCCCAGGGGGGCCTTCATGTCCCGGTTCCTCGGGCTTCAGATAAGGGGGTTCAGGGCGGGGGGCTACATGGTGTAGAACACAGACACCAGCAGGTCCAGAGTCAAGGTGGACTCAGACACGGGCTTCAGGTAGGCAACGGCTCCAGTCGAGAGGAAGACGGTGACGATGAAGAGGTGAGGCAGTCAGGTGGAGAAGGCTTTGACCTGCCCTCGGCGGCCGGAATCCTCAGCACGGTCCGGAAGATGTGCACATATGAGAAGACGATGAAAATGAAGGAGATGAAAGCCAAGCTAAATCCAGTGAGCACGCCGACATTGATGACAACGTGCGTTTCAGAACAGAAGATCTCTAGTAAGGAAGGGATATCGCAAAAGAACTACTGGATCAAGTTAGAGTCACGGAAGCTTAGTGTTAATGTCCTGGCTGTGTACATCGACCCGAACAGGCCTTGCTGTGCCAGTTTGTACTTCCCAAGCGCTTAGTACAGTGCTCTGCACACAGTAAGCTCTCAATAAATACGATTGAATGAATGAATGAATGAGGCGGCGGCCATCTTCCCACAGGCCCCTCTGTCCATGGTGACCTTATAGCATAGAGGGCAGTAGATGGTGGCATAGCGGTCATAGGACATCGCCGTGAGGAGGGACAACTCCGAGAAAGCAACCAAAATCACAAAAACGACCTGAGCCACACAGCTCCAGAGAGAGATGGCTCAGCCATTGATCAGGGAGTTGTGGGTGGACTTCGGAACGGTGACAGAGATGAGGCAGAGGTCGAGGACGGGCAGGTTCCCGAGGAAGAAGTACATGGGGTTTTGGAGGCACCGGTCGAGAGCGGTGACAGCGACGATGAGGAGATCCTCCATCAGGCCGTTAGGTAGATCAGAAGGAACAGCGTGGCATGGACCAGCTGCAGCTCCCGGCCCTCCTAGAATCTCAGTAGGAGGAATTTTCTCACTTTGGTGGTGTTTCACATTTTCAAGGATTATCTGGGAACTTCCCATGGAGACACAGAAGGAGCACATTTACAGGAAAGAATCTGAAAATCCCCATTTTTATTTTCAACTATCATCCTCCCACCGTTTTGGCTTTCAAGTCTGCATTTTCACTTGCATAGAGACCCAAGATGGGAAAGCAATAGCTTTGAAGCAATGAAAAAGGGTCTGGGGTCCTAACACCCCACCTACCCACACCTTTCTCTCTCTCTCTCTCTGTCACACACACACAGACACCACACACACACATACTCACACAGACAAACACTTTACAAATATATTTTTACCAACTCTGTTCTACTATACTCTCCCAACTCTGTTCTATTTCACTCTCTGAAGCACTTAGTTCTGTGTTCTGCACACAGTAAGTGCTCAGAAAATACCATTGATTAATTGATCATTTCTGCAAACACCTTTTAAGTGTGTGTCATAATGGCATCCTGATATCATTCAATCGTATTTATTGAGCGCTTACTGTGTGCAGAGCACTGTACTAAGCACTTCGAAAGTACAATTCAGCAAAAGAAAGAGACAATCCCTGTCCACAACGGGCTCACAGTCCAGAAATGAATGAATTACCTAATATTTCTTCAACATTAATGGTGTTTGTTGAGCGCTTTCTGTGTGTAGGGCACTGTACTAAGTGCTTGGGAGAGTACAATAGAACAGAGCTAGTGGAAACGTTCACTGCCTACAGCGACTTTACAGTCTAGTGGAGGAGATGGACGTTAATATAAATATATGTTACGAAAATGAATATAAGTTCCCTTCGTGATTTTGAGTGTGGTCTGCAGGTTGGCTCCTCTTCAACCCAACCAAAAATGGCTGAGGGAATCTGATACAGGTATTCACATTATTCATAGCCTAAAAGGCAGTCCAGTAGGCAATCGATCAATCAATGGTATTTATTGAGCAGTTTCTGGATGCAGAGCATTGTACTAAGCCTTGGGGGGGAGTGCAGTAGAACAGAATTGGAAGACACGTTCCCTGCCCACAGAGACCTTCGAAGCTAGTCTAGTCTCAGCTTCATTGTCCTTTGTCTTTCTCTTGCACACAGTCAATTGTAAGCTCCGTGTGGGCACAGATCCTAACGACTCAATTGTATCAGTACAGTGCTCTGCACTCAGTAACTACGATGGATGGATTGAGCGATGGACTTTGACTCACCGGGGCTGTCCAAGGTTGGGGATGCAGAGTTCCTTCTCCTCGTCTCCTCATGTGGGTTTGTGGCTGTGACGGGAAAGAGTCTGGCATAAAACTAGTGCTCCGGGCTCCTCGGAGAGAGCAGTCACTGTTCCGGGCGGGAAGGGGGGAGGGGGTTCCCCCGAGAGGACCAACCCGAGGCTTGCCCTGAGAGACCTGTTACCTGGAAGACTCAGGAGTCCCCGAAGTGACGATATCCCCGAGGTTCAGCAGGGCTCAGACTGTACTACTGATGTTACCGCCCTCACCCGTGTGAATGCCCATGGTCACAAATTCATTCAGTTGTCTTCGTTTAGTGCTTGCTGTGTGGAAAGCACTGTAGTAAGCGCTTGGGAACGTACAATACAACAATAAGCAGACATATTCACTGCTCACAATTTATAATGTAGAAAAATTTTGATAACGATCGAAACTCTGGCCAACTGTCTAGTTGTGCGATCCTCCTCTGAGCTCTCACTCTCCCCACCTTCACAGCCTTATACAAATTTCCTCCAAGAGATCATTCTTGACTAATCCCTCATTTCCTCTTCTCCCACTCCCTTCCGTGTCACCCTGGTACTTGGATTTGCACCCTTTATTCACCCCTCCCTTAGCCTCACAGCACTTATGTCCTTATCCATAATTTATTTATGTATATTAACGTGTCTTTCCCCCACTAGATTGTAAACCCGTGGGCAGGGAACGTGTCCACCAACTCTGCTGTATCATACTCTCCCACGTTCTCAGGGCAGTGCTCTCCACCCAGTAAGTGTTCAGTAAATACAATTGATTGATTGACTGATTCATTCATTCATTCGTATTTTTTGAGTGCTTATCAATCAATCATCATCATCATCAATTGTATTTATGCGCTTACTGTGTGCAGAGCACTGTAGTAAGCGCTTGGGAAGCACAAGTTGGCAACATATAGAGACAGTCACTACCCAACAGTGGGCTCACAGTCTAAAAGGGGGAGACAGAGAACAAAATCAAGCATACTAACAAAATAAAATAAATAGAATAGATATGTGCAAGTAAAATAAATGAATAGAGTAACAAATACGTACAAACATATATGCATATATACAGGTGCAGTGTGGAGGGGAAGGAGGTAAGATGGGGGGATGGAGAGGGGGACGAGGAGGAGAGGAAGGAAGGGGCTCAGTCTGGGAAGGCCTTCTGGAGGAGGTGAGCTCTCAGTAGGGCCTTGAAGGGAGGCAGAGAGCTAGCTTGGCGGATGGGCAGAGGGAGGGCATCCCAGGCCCGGGGGATGATGTGGGCCGGGGGTCGATGGCGGGACAGGCGAGAACGAGGCACGGTGAGGGGATTAGCGGCAGAGGAGTGGAGGGTGCGGGGTGGGCTGTAGAAGGAGAGAAGGGAGGTGAGGTAGGAGGGGGCGAGGTGATGGAGAGCCTTGAAGCCCAGGGTGAGGAGTTTCTGCCTGATGCCCAATTGATTGGTAGCCACTGGAGATTTTTGAGGAGGGGAGTAACATGCCCAGAGCGTTTCTGGACAAAGACAATATGGGCAGCAGCATGAAGTATGGATTGAAGTGGGGAGAGACACGAGGATGGGAGATCAGAGAGGAGGCTGATGCAGTAGTCCAGACGGGATAGGATGAGAGCTTGAACGAGAAGTGTAGCGGTGTGGATGGAGAGGAAAGGGCGGATCTTGGCAATGTTGCGGGGCTGAGACCGGCAGGGTTTGGTGACGACTTGGATGTGAGGGGTGAACGAGAGAGTGGAGTCGAGGATGACACCATGTTTGCAGGCTTGTGAGATGGGAAGGATGGTAGTGTCGTTAACACTGATGGGAAAGTCAGGGAGAGGGCAGGGTTTGTGAGGGAAGACAAGGAGTTCAGTCTTGGGCATGTTGAGTTTTAGGTGGCGGGCAGACATCCAGATGGAGATTTCCTGAAGGCAGGAGGAGATGCGAGCCTGGAGAGAGGGGGAGAGAGCAGAGGCAGAGATGTAGATCTGGGTGTCACCAGCGTAGAGATGATAGTCGAAGCCGTGGGAGTGAATGAGGTCACCAAGGGAGTGCGAGTATATCGAGAACAGAAGGGGACCAAGCACTGAACCTTGGGGAACCCCCACAGTAAGGGGATGGGAGGGGGAGGAGGAGCCTGCAAAAGAGACTGAGAATGAACGACTGGAGAGATAAGAGGAGAACCAGGAGAGGACGGAGTCTGTGAAGCCAAGGTCAGATAGCGTGTTGAGGAGAAGGGGGTGGTCCACAGTGTCGAAGGCAGCTGAGAGGTCGAGGAGGATTAGTATAGAGTATGAGCCGTTGGACTTTGCAAGCAGGAGATTATTGGTGACCTTTGAGAGGGCAGTTTCCGTGGAATGTAGGGGACGGAAGCCAGACTGGAGGGGGTCGAGGAGAGTGTTGTTGTTGAGGACCTCGAGGCAGCGCGTGTAGACAACTCGTTCAAGGAGTTTGGAAAGGAATGGTAGGAGGGATATGGGGCGATAACTAGAAGGTGAGGTGGGTTCAAGAGAGGGTTTTTTTAGGATGGAAGAGACATGGGCATGGGTAGTCAATCAATCAATCGTATTTATTGAGCACTTACTGTGTGCAGAGTGCTGTACTAAGTGCTTGATTGACCATGAATCTGATTTTCTACTGGACAGTCTGGTTTCTGGCTGCTCTGGTCCCAGGATCCATGAGTGACCCTCTTGACCACCGTCGCAGTTTCTCCGTCCCCTTGTCTAACAGCACCAAACCCCAAGGTCCAGTTGGGTGCCATGACTATTGGCTTTCCTAGTCTTCGTTTACGGTTCTATCTCCCGTTACAGTCCTCCTTTCTTCTTCCTCCACTCCCTTCTGTGTCACCCTGACTTTTTCCCTTTATTCATCCCCCGTCCCAGCCCCACAGCGCTAATGTCAATATTTATCATTTATTTATGCCTATTAATATCCGTCTACACCTCGAGAACGTAAGCTTGCGGTGGTCAGGGAATGGGTCCATTATATTGTTTTATTGTACTCTCCCAAGCACTTAATATAGTGCTCTTCACACAGTAAGCACTCAGTTAATACGATTAACTGACTAACTGACTGATTATTAAATGTCACCTCATTTTCACCCACATCTTGGTCTGGTCCCAGTTAACGCTAATATACAGGGTCGGCCTAATTGAAAGAACAAGGCGTTGTGAGTCAGAAGAGGACCTGGGGTCTAATCCCTGCACTGCTGTGTACCTGCTGTGTGACCTTGGGCAAATTATGTCACTTCTCTGGGCCTCAGGTACCTCATCTATGTAATGGAGATTAAGACTGTGAGCCCCGTGTGGGACAGGGATTGATGATGATGATGGAATTTTTTTATTAAGCGATTACCATGTGCAGAGCACTGTTCTAAATGCTGGGGAATTTACAAGGTGATCAGTTTGTCCCACGTGGGGCTCACAGTCCTAATCCCCAGTTTATAGACGAGGTAACTGAGGCCCAGAGAAGTTAAGTGATTTGCACAAAGTCACACTGCTGACGGGTAGCGGAGCCGGGATTTGAACCCATGACCTCTGATTCTAAAGCCCGTGCTCTTTCCACTGAGCCACGCTGCTTCTCTAATAATAATTTTGGTATTTGGTAAGTGCTTACTAGGTGCAAAGCACTGTTCTAATCGCTGGTTAGGATAAAAGGTGATCAGGTTGTCCCATGTGGGGATCACAATCTTAATTCCCATTTTATAGATGAGGTAACTGAGGCACAGAGAAGTTAAGTGACTTGCCCTCAGGTCACACAGAAGAAAAGTGGCTAGGCTGGGATTAGAACCATGACCTCTGACTCCGAAGCCCGGGCTCTTTCCACTGAGCCACGCTGGACTGATACAACCCGATCGTCTCATATCTACCCCAGCGCTTAGTACAGTGCTCAGCACATAACTGGAACGTATCTACCGATTCTGTTATATTGTACTCACCCAACAGTTTAGTACAGGGCACTGTACACAGTAAGCAATCCATTAATTGATTGATGATAATCACTTTACAAATGCTGCAAACAAATTGCCAATCTCCACGGCTACCACTCCCTTTAGACGGCTGGCATTATGATCTTTTCGGGCATGGTGGTCCTGGATCTTGAGGTCTCAGCAACTGGCTGTCCCTCTTTCTCCGTGGGAGACTCCATGGTCACAAGTAGTTCCCATGTCACCGACCCCAAGGGGTAGGGACCCAGAATCCCCCAGGCTAGAAGGGCCTTTGACGGCAGGAAGGAGAAGTTTCTACAGCCGCTATCATTCTCCTCAGTGTGGTCTTCATGTCTCGGTTCCTCAGTATGTAGATGAAGGGGTTAAATGGGGGGCACCACGATATAGAACCCCGTCACCAGCAGGTCCAGGGCCCAGGGGGAGTCAGACATGGGCTTGAGTTAGGCGAAGATTCCGTTCACGACGACGAGGAGGGGCAGACAGGTGGAGAAGGTTTTGGCCCGGCCCTCGGCAGTCAATCAATCAATCAATCAATCAATCAATCTTATTTATTGAGCGCTTACTGTGTGCAGACCACTGCATTAAGCGCTTGGGAAGTAAAAGCTGGCAACATATAGAGACAGTCCCTACCCAACAGTGGGCTCACAGTCTAGAAGGGGGAGACAGAGAACAAAACCAAGCATACTAACAAAATAAAATAAATAGAATAGATAGCTACAAGTCAAATAAATAAATAAATAAAAAGAGTAATAAATATGTACAAACATATATACATATATACAGGTGCTGTGGGGAAGGGAAGTAGGTAAGATGGGGAGATGGAGAGGGGGACGAGGAGGAGAGGAAGGAAGGGGCTCCATCTGGGAAGGCCTCCTAGAGGAGATGAGCTCTCAGTAGGGCCTTGAAGGGAGGAAGAGAGCGAACTTGGCGGATGGGCAGAGGGAGGGCATTCCAGGCCCGGGGGAGGACGTGGGCCAGGGGTCGATGGCGGGACAGGTGAGAACGAGGCACGGTGAGCAGATTAGGAGCAGAGGAGCGGACGGTGCGGGCTGGGCTGTAGAAGGAGAGAAGGGAGG
This sequence comes from Tachyglossus aculeatus, assembly GCF_015852505.1. Classification (NCBI taxonomy): domain Eukaryota; kingdom Metazoa; phylum Chordata; class Mammalia; order Monotremata; family Tachyglossidae; genus Tachyglossus; species Tachyglossus aculeatus. Next base: position 132,455,714 of record NC_052069.1, on the reverse strand, counting down.
TGAGGTAGGAGGGGGCGAGGTGATGGAGAGCCTTGAAGCCCAGGGTGAGGAGTTTCTGCCTGATGCACAGATTGATTGGTAGCCACTGGAGATTTTTGAGGAGGGGAGTAACATGCCCAGAGCGTTTCTGGACAAAGACAATCCGGGCAGCAGGATGAAGTATGGATTGAAGTGGGGAGAGACACGAGGATGGGAGATCAGATAGAAGGCTGATGTCCAGACGGGATAGGATGAGAGCTTGAACGAGAAGGGTAGCGGTTTGGATGGAGAGGAAAGGACGGATCTTGACAATATTGCAGAGCTGAGACCGGCAGGCTTTGGTGATGGCTTGGATGTGAGGGGTGAATGAGACAGCGGAGTCGAGGATGACACCAAGGTTGCGGGCTTGTGAGACGGGAAGGATGGTAGTGCCGTCAACAGAGATGGGAAAGTCAGGGAGAGGGCAGGGTTTGGGAGGGAAGACAAGGAGTTCAGTCTTGGACAGTCGGCATCCTCAGCACGACCAGGAAGATATGCACGGATGAAAATGAAGGAAATGAAAACCAAGCTAAAACCAGTGGCCACGCTGACATGGATGACTAGGTGCGTTTCGGAACAGGAGATCTTCAGTAGGAAGGGTCGTCACAGAAAAACTGCTGGATCAGGTTAGAGCCACAGAAGCTCAGTGTTGATGTCCCTGCTGTGTACATCGCACCAAGCAGGTCCCCGCTGAGCCATGAGGCGGCGGCAATCTTCCCAAACGCTCCTCGGTCCATGATGACCTCGTAGCAAAGGGAGCGACAGATGGCGGCCTAGCGGTCGTAGGACATAGCCGTGAGGAGAGACAACTCTGAGAAAGCAAACGAAGTCACAAAAACGACCTGAGCCACACTTCCCCAGAGAGAGATGGCTCTGCCATTGATCAGGGAGTTGTGGATGGATTGTGAGATGACGACGGAGATGAGGCAGAGGTCGAGGAGGTACAAGTTCCTGAGGAAGAAGTATATGGGGGTGTGGAGGCGCCGGTCGAAGGCGGTGATGGCGATAATGAGGAGATTCCCCGTCCATCAGGGCTGCCAAGTAGACCAGGAGGAACAGCGCGGCGTGGACCAGCTGCAACTCTAGGACCTCCGAGAATCCCAGAAGGAGGAATTCCTTCACCAAGGTGGTGTTGGTCATTTTCATGGAGAATCTGTGGATTGCCCATGGAGGCACGGAAAATTTATTCTGTTATTCATAGCCTAAAGGGCAGTCTAGTAGACAATCAATCACTTGTATTTATTAAGCACTTACTGTGTGCAGAGCATTGTACTAAGCGTTTGGGACAGTAAACTAGGAAAGGGTTGGTAGTGGGGGAGACTGACATTAATAGCAATCAATAAATTATGGAAATGTACGTAAGTGTTCTGGGGCTGAGGGCGGGGTGAAAAATCAATCAATATTAAGCCCTTCCTCTGTGCAGAACACTGCACTAAACGCTTGGGAGAGTACAGTAGACCAGAGTTGGTAGAATTAATCCCTGTCAGCAACGAGTTTTCAGGCTAGTCTAACCTCAGTTTCATTGTTCTTTGACCTCCTCATGGGATCCTGGCAGCTTGGCCTCGACCGGTTTCAACTAGAGGTTAGCGGCATGGCTTAGTGGAAAGAGCCCGGGCTTGGGAGTCAGAGGACATGGGTTCTAATCACGGCTCCGCCATTTATGTGCTGTGTGACCTTGGGCAAGCCACTTAACTTCTCTGTGCCTCGGTTACCTCATCTGTAAAATGGGGTTTAAGACTGTCAGCCCCACATGGGACAACCTGATTACCTTGTATCTACTCCAGCGCTTAGAATAGTGCTTGGCACATAATAAGTGTTTAAGAAATACCGTAATTATGATTAATCCACGCTTCCCAACTCAAAGACTTTCCTTCTTTGGGTGGTCATTATCTTTTCCACAGCGACTGGTTTGCCACCCACATACCACGTCTGACCGCTCATCTCACACGTCGCCTTCCCGTTCCATCTTCTCTGCCTTCCTGGCTTTTTATCTGTCCCTTCCTTTCAACCTGGACTTTCATTCTATATCTTCCATTCCAGTCTGTGATTGGGGCGCAGCATAACCTAAGTGGAAAGCACATAGGCATGGGAGGCAGAAGACCTGGGTTCTAATCCCAGCTCCACCACCTACCCGTTTTTTGCTGGTATTTGTTAAGAGGTTACTATGTGCCGGGCACTATCCTAAGTACTGGGGTAGATACAAGCTAATCAGGTTGGACACTGTCCATGTTCCACATGAGGGTCACAGTCTTAATCCCCATGTTACAGATGATGTAAATGAGGCAGAGAGAAGTGAAGTGACTTGCTCAGGTTCACAAAGAAAGTACGTGGTGGAGCTGGGATTAGAACCTACTCTACCCTCCTACTCTAGCCTAATCCTCCTCAACCACTCAGCTGCCTTCGACACTGTGGACCATCTCCTTCTCCTCAACACTTTATTCAACCTTGTCTTCATGGACTTCGTCCTTTCCTGGTTCTCCTCACCTCTCTGTCCGTACATTCTCAGTCTCCTATGCGGGCTCCTCTTCCCCCTCCCATGCCCTTACTGTAGGGGTTCCTCAAGGGTCAGTTCTTGATCCCCTTCTGTTCTCCATCTATATGCACTCCCTTAGTGAACTCATTCACTCCCACGGCTTCAACTATCATCTCTACACAGACGAAACCCACATCTACATCTCCTGCCCTGTCCCCTCTCTCTCCCTCCAGGCTCGTATCTCCTCCTGCCTTCAGGACATTTCCACCTGGATGTCCGCCCGCCACCTAAAACTCAACATGTCCATGTCTGAGCTCCTTACCTTCTCTCTCAAATCCTGTCCTCTCCCTGACTTTCCCGTCAATGTGGATAGCACTCCAATCCTTCTCGTCTCACAAGCCCGCAACCGTGGTATCATCCTTGACTCTGCTCTCTTATTCACCCCACACATTCAATCCGTTACAAACCCCTGCCAGTCTCACCTTCACAACATTACCAGGTTGCGCCCTTTCCTCTATCCAAACCGCTACCTTGTTGGCTCAATTTCATATCCTATCCCAATTGGACCACTTCATCGGCCTCCTTTCTGATCACCCATCCTCCTGTCTCTCCCCGCTCAGTCTGCTGCCCGCATTATCTTTCTATAGAAACGCTTTGAGCATGTCAATCCCCTCCTCAAAAATCTCCAGTGGTTGCATATATCAACCTTCGAATGAAGCAAAAACTCCTCACTATCGGCTTCAAAGCTCTCCATCACCCGCTCCCTCCTACCTCATTTCCCTTCTCTCCTTCTCCAGCCCAGCCCTCATAATCCACTCCTCTGCCGCTAACCTCCTCAATGGGACTCGTTCTCGCCTGTCAATCTGTCGACCACTGGCCCATGTCCTACCTCTGGCCTGGAATGTCCTCCTGCTGCACATCCACCAAAGTAGCTCTCTTCCTCCCTTCAAAACCCTACTGAGAGGTCACTTTCTCCAGGATGCCTTCCCAGACTAAGCCCCCCTTTTCCTTTCCTTCTCCTCCCCTCTTCATTGCCCTCCTCCTACCCTCTGCTTTACCCCCTTCCCCTCCCCACAGCACTTGTGTATATTTGTACATAGTTGTTACTCTAGCTCGTGTATGTTTGTACATAGTTGTTACTCTATTCATTTTATTAATGATGTGCATATAGCTATAATTCTATTTATTCTGATGGTATTGACACCTGTCTACTTGTTTTGTTTTGTTGTCCATCTCCCTCTTCTAGACAGAAAGCCCGTTATTGGGAAGGGGCCGTCTCTGTACGTTGCCTATCTGTTCTTCCCAAGCGCTTAGTACAGTGCCCTTAACACAATAAGCGCTCAATGAATACGATCGAATGTATGAATGAATGAATGATCCCATGAATGAACCCAGGCTTGTGGTTTTCCCCTAGGCCCTGCTACTTTTCAGCTGCTTCTCAGACATGGACATATTTTCATACTCTGATGCTTCCCCTGGGAGTAATTCATTTCAATATCTATTTCTAACACAAGACTGAAAGCTTCTTGAGTGCTGACATTGTGTCTACCCACTCTGTTGTACTGGACTCTACCAAGCACTTACTTCAGCGATCTGCACACAGTCAGTTGTAAGCTCCGTGTGGGCACAGATCCAGTCTATCAGCTCAATTTTTATTGCGCTCTCCCAAGTTCTCAGTACAGTGATTGTATATCTTTCTACAGATTATCTATTAATTTTACTTGTACATATTTGCTATTCTATTTATTGTGTTAACGATATGTATATAGCTATAATTCCATTTGTTCTGACGATTTTGACACCTGTCTACATGTTTTGTTTTGTTGTCTATCTCCCCCTTCTAGACTGTGAGCCCGTTGTTGGGTAGCGACCGTCTCTATATGTTGCCGACTAGTACTTCCCAATGAATCAATCGTATTTACTGAGAGCTTACTGTGTGCAGAGCACTGTACTAAGCGCTTAGCTCTTAGTACAGTGCTCTGCACACAGTAAGCTCTCAATAAAAACAATTTAATGAATGAATGAATGTTCTGCACCCCGTAAGTGCTCTGTAACTACGGTAGATGGATTGAGCGATTGACATTGACTCACAGGGGCGGACCAGTGTTGGGGATGCTGAGTTCCTCCTCCTCATTTCCTCATGCGAGTTTGCGGCCGTGACGGGAAAGAGTCTGGCTCCCAGTGCTCCTGGCTCCCCCGAGACAGCAATCGCTGTTCTGGGAATGGCGGAGGGAGGGGGTTCCCTCGGGAGGACCAGCCCCGGGCTGGCCTGAAAGACTCGTTACCTGGAAGAGGCAGGAGTCCAGAGGTGACATTATCCCCGACGTTCAGCAGGGCTCAGTTTGTCCCACTCATGTTGCCTCCCTCACACGGGGGAATGTCCATGGTCACAAATTCACTCAATTATCTTTGTTTGGGTCGTGCAAAGCACTATAATAAGCGCTTGGGTTAGTGGAATGCAACAATAAACAGACAAAGGCACCACTCACAATGAATGTATAATGTAGAGACATTTCAATAACGAAGGAAACTCTGACAAACTGACTAATTATGTGATCCTCCTCTGAGCTCTCACTCTCTCCACCTTTAGAGATTTATTAAGAACACCAAGCCAGTATCAGTGATACTTTCCCGTCATCCCGTTCTCAGAACCCCTCAGCCCCACCCAAACTAATAATAATAATAACAATAATAATAATCGCATTTGTTAAACGCTGTGGAGTTCACAGTCTTAATTCTCATTTTCCAGATGAGGTAACTGAGACCCAGAGAAGTTAAGTGACATTCCCAAGGTCACACAGCAGACAAGTGGCAGAACCGGGATTAGAACCCACGTCCTCTGACTCCCAGGTCTGTGCTGTTGACATTAAGCCACGCTGCGTCTTATGCTGCTACTCTGGGCTGATCCCCCAAGCCAGCCCGGGGGAGGGTATTAGGATGGATTTAGAGTCATTTCTCGTTCTCTCTAGATTTGCATTCAGAAGACGTCAGAAAATACAACTGATTAAATGACAGATTGATTGTTTGAGGTCATGAACAAGATGAAACTCAGAGAAGCAACGTGGCCTAGTCGATAGAGCATGGACCTGGGAGTCAAAATGACCTGAGTTCTAATCTCAGCTTTGTTATCTTTCTTCTGTGTGACCTTGGGCAAGTCTCCTCACTTCTCTGGGCTTCAATTCCCTCATCTGTAAAAATGGAGATTGCAACTGAGCCCCAGGTGGGACAGGGACTATGCCCAACCTAATTAGCTTGTATCGAATCCCTGCACTTAGTACAGTGCCTGAAACATAGTAAGTGCTTAACAGGTACCATTGAAGAACAAAGAAAGGAGCTGAAGTGCCCACTCTTTGACCCAGATGGTCACTTACAGCAGGAACCGTTAGGATGCTGTTGCTATTGGAACCCTGTAGACCATTACCGGATCCTCATCTCTGTGGGGACTCAAAGACTGTGGGGACGAGCCGACGTGATTAGCTCCACCAGGGACCCCACTAGGAGCAGCGGTGGCTTTACCTAAGGGGACGGGTGCGCCGTCTGGAAAGCGCATCTCAGTATCCGCGGGAGAGCAGAGAGGGGCTGACGGCTCCTCGCTGTCCCTCCGTGTCTGCTGCATCCAAGAATCCGAGGAAAAAGGGGGGACCGACCCAGCCCAGAGCGGGTTAGGGGTCCCCCAGCCCACGCTGCCCCGGTGAAAGTGACCAGGGGAGGGGAGGGGCAGGGAGGGATCATCAGGCTAAACGATGTGAGTGTGAGGGTCATTATGGGAAGACGTTCATGCCCGGGGTCCAGGGTGGAGTTTGAACCAGGGCTCCGTACACAAGCAGAGAGAAAACAGTTGCCCCTATGGTAGCGCCTGGCCCACTCCATCCACCTTCCAAACTCCGGCTACTATGGCTGCCGAGCTAGGACTTTATGGTATGGCGTCAGCCCCGTGCCGTGGTGATTTCAACCATCAGCTCAACTCTCCAGGTAGGGACAAGAGGGTATGAATGAGACTGCACGAGCCAGATGAGTCATCACCAATTCCTCCTCACAGAACTCCCCCTACCAAATTTTGGGCGGTTACAGGAGAGAAGTACTGTGGTCTAGTGGATTGAGCATGGTCTGGGACTCAGAAGCCTTGGGTTCTAATAATGGCTCCACCTCTTTTTTACTTTTTAATGGTATTTGCTATGCGCTTACTATATATCAAACATTATTCTAAGCACTGGGCAATTTAATGAGGTTGGACACAATCCCTGTACCTCATGGGACTCACAGTATGAGCAGGAGACAGAACAGGAGAACTGAGGCACAGAGAAGAAAAGTGACTTGCCCAAGGTCACACAGCAAGCATTTGGCAAAGCTGGAAATAGAGCCTAGGCTCATGCTCTTTCCACTGGGCCAGGTTGCTTCTCTTCTCGGTGATCTGGGCCAAAACACTTCTCTTCTCTGTGCCTCAGTTCTTTCATCTGTAAGATGGGGACTGAGAGTGTAAGTCCTGTGTGGGACGGGGACTGTAACCCAGCCAATTTTCTTGGATTCTCCCCCGAGCTTAGTACACTGCCTGGCACCTAATGAGAGCTTAAGAAATTCCATAATAAGAGAGGTAAAAGGCATGATCCCTGCCCTCAAAGACTTCCCAATATAATAGGCAAGATAAGTAAAATGTCATTTACAACTGGGAGGAGAAAAGAATGGAACAATAGATATATGGATGAGCAGCAGGCTGGCTTAGTGGAAAGAGCACAGGCGTGGGAGTCCGAGTTTGTGGGTTCTAACCTCAGCTTTGCCACTTGTCATCTGTGTGACTTCGGGAAAGTCATTTAACGTCTCTGGGCCTCCCTTATCTCATCTGTAAAATGGGGATTGAGACTGTGAGCCCCAGGTGGGACAACCTGATTAACTCCCCCAGTGCATAGGACAGTGCTTGGCACATAGCAAGCACTTAAAAAATACTATCATTATTATTATTAGTGCTTGATAATCATATTTGAGTGCTTAATGTGTGCAGAGCACTAAACTGAGTGCTGAGGAGAGTACCCTATAAAAGGGTTGGTAGACATGTTCCCTGACCACAAGGAGCTCACCGTATGGGGGGAAGCAGACATTAATCAGTCATCCAATCAGAGACATTTATTGAGTGCTTGCTGTGTGCAGGGCACTGTACTAAATGATTGGAGGAATAGAATATAAAAGAGTTGATAGACATGTTTCCTCAGGAGCTTACAGTCTAGAGTAATGTACCTTACCTTCAGCATCATAACCTGAGGGTCTGAAGATGCATTAAGTCTGGAGATGGTCACTGACAGACGGTGGAAAGAAGTGAATTAGCTAAATCCTCCTTGAGAAGGTGGAATTCCAGAGGGTTTTTGAGGATAGGGTATCTTCCGGCTGGGGAATTGAAAAGGGTGGATTTCCTGGCTAAAGGAAGGGTGGTAACCAGAGGTAGGAGGAGGAAGCGTTGAAAGCGAGTCACGGTAAGAAGGTTCTTTTTGGAGGGTTTGTTGAAGAAAGCGGATAATGAGAAGGGGAGTTAGAACAGGTGGATGGCACTGAAGCCAATGATAAGGTATTCACTGAAGTCAACCCAGCTACAATCCGTTATTCCTCTAGACTGTAAGCACGCTGTGGGCAGGGACTGTGTGTTTATTATTCTATTGTACTCTCCCCAGCATCCAGCGCTTAGAACAGTGCTTGGCACATAGTAAGCGCGTAACAAATATCATTATTATTTATTTAGTACAGTGCTCTGCACACAGTAAGTGCTCAACAACTATGACTGAAGGAATTCATTTTCCACTTTACAGGAGCTGCTGCAATCAGGTTCCCTGTGCTAGAAGCTGTGTGTGTTTGTGTGTGCTTGTTTCTATATGTGTGTATGTTTCTATGTGTGTGTGTGTGTGCGCGCGCACACACACACACACAAAGTATTGCGTAGTGGAAGTAGCGAACAAGTTCAGGCAGTGAGGAAGGTTGAAGACGAAGATAGAAAAAAGATCTCCCTCCAGACTGTAAACTCGATGTGGGCAGGAAATGTGTCTACTAACTCTGTTGTGGTGGCGGGGGGGAGACAATCTCAGGAATTCCCTTTAAATCGATCAAAATAATGTGAAAATCTGGATCTTTCCTTATCCCTGCCGGATAAGGAACTCAAAGATCATTTTGAATTAACTAACTGCCTCCTCTCAATAGAGAATCACTAGCAAATGTCCTGTGAAATTCTTCCCTCATCCCATCAATGAACTCTAACTTTGACTCTTCCCTCATCCACTGCAGAAAGTCAGTGCTGCTTCCCAAAAATGTCCAACGTCTCCACTGTGACGGGATTCCTCCTTCTGCGTTTCTTGGAGGTCTGGAAGGTGCAGCTGGTCCACGCCGCGCAGTTCTCCTAGTCTATTTGGCGGCTCTGACGGGGAATCTCCTCATCGTAGCCGACACCGCTCTCGACCGGTGCCTCCACACCCCCATGTACTTCTTCCTCAGGAACCTGTTTGTCCTCGACCTCTGTCTCATCTACGTCATCGTCCCCAAATCTGTCACCATCTCCTTGACTAATAACAACTCCATCTCCTTCCGGGGCTGTGTGGCTCAGATTTTACTGGTGATCTTGTTTGCCGTCTAGGAGTATTTTGGCCTCATGACGATGTCCTACGACCGCTACGACGCCATTTGCCGCCCACTGCTCTACGAGGCCATCAGGGGCCAAGGGGCCTGTGAGAAGATTGCCGCCGCATCCTGGCTGTGAGGAGGGTTGTTAGGGGCCCTATATTCAACTTCGATCTTCTCCCTGTCCTTCTGTCGTTCCAACACCATTTAGCAGTTCTTCTGTGACGTCCCCTCCCTGCTAAAGATCATCTGCCCTGAGGACCACTTCGCCATGGACGTGAGAGTGACCATCGGGGTAGTGTTAGCCATCGTCTGCTTCGTCTCTATCGTCATCTCTTACGTATGCATCTTCCGGGCCGTGCTGATGATGTCGATCGCTGAGGGTTGGGCCAAAGCCTTCTCCACCTTCCTGCCTCACCTCGTCGTCGTCACTCTCTTTGTCATGACTTGCTTCTGTACTTGCTTGAAGCCCCCGTCAAGTTCCCCCTTGTCGCTGGACCTGCTGTGTCCGTGTTCTACACCGTGGTGCCCCCCACCCTGAACCCCCTCATCTACAGCCTGAGGAACCGGGGCATGAAGGCCTCCAACGGTAGAGTCATAAAGGGGAGAATTTCCCACCCTTTTCTCTGAGAACAAAAACAGTCTCCTTGTGTTGATACTGTCATCACTCACCTCACTAAGACACCCTAGAGAGGGGCGCATGTAAACAGTTATCTGTATGAAAGGAGGCTTTCTCAGGTTCCGAAGGGATGTCTGGTAAAATCAATGTGTGATGGATAATCCCGCCTCAGAGGGCACTGGGGTAGATGCAAGCTAAAGGGTTGGACCCAGTTTATATCCCACAAGGGCCTCAATCTTCATCCCCATTTTACAAAAGAGGGAGCTGAAACCACAGAGAAGTGGAGTAAGTTGCCCAACGTCTCATAGTAGACAAGTGGCAGAACCGGGATTATCACCCAGGTCCTTCTGACACTCAGGCCTGAGCTCTATCTACTTATCCACGTTGCGTCTCTTGGGTGAGTCATTTAACCTTCGTAATTAACAAAAGTATCGTTCCTTCTCAGACCACTGAAGCACTCCAAAACCAATCAGTCTCACGTCATGTGGAAAAGTTCCCTCCTTGTGTTGTATTCCTTAGAATCGATGTCTTCTTCTGAGTAAGGCTTATCCTACTTGCTACTTTTCCTTTCTGAAAGTGAACGTGTTATCAGTGCTGTGACTTGGGAAGTGAAGTAGTGTGATCTAGTGAAAACAGCATGGGCCTAATAGTCATTCATTAATTCAATCAATCGTTTTATTGAGCACTGTGCAGAGTACTGTTATAGTGCCTGGGTAGACTGTAAGCTCATCCAAACGGCCAAGGCTGTCCCACAGTGCCAAAACCCAGCAGTCGGCTGCCTGGTAACCATGGCTGGGTAGTGGATAATAATAATTATTATTATTATAATTATAATGCTATTTGTTAAGCTCTTTCTATGTGCCCGGCACTGTACTAAGCTGAGCTGGACACAAGCCAATCAGGATGGAGGAGCTTTTGATGGTTGGGATCACTGAAGTGGACAATTCCCTCTCCTGCAAGCCCCCTGCTCAGTCCGGGGACACGGCCTTGGTCTGAACCCCAACGTAGTTCCTGAGTGTGAGCATTTCCCAGACTGGCTTACAACTCTTCCATCGCCTCCTTGTCTCTCCCTGTCCCTCCACCCTCCTCCACCAAAGTCACTCTCACTGGGGCAGAGTGGGTCTGAGGGGCCCTGACCTTTGGTCTTCTGGGTGGAGCAGGTCATGAAGTCTTCAAAAAGCTGACTACCGCACTTGGCACAAAAGATGTGCTCATTAAATTGTGATCATGGATGAATAAATGGATGACTGGATAGATGATTAGATGAGAGGAAATTGATCTGGGCAGTTGGATGGGATCTGTATCCATCTTTTGCTCCCTTCTTCCAATGGTCGTACCTACCCTAAAAGTGCACCTTATTCTCCACCTGTGCAAAGCTTTACTGAAGGACATCTCCTCTAAGAGGCCTTCCCTGACTAACCCCTCTTTTCCTTTTCTTCCAATCACTTCTGCATCCTCCTGACTTGCTGTCTTTATTCATCCCCCTCACAGCTCCACATCATTTATGCTCATATCCGTAATATATTTATTTATATTAATGCCTGCGTCCGCTCCAGACTGTAAGCTAACTGTGGGCAGAGAATGTGTCTGTTATTTTGTTATACTATACTCTCCCAAGTGCTTAGTACAGTGCACAGCAGACTGTAAGCACTCAGCAAATATGATCGACTGACTCCTAAATTATTTTTATTAATCATCACTATCCTCAGTCATAAGTATTTCTTGAGCGCTTACTATGTGCAGAGCACTCGACTAAAATCTTGGGAGAGTACAATACAACAAAATCATCCAGCTCGTTCCCTTCCCATAACAATCATATTTATTGAGCTCTTATTGTGTGCAGAGCACTGTACTAAGCTCATGGGAAGTACAAGACGGCAACATATAGAGACGGTCCCAACCCAACAACAGGCTCACAGTCTATAAGGGGGAGACAGAAAGCAAAACAAAACACGTGGACGGGCGTCAATACCATCAGAATAAATAGAATTATAGCTATATACACATCAGTGATAAAATAAATAGAGCAATACATATGTGCAAACAAAATAAATATAGTAATAAATATGCACAAATATATACAGATGCTGTGGGGATGGGAAGGGAGTAGGGCGGGGGGGGGCGATGGGGATGGGAGGAGGAGGAGGAGAGGAAAAGGGAGAACTCAGTCTGGGAAGGTCTCCTGGAGGAAGTGACCTCTCAGTAGAGCCTTGAAAAGGAGAAGAGAGCTAGTTTAGCGGAGGTATGGAAGGAGGGCATTCCAGGCCAGAAGTAGGACATGGGCAAGGGGTCGACAGGTGAGAACGAGCCATAGTGGGGAACTTAGGCACAGAGGAGCGGAGTGTGCGGGCTGGGCTGTAGAAGGAGCCAAGGGAGGTGAGGTAGGAAGAGGCAAGATGATGGAGAGCTTTGAAGCCAATAGTGAGGAGTTTTTGTTTCATGCGAAGGTTAATAAGCAACTACTGTTGATTTTTGAGGAGGGGGGTAACATGCGCAGAGCGCTTCTGTAGAAAGATAATCCGGGCAGCAGAGTGAAGTATAGACTGAAGTGGGGAGAGACAGGAGGATGGGAGATCAGAGAGGAGGCTGATGCAGTGTTCCAGTCGGGATAGTATGAGAGATTGAACCATCAAGGTGGTGGTTTGGATGGATCGGAAAGGACGGACCTTGGCGATGTTGTGGAGGTGAGATTGGCAGGTTTTGGCAATGGATTGGATGTGTGGGGTGAATAAGAGAGCGGAGTCAAGGATGACACCAAGGTTACAGTCTTCTGAGATGGGAAGCATGGTAGTTCCGTCCACAGTGACAGGAAAATCAGGGAGATGTGAGGGTTTGGGAGATAAGATAAGGGGCTCAGTCTTGGACATGTTGAATTTTAGGTGGTGGGCGGGCATTCAGGTGGAGCTGTCCTGAGGCAGGAGGAGATAAGAGCCTGGAGGGAGGGAGAGAGAACAGGAGAGGAGATGTCAATTTGAGTGTCATCTGCTTAGAGATGATAGTTGAAGCCGTGGGAGCGAATGAGTTCACCAAGGGAGTGAGATGGGATGGAGAACAGACGGACACCAAGAACTGACCCTTAAGGAACCCCTATAGTAAGGGAATGGTAGGGGGAGGAGGAGCCCACGAAGGAGACTGAGAATGTACAGCCTAGAGATAAGAGGAGAACCAGGAGAGAACGTAGTCTGTGAAGCCAAGGTCGGATAATGTGTTGAGGAGAAGGGGATGGTCCACAGTGCCAGAGGCAGCTGATACGTCGAGGAGGATTAGGATAAAGTAGGAGCCATTGGCCTTGGCAAGAAGGAGGTCATCGGTGACCTTTGAGAGGGCGGTTTCGGTGCAGTGTAGAGGACGGAAGCCAGATTCGAGGGGTTGCAGGAGAGAGTTGGAGTTGAGGAATTTGAGGCAGCGAGTGTAGACGGCTCGTTCTAGGAGTTTGGAAAGGATGGGTAGGAGGGAGATAGGGCGATAGCCGAAAGGGGCAGTGGGGTCAAGAGAGGGTTTTTTTAGGATGGGGGATACGTGAGAATGTTTGAAGGCTGAGGGGAAGAAGCCATTGGAGAGTGAGCGGTTGAAGATGGAAGTTAAGGAAGAGAGGAGGGAAGGGGTGAGAGTTTTGATAATATGGGAGGCAATGTAGCCCGAAGCACAGGTGGTGAGGAGGGAGGAGATCTCCTCTGAAGATACTGCTGGGAAGGCTGGGAAAGTAGAGGAGTGGGTTGGGGGAGCGGGGTGGAGAATGCGAGGGGTGACTTTGGGAAGCTCAGAACTGATGGAGTTAATTTTTCTAATGAAGTAGGTGGCCAGATCGTTGGCATAGCTCTAAACTGCAATGTGTATGCACACTCTTCTGCCATGGAAAGGCATTGATTCGTAGGAGAACTTCCGTTCAGAAGAAGTGATGATGGAACCTTTTTTTTTACCCAGAATCAGTCACGCTGTCTCATCCCTGACAATCACGTTCCCCCTAAAAACGTTTTTGACATACAGGAACCACTGACAGCCGAAGTGACGATAGCACTGTGCCGATGATCGGTTGTAGCATCAGAACCTGGTAGGCGATTGTCATGGTAGCCAGGATGAGGATGCTAGATGGAGGAGATCTGTGGTGATGGGGCCACTGGTTGATAGAGCACGGGCCTGGGAGTCAGAAAGATGTGGGTTATAATCCCAGCTCTCTCACAAGTCTGTTGTGTCACTTCACATCCCTGTGCCTCGGTTACCTCATCTGTGAAATGTGGATAAGAGTGTGAGTCTCATGATGGACAGGGACTTTGTCCAACCCGATTAACCTGTATCTAACAGAGCTTATAACAGTTCTTGGCACACAGTAAGCTCTTAAAATTTACAAAATAATTTATTATTTATTAATGCTAGCAAGACATTCCCCTCCTACAATCTTGCCCTGTTTGGGGTCCGGTCTTGGTCTGAACTGTTCTCTCCCCACTTCTAGACTGTGAGACTGTTTTTGCAAGGATTATCTCTATTTGGTGCTGAATTGTACTTTCCAAGCTCTCAGTACAGGGCTCTGCACACAGTAAGCGCTCAGTAATACGATTGCATGAATGAATGAACAGTAACCTGTTCCCCGAGTGAGAGAATTTCCCCAGAATGGCTCCATCTCTGGCTTCATCCTTCTGGTTCCATCCTGCCTCTCTCCACCCCCGCTCACTCTCACCAGGGCAGCTGGGGCTGGCGGGGGGTACTGACCTCCTATGTACTGGGCTGGCCTCCTCTTTCCCCTCGGATTCCTCGGTGAGCCACCAAGGGGCAGCCAGGAGCTCTCAACTGCTCTCTGCTCTCCCATGGTTGCCGACCTGCTATCCAGGCGGGCCCCGTCCCCGTAGGTAAAGCAGTCGCTGCTCCTAGGGGGAACATTGGAGGACCGGCTTGGGACCCTATGGAGGGACCGCGTTAGCCAGGCGACGCGAGAAACCTCTGGAGATTAGGACCTGGTACTCCCAACTGCAGCAACGGTCCTGGCCTGTGATATTCCCATGGCAACAACAGCATCTTCTTCTTCATATGAATACCCATATCCAGAGAGAGGTTGAGAGAGCTATGCTTCTGAGTAGGAGAAGCAGCATGATTTAGGGGAAAGAACCTGTGCATGAGAGTCCCGGATCTCCAGAATGCTTGCTGGGTGACTTTGGACAAGTCACTTCACTTCTTTGGACCTCATTTCCCTCAGCTGTACAATGGAGATGCAATACCAGTTCTCCCTCCTTTGTAGACTGTGAACCTCTTGTGGGACAGGGGTTGTGTGTAACCTGAATAATTTGTATCTATCCCAGCGCTTAGAACAGTACTTGACACGAAGTAAGTGCTTAACAAATACCAAATCAAAAATAGAATATATCTTCATATCCTCATTGGGGGAGTACGACTGGTTACTTAGCGTAATCAATGGAGAATCAGAGCCCTCAACACAGAGGTAGGGAGTGAAAGATTGGCAAGATCAGTTAGTGTCTGGAGACCACAAGCAGCTTGGCCTGGTGGAAAGAGCCCAGGCCTGGGATTCAGAGAACCTGGATTCTAATTCCGACTTCATCGCTCATCTGCTGTGTGACTCTGGGCAAGTCACTTCATTTCCCAGTGCCTCAGTTACCCCCTCTGAAAGGCTGAGAGTCCCATGTCAGACAGGGACTGTGTCCAACGTGATTATCTTGTATCTACCCCAGCGTTTAGCCACATGTTAGCTGGGTGACCTTGGGAAAGTCACTTCACGTCTCCTGTGTGTCAGTCTCCTTATCTGTAAAATGGGAATGAAATCCTATGCCCTGTTTACTTAGACTGTGAGACCCATGTGGACAAGGGCTCTATCCAACCTGATTATTCCTTCCTTCATTCATTCATTCAATCATATTCATTGAGCGTTTACTGTGTGCAGAACACTATACTAAGCGCTTGGGAAGTACAATTTATCAACAAATAGATACAATTTCTGCCCACAATGGGCTCACAGTCTAGAAGCAGGGAGATGGGCGTCAAAACAAGTACACAGGCATCAATAGCATCAATATAAATAAATAGAATTATAGATATATACACATCATTAATATAAATGAAGATAATTATAAATATGTATAAATATACACAAGTGCTGTAACGGGGGGAGGGGCATAGAGCAAAGGGAGTGAGTCGGGGCAATGGGGAAGGGATGGAGAGCAGAGGAAAAGGGGGAGCTTAGTCTGGGATTAGCTTGAATCCAACTCAGCATATACCTCAGTGGTGGACACAAAGTAAGCACATAACCAATATCTTAAAAAAAGTCCTCACTGGCCTCTGGGAAAAGTTCAACCACCTCCTAGCTGGGTCTACAAAAACATGCATAACCACAGAGTTTTTGCAAAACTGATGAAGAGGTAATTTAATCAATCATTCAATCTGTAGTATTTATTGAGCTCCTAAGGTATGCAGAGTCATATGCTAAGATCTTTAAGAGACTACGATAGAAAATCAAGACATAAACCCTCTCTTCAATCTAGAGCGGGGAAACAGACATTAAAGTTATAGACAGAAGGAAGAAGGAAAAGTAAGTGCTTAAGTAATAGTGCGTGTAAAAAATCAATGAGTGGTATTAATTGAGTGCTTACTATGAGCAAAGCAGTGTACAAGGGGTTGGGTAGCGAGTACAATACGACAGAATTAGCGGACACGTTTCCTGATAATAACGAGCTTAAGAAATCTATACAAAAGCAAACGGAGTTGGTGGGTGTGATCTGGAGAGAAGAGAAATGAATGGGGAAACGTTCTGGGTGATGATGATGATGATGATTACAGTTATTTGTTAAGTGCTTGCTATAAACCAAGCACTGTTCTAAGCGCTGGGGTAGAAACAAGGTAATCAGGTTGTCCCACGTGGAGCTCACAGTCTTCATCCCCATTTGGCAGGTGAGGTCACTGATGCACAGAGAAGTTAAATGGCTTGCCCAAGGTAACACAGCAAACAAGTGGTGGAGCCGGGATCAGAACCCATGTCCTTTGACTCCCAGGCCCGTGCTCTTTCCCCTAAGCCATGCTGCTTCTCAGCATGGAATGGGGTGAGATTTCAGAAGGATTTTGAATATGGGGAGAGCAGAGGCCTGGTGGGGTTATCGATCAATAAATGAATAAATTGCACTTATTGAGTGCTTACTAAGTGCACACTTGGGAGAGTAAATATAACAGAGTTGGTAGGCCCAATCCATGCCCACGATGAGCGTATAGGCTATAGGGGAGACAGACATGAATATAAATAAATAAATAAATGGTTATGGACATTAAGTGCTGTGGGACTGATAGTGGGGTGAATGAAAGAAGCAACTCCAAGCGCAAGGGTGACACAGAAGGGTGTGGATTGAATGAGGAGGACGATCCTGACAGGAGGAATGGTAACAGCTAGGGCCTGGATGGCTGTTACAGTCTCTGTGATCCGGGACTCTCCTCCCTGCTCAGAGATCAGAAATGGTATTTGTTAAGCTCTTACGGTGTGTGGAACACTCTTCCAAGTGCTGGGGTAGATATAAGTGAATTAGGTTGAACACAGTCCTTGTCCCACATGGGGCTTACCGTCTAAGTAGGAGGGAGAACAGAGGCACATAAAAGCGTAATGAATTTCCTAAGGTCATACAGAAGACAAGTGGAGGAGCTGAAATTAGAATTCAGGTCCTCTGATTCCCAGGCCTGTGATCTACGCATGAGGCCATGCTGCTTCTCATTCCTCAACTTTACTGACTTCATCCTTCACCCCACCTTCTCACTGACTTGGCTGCAAGCTTTATCCTGTCATCTCTAATCACTGTACATGTTTCCTAATCACTGTACATGTCTTCCATTCACAAGGAACTGGGGTTGCTACATTCCGGGTAACAGTAAGAAATTACAAGTGCAATCAATCAATCGGTCAGTCAATCAAGTGTGTTTGTTGAGCGCTTTTTATGTGCAGAGCTCTGTGCTATATGCTTGGGAGAGTCCAATACAACAGGTCAATGAAGTAGAAGTGAGCTCTCAAAGTCATTGAAGCAACACGGCCTTGCAGGTAGAGCACAGGCCTGGGTGTCAGAGGACTTGGGTTCTAATCCCAGCTCTGCCACTCATCAGCTGTGTGACTTTGGGCAAGTCACTTAACTTCTCTGGGTCTCAGTGACCTCTTTTGTAAAATTGAGATTAAGAATGCAAGCCCCACGTGGGACAACCTGATTACCTTGTATCTACCCCAGTACTTAGAACAGTGCTTGACACATAGTAAGCCCTTAACAAATACCATCATCATCACCATCATTATTATAATTATTAATTTCATCTCCTCCATTTGTCTGCTGTCTGACCTTGGGCAATTCACTTCACTTTTCTGTGCCTCTGTTCTACAATTACACCACAGGTCACATACTTTAGTCCCTTGTAATAATAATAATAATTGCAGCATTTCTTAAGCACTTAATATGTACCAAGCACTGTAGTACGTCCTGAGGTGGATACAAGCAAATTGGGTTATACACAGTCCCTGTCTCACATAGGGCTTATAGTCTTAATCCCCATTTTACAGGTGAGGTAGCTGAGGCACAGAGAAGTGAAATGACTTGCCCAAAGTCTCACAGAAGAGAAGTGGAAGAGCCAGGATTAGAAACTAGGTCCTTCTGACTCCCATGCTTGTGCTTTATCCATTAAGCAGTGCTGCCCTTCAAGGCAACCTACTTACTCTCCTTTGCCTTTCTATTTCCCACTGCTGGTATCTTGCTCACAGTTCCTTGCTGTGTGACCTTGGACAAGTCATTTAACTTCTCCGTGCACCAGTTCCCTTTCCTGCAAAAATAGGGATTCGATTCCTGTTCTCGCTCCTACTGAGAGCTACTGTGAGTCCTATGTGGGATCGGATTATCTTATATCCATCCCAGTACTTATTGCAGTGCTTAGCACATAGTAAGCACTTAATAAATACCACAGCTATTATAACAAACTCCCTTTTTCCTCCAAGACTAAGCCCCCCTTTTCCTTAGCTCCCTCTCCCCTTTGCATCACCCATCTCACTCCCTTTGCTCTTCCCTCCTGCCCCACAGCACATATGTATCTATGCACGTACCTATAATTCTATTTATTTATATTAATGCATGTTTACTTGTTTTGTTGTGTATATAATCTATAATTCTATTTATTTCTATTGATACCTGTTTACTTGTTTTGTTTTTAGTCCCCCCGCTTCTAGACTGTGAGCCCATTGTGGGCAGGGATTGTCTCTATTGCTGAATTGTAATTTCCAAGCACTTAATATGGTGCTCTGCACACAGTAAGTCAATCAATCAATCAATCAATCAATCGTATTTATTGAGCGCTTACTATGTGCAGAGCACTGTACTAAGCGCTTGGGAAGTACAAATTGGCATCACATAGAGACAGTTCCTACCCAACAGTGGGCTCACAGTCTAAAAGGGGGAGACAGAGAACAGAACCAAACATACCAACAAAATAAAATAAGTAGGATAGAAGTGTACAAGTAAAATAAATAAATAAATAAATAGAGTAATAAATATGTACAACCATATATACATATATACAGGTGCTGTGGGGAAGGGAAGGAGGTAAGACGGGGGGATGGAGAGGGGGACGAGGGGGAAGTAAGTGCTCAATAAATATGATTGAATGAATGAATGAATTGCCTGGTCAGAATCTTGTACCACCTATGAACTCGAGTACTCATAAACCCTCTTAGCATTTGTGTAAATACTGTATATTCCTTATTATTTACACAGTGAAATATCCCCTTTTCTTTCTTCCTCTTGTATGTAGTTTATACTGGTGGCTTTTTCCCCTGTTAAATTGTAAGCTTGTTGAAGGAAGGGATTGTGTCTACTAATTCTTTGTAATCTCCCAAGTGCTTAGAACAGTGCTCTGCACATAGAGTGTAATAAATACCATTGATTGACTGATTGATCATGCCTACTTACCTACTTGGCAACTACTGATTGTTGCCAACTTGTACTTCCCAAGCGCTTAGTACAGTGCTCTGCACATAGTAAGCGCTAAATAAATACGATTGTATGCCTACTGTGGGAATATGCCCCCCAAGTCAGCTAGAGTCACTGATCAGAGGACGGCTCCTGGTTCTTTAGATTGGGCGTCGAGCCAAAGGCCAGATACGGAGCCAGAGTGATCAATTCTGCCTCTTTATTAGGTGTACTCACATAGCTGTAGCGCAGCAAGCAAGCCAAGGAGGAGGCCCGAGTCCTAAACAGCAGGGCAGGCTCTGCAGGGCTCTGTCTAAACGCCTACAACTAAAAATAGCAGCAATGTCTCATATGCAAAGCCCCTCATACCGGTTAGCCCTCCCTGTATTCCCGGGATTGTTATCTGATTGGGACAGTTCCCACTCTCCAATCTTGTAGTGTAGCAGCTCTGTGTCCTTACTGTGGGTTGCTTAGGCGGAGAGAGGGGGTGAATTCACAGATAGGGCACTCTTCCCACACTCCACCCCTGCACCCTGTCCATACACCTAGAGCAACCTGGAGCCGGGGACCACGATAGTTTTGGTGGAGGGCCTGCGCTGCGGGTTGCTCAGACAGAGAGAGGGGGTGAATTCACAGATAAGGCACTCTTCTTACATTCCACCCCTGCGGCCCCTCCATATGCCTAGAGCAACCTGGAGCTGGGGACCACGATAGTTTTCATGGAGGGCTTACGTGAGTAACAGAATCCTAGCACCAAAGTTGGGCAGAGCACAACGCACCCTAGCACGATTCACTGGGACCAATGTCCCGTTCCCACACTCCCACACCCCCACAGCCATGAGAACCACCCACAGTCTGTCACCATCTTTTGGTTCAGTGTTTCTATCTGCAGTCCGGCCTCGTTTAGGCAGAGCGCAGTGCTGTTCCAGTCTTGCTGTGCGTCCTCCAGGGCTTGTCGTATCACTTTCATGGTCTCCTCCACTTGCTCTGGCCAAGCTACTGGGTCCACTAGATCCGTCAGAACGTCCCAGAGGAGGGTGTGATGTTCATGCCGCTCCCATCCGGAGAGGTCGATATAATTACCAATGTGCAACCCTACTAAAGACATATTACTACACACGTGTTAAATTAATCAATTTAAGTTAATTGATCATGGTTATGTTTTATGTACTCCACACATCCAACAGAATTTCCCATTACCCATATACCAGTAGTCTCCCTCTTCCAGCCTGGCAATGGAAATCGGTCAACTCTCCTGTATGCTCTCACGCCCGCTGGGGTCACGTGAGAAGAACAAATCCCTCTTTACTTGGGAATATAAAGAAGGGGAGAAGGGCTCCCATTGATTCCTGTACCCATTCCACCATCCCCACCTTTCTCTCAGGGGGACCACCTGCTTTCCATCCTTCACTATCCCTAATCCCACTAGGGCGATGGCTCGCAGGGGTAGGTTGCCCATAGGGTGGCGTACCCTCAGTTTATAGTAATGGGAGGTACACCTGCTGTATAGTACTTGAATGGCCGGCCATGCGACAGAGGCTGGATACAGGCAAGCCAGGCTGGCGGTGGTGGGCACTGTGCTCGGCTTACTTCTTCTGTTAGGGTGGTGAAATATGGTAGCAGTCCCGAGTCTGAATGCAGGCATCCGACCAGGCGAGGTTTCGGGCCCCACGGGCTAGCTCTCCTGTGAGTATGCCCGCCCAAGCTTTCAGAGCTCCAGTATCCTGAAACATTTCAGTGTTAATTAGCTGCTGGATCTGGCTTTCATATTGAAGGTCTCGGCCTCGGGCATCCCATAGGCCTTATATGTCCGCTTGGTTCCGTATTCCCAGTGCGCTGCCGACCCACCCAGTGATGTCTTTCTTCCGTCATCCGGGAGCCCTTGCTGGCGAGCCGTTCCTTACCCACCAGGCCTGGAGCTGGGCCAAGGCAGTGAAGCAGTTTGGGTGATGGGTATCTACTCACCACGGTTCCAACGACCAGGAGATTGCCTTGGTAGTCCATCGAGTGTGGGTGAACAGGCGAGCCCCTTCCAGGGTGGCTGCCTATAGGTATGTGACCCTGGTCCCGGGGTATCCATTATCCACATTGTCCGGTATTGCCTCAACAACCAGCAGGGGCATGCCCGAGTTCCAGGAAAAATCTGTGGGGTTTTCCCAGCCCGGGGCAGGGGCGTTCAGCCAATAACCACACTTGTGCCATGGAGGGGTGATCCAGGAAGGGCATCTCCCAGGCAGCGTGATGGGTGCCGCTAATGTTCCCTGATCATCATATCCATCCGGTTTCTCTGTTATTGGGTTGAGGCGCAGCCATGCCACTTTCGTGCCCGGGTCATTGGTGATCTGCCACGACGTGGTGTCCACCGCGATGACATTTGTGATACTTGTCTTTGACATCGTGACGTTCACACTCCAATCATGAGAAGTATTCAGCATGTGGCAAGGCACCTGCACAGTGGCGTTGAAGGCCGTCAAAGTCTCCCAAGTCCCATTGTATTCTCCGGATGCAATTACAGTGGCAGGCAACCATCGTCCTTTAGGCGCGGCATCCCACCACACGTCGGTTCCACCGGTCAACGGTGATGGAGTGGTGGTGTCACCTTCCAGCTGGGTAAGGGCCACATAATGTCATGTGACGTGGCCCAGTCGTCGCAACCTCGTGCCCCGTAAAGTGGGTCTCCTGATCCGAATCTATGTAGTCCAGCAAGCCGTATCCAGCCCCCATCACCTGAAGCCCTTATATAGTAGTAACCTGCATGACTGCTGCCACCGGGTAGGCGAACACCACTCCCGTACCAGTATCCACCGTGGTGAGCGCATATCTCTTTCCCTGGCTTAGGGTCAGGGACCCTATGTTGGCCATAAGGCCGCAAATTCTTTTGCATACAATGTTTACAATTGCGCGAGAATTCGTGTACCTCCCTGCGGGTTTCTTCCCACTCAGGTCCCCGGAGGGCTCGAAAAGTGGCATCCACCCCAATATGAGCTAGTGAGGTCCCCAGAATATTCAGTCCACCCTCACCCATCCACCCCCTGGTTGGCGTTTGTGGGCCGTGCCTCCCGCACTTGTGCCAGCACATCTGCCTCCTCATTTCCTGGAGTTCCCCGGTGAGCTGGCACATGTACACGGTGAGGGGGGCCTCCCGGGCTCTTAATATTCGGGCGATGTCACAGCACACCTCTTTTCCCATTCCTCTCCCCGTGCTACCATCCACCCCTTGGCTTCCCACACCCCCAAGCATGGGGCTAGGCTGATGTATACGGCCTACTATTCGGTTGTCAAGGCATCTACAACAGGTGCTTGGATAGGAGCATCCGTTCTGCCCTGAGTACAGCCCATTGGCTGGACTGACAAACCCCTTCTTCCCAGAGGATTGTATCCATGTCGGGGGGTGGACTGCAACCACAGCCCACGTATTTGAGTTCCCTTTGGCTGACCCGTCAGAGTACCATATGCCACTTGGCGGTTCCCCCTCCCCCTTCTCTACAGGCAAGTTCTCGCAAGTTGATACTGAGGGTATCGACGGAGGGGGTCCCGGGTCGTCAAATGTCACCACCCCCAGTATGCCCTCGGGTACTGCCGTGGTGAGTACCTGATAGGTGGCGGGGGCCATCCGGCCCACACCCAATAGTCGGGTGGTTCTCACGGAGGAGGTGCTGTGCCCGCCAAACCCTTCTATCCACATAAGGGGGCCCATGAATTTGCTGGGGTCCCCATGTATAAGGGTGACTTCTGCACCGGTGTCCACCAAGGTGAGGGGAGACTGAATATTCAGGGGACCTCAGGAAATGGTCAGGGTAACATATGGCCTCCTATCCCCTCCGATTGACCTGACCTGAAGGGAGCAGCTTTGGCCACTTCCCTACAGCTGGTCTCTCCATTCGCTCAGGTCCGGGTACAGTAGTGCAGAAGGCACCACCCGGGGCTGGGTGAATGGGCCTCCTTATTTTGGGCACCCGTTGACACTTTCGGGTGCTACAGCTGTGGGTTTGCTTTCTCCTGCGGTATACCGCTGGTCCTTAGGTATATTTTTCCACAGACGAACAGCACGGTGTTTGCCTGCTTATCTATCTTTTCTCGTTTCGTCCCCGCCGCTATGAAATCTCTCCAAATTTGTGGTTGGAATTATACCTTCTGTATTGCTCCTTCCGGAGCGATGGGTTTTATCGGGGCAACCCCTCAAGCACTGCTAGATTTTGCAATCAGCCCCTCCAGATCCCCGAAAGCCAGTATAAGATCTATGACAGGCTTGCCCATCTATTCCTTAACCAGGGGCAGCAACACTCCCTGTATGTGGGGGGTGGGCACCGACCGGTGTAGTTTACTGTATATTCCAGAATTCAAGGGTGCTACATCAGGGCTATAATATCCCCTGGCATATATTTTCTGTCTTATTCCAAACCTTCTCAGTAACACGCATGCCCCTTCTATATCCACCCAATCTTCTGGTTCAGTGAGTAGCTCGACCGGGGTGGCCCAGGTGTCTTCTACTACGGCCACTGCCCAGTCCATCAGGGAGTGGTTACCACTGTGGGCTTGACCCACCTTCAACTGCTGCCAGACCTGCGGAGTAGCTACAACTCCAGTTAGTTTAGCTAGTTCTTGTGCATTTACATAATCCCGTCAACCCCCTAGTCCAACCAGGACAGCAGCGTTTCTCGAGGCAGCTGTCAGTATTGCTTGTGCACCTCCATCAATTCTGCCGGGGTATAATCCCGTACAGTGATGTGGTCTCTGGGTTCGGGGTTCCCTATGATAATAATAATGATGATGATGATGATGGCACTTGTTAAATGCTTACTATGTGCAGAGCACTGTTCTAAGCGCTGGGGAGGATACAAGGCCCCACCTGTATCCCGTACCAGTATCCACCGTGGTGAGCGCATATCTCTTTCCCTGGCTTAGGGTCAGGGACCCTATGTTGGCCATAAGGCCGCGAATTCTTTTGCATACAATGTTTACAATTGCGCGAGAATTCGTGTACCTCCCTGCGGGTTTCTTCCCACTCAGGTCCCCGGAGGGCTCGAAAAGTGGCATCCACCCCAATATGAGCTAGTGAGGTCCCCAGAATATTCAGTCCACCCTCACCCATCCACCCAGTCAGCTGTGTGACTTTGGGGCTCAGTCTGCGAAGGCCTGCTGGAGGAGGTGAGCTCTCAGTAGGGCCTTGAAGGAAGGAAGAGAGCTAGCTCGGCGGATGTGCGGAGGGAGGGCATTCCAGGCCAGGGGGACGATGTGGGCCGGGGGTCGACTGCGGGACAGGCGAGAGCGAGGCACGGTGAGGAGATTAGCGGCAGAGGAGCGGAGGGTGCGGGCTGAGCTGTAGAAGGAGAGAAGGGAGGTGAGGTAGGAGGGGGCGAGGTGATGGGCAGCCTTGAAGCCCAGGGTGAGGAGTTTCTGTCTGAGGCGTAGGTTGATTGGTAGCCACTGGAGATTTTTGAGGAGGGGAGTATACATGCCCAGAGCGTTTCTGGACACAGAATTGAATCACAATAAGTGCTCCTGAGTGGTAGTCACCGACTGTGTCTATCAGCTCTGTTATATAGTCCTCTCCCAAACGTTTAGTACAGTTCTCTGCTCATAGTAAGCACTCAGTGAATATGGTTAATGGATGGATGGATTAATTGATTCTTTTGGGACAATTTGGGTAACTCTTGCTTGGGAACAACGATCAGGTCCCTGACTGATACTGGGATCATTCAAGTCATAAAATGACGATTTTTCTCCCCCAAATGGAAGACATTCCCTCAATGTAACTGCCAAGATCCGCCCTACATTGCCAGGATCCGCCCTTTCCTCTCCATCCATATCGCCACCCTGCTCATTCAAGCTCTCATCCTATCCCGTCTGGACCACTGCATCAGCCTTCTCTCTGATCTCCCATCCTCGTGTCTCTCTCCACTTCAATCCATACTTCTTGCTGCTGCCCGGATTGTCTTTGTCCAGATACGCTCTGGGCATGTTACTCCCCTCCTCAAAAATCTCCAGTGGCTACCAATCAATCTGCGCATCAGGCAGAAACTCCTCACCCTGGGCTTCAAGGCTCTCCATCACCTCGCCCCCTCCTACCTCACCTCCCTTCTCTCCTTCTACAGCCCACCCCACACCCTCAGCTCCTCTGCTGCTAATCTCCTCACCGTACCTTGTTCTCGCGTGTCCCGTCATCAACACCCGGCCCATGTCATCCCCCGGGCCTGGAATGCCCTCCCTCTGCCCATCCGCCAAGCTGGCTCTCTTCCTCCCTTCAAGGCCCTACTGAGAGCTCACCTCCTCCAGGAGGCCTTCCCAGACTGAGCCCCTTCCTTCCTCTCCCCCTCGTCCCCCTCTCCATCCCCCCGTCTTACTTCCTTCCCTTACTCACAGCACCTGCATATATGTTTATATGTTTGTACATATTTATTACTCTATTTATTTATTTATTTTACTTGTACATATCTATTCTATTTATTTTATTTTGTTAGTGTGTTTGGTTTTGTTCTCTGTCTCCCCCTTTTAGACCGTGAGCCCACTATTGGGTAGGGACTGTCTCTATATATTGCCAACTTGTACTTCCCAAGCTCTTAGTACAGTGCTCGGCACACAGTAAGCGCTCAATAAATACGACTGATGATGATGATGAATGGACCCTACCCATGGCGGCCTTCAAGTCCCGATTCCTCGGGCTATAGATGAGAGGGTTCAGGATGGGGGGCACCGTAGCGTAGAACAGGGACACCGGCACGTCCAGCTTCGAAGTGTAGCCTGACAGAGGCGTCAAGTAAGCACATAAAAAAGACATGACAAAGAGTGATGACGACGAGGTGAGGCAGTCAGGTGGAGAAGCCTTTGGCCCGGCCCTCGGCGGACAGAATCCTCAGCACGGCCTGGAAGCTGCGCACGTACGAGATGACGATGGAGACGAAGCAAACGAAAGCTAACGCCACCCCGATATTCACACAAACATTGATGGCGACGTGGTCCTCGGAGCAGATATTCAACATGGAGGGAACGTCACAGAAGAATTGGGGATCAACGTTGGACCCACAGAAGGGCAGAGAGAAAGTTGGAGCTGAAAATCAGATTCCACACAGCCCACTGTTGAGTCAGGAGGCGGCAGCCGTCTTTACACAGTCCCCTCGGTCCATGATGATACCACAGCATGGGGGCGTCACATGGCTACGTAGCGGTCATAGGACATCGTTGTGAGGATGAAAACTCTGAACCACCAAACAGGACCACAAGGAAGATGTGAGCGGCACAGCCCAAGAAGGAGATGGAGTGGCAGTTGGTAAAACAGTTGAGGACGGAGTTGGGGACGGTGACGGTGAGGAGGCAGAGGACGAGGACGGATAGGTTCCTGAGGATGGGGGTGTGGATGCACCGTTTCAGGGCAGTGACGGTGACGATGAGGAGATTTCCCCGTTAGGGCCTCCAGGTAGGCCAAGAGGAACAGCGCGGCCTGGACCAGCTGCAGCTCCCGGACATCCGAGAAAACCAGCAGGAGGAATTCTGTCGCAATGGAGATGTTGGCCATGTCCTGGTTTAGGCCAAAGAATGTGGGGTTAATCCCTGGGTTCCAATCCCGGCTCCGCCACTTTTCTGCTGGGTGACCTTGGACAAGTTCACTTATCGTCTTGGTGTCTCAGTTCCCTCATCTGAAAATTGGTAATTAAGACTATGACCCTCACGTGGGATAGGGACTGTGTCTAAACTTATTAGCTTGTATGGACCCCAGCGTTAGTAGAGTACCTGACACATAGCAAGTGCTTAACCCAATTCATAAAAAAAAAACAAAACCTGATTCAGAGGTAGATGACAACCTTCAGAAAGAGGTTTGCACAACAGGACAGTGACTCCGTCCCTGAATAAGCCTCATCTGCCCACCTCGACCAGCCTCCTGGCTTGGTTTAGGACAAAACAGAAACCCTTCCAGAGTTTACAAATGCTTAGTTCTCTCTAAGCCTCAGCAGAGCTTGTGGATACACAGCTTCCCGCCCTTCTCTTGTCATTTACACCCATTGCTACTAGAATGCCCTGGTTCTGTTCTCACAAAACTGTGTGTTAAGGAGAGCCCTGCTGTAGTACTCATCGCATCCAACACCACACTCCTCACCATCAATGGTATTTATTGAGCATTCCTTGTGTGCAGAGCATTGTACTAAGAACTTGGGAGAGTAGAGGGGGCGTTTCATTCTAAAACATAGGTTCACAGATGTAGATTACAGTAGTAGAAATAATGATAATAAATTGTGGTGTTTGTTAAGCACTTACTATCTAGACTGTAAGCTCATTATGGGAAGAGAATATGTCTGCCAAGACCTAAGAACAGTGCACTGCACATAGGAAGCGCTCAATAAATACCAATCAATCAATCGTATTTATTGAGTGCTTACTGTGTGCAGAGCACTGTACTAAGCTCTTTGGAAGTACAAGTTGGCAACATATAGAGACAGTCCCTACCCAACAGTGGGCTCACAGTCTAAAAGATAGTATTTGTTAAGCGCTTACTATGTACCAAGCACTGTTTTAAGCGCTGATGGATTGGTTGAGATATGCCAAGCACTGGATTAAGTGCTCGTGTAGATATACCATAGGCCGATAGGACCCTTTCCCTGTCCCACATGGGGAGGTTATTCTGAAATTCCAAGTTCCTGAAAGCATTCAACCAATCAAACAATCAATGGTATTTATTGAGCATGTACCTTGTGCAGAGCACTGTACTACATGCTTGGAATCGGTAAATCAATGGTATTTATTGAGCTCTTGCTATATGCAGAGCAGTGTATTAGGTTCCTGGGAGAGTACAACATAATGGAGTTGATAAGCACGTCCCCTGCCCACAGAAATCTTATAGCTTGGGGGGGCAGACATGGACATAAATAAACAAATAAATTACATATATAGACGTAAGTGCTGTGGGGCTGAAGATGTGGTGAATACCAAGTGCTCAGAGGGTACAGATCCAATTGCAAGCTCTAGCAAAAGTCCATTAGAGCGAGGAAGATCGGATTATAGCTACAATATATTACTCTCAATTTCTGTGTCCATCTATCAGCGTCAATGTGGCTGAACATTGCTCTTTCCACTGCGGATAATTAAATAAGGTTAAATGATAACTATGTATCAACCACTGCTTTGTCACTTGCCCGCTGACCTTCACTTCTCTATGCCCCAGTTACCTCACCTGTAAAATGGGGATTAAGACTGTGAGTTCCCTCTGGGATATGTTCTCTATCCAACCTGACTAGCTTGTGCCTACCGCAGTGCTTAGTGTAATAGCTGGTACATGGTAAGTGCTTAACAAATACCACGAAAAAGCACCGCACTAGACGCTTGTGTATAGTACTTTCTTAAATAATAATAATGGTATTTGTTAAGCACTTACTATGTGCCTGGCTCTGAAAAGCTTAGTGAGGTACTCGCATTCAATAAATGTTCGATAAATGCCACTGACTGATAGATTAATCGATTGGGTGAACTCCCAGGAAGGAACAGGGGCAATTTCAGCTCAGATTTCCTCTTATCTCAGACTCCCATTTCAAATCTCTCTTCCCTGCCCCTCACCTTTCCCCTGTTCCTCTCTGGTGTCACCGGGTCTGTCCTGGGCTGGGGAACTTCGACCTCTGCTGAGAGAGAGTCTCACTCCATCTCGTCTGTCCTGGACGCTGGTGGAGGTGACAGGAAGGACTGGGCGAGGGGTGAGAGTGTCAGGATCCTTTCTCCCCATCTTGACTCTCCTGATGGCTCCACATTCCCCTTAGACGACAGCCAGGTTATTTCCTTTGGGATTCCCCGTGGAAGGACGGGCCTGGGGCTCCGCTGAGCGGCTGTCAGAGAATCGGAAGGCCGGGATCGTGGGCTTTCTGTGGTCCCGGACCCCACAACTTACATAACTGCACAGTCTCACGTCGTTCCCACCCTGGGGCTCCTTCCTAGTACAACCTCAACGGATTCATCATTCTCTTTCCATGATTAATAATAGCTTTCTGTTTCAACTCTGGGGATTGGAGATATATCGTGGTAGGGAGAATAGGCTCCCTAGCACATTTGGTTAATCATGGATGAATCCAATATTCAGATTGACTTGGCAAAAAAAAAGAAAAGGACCCCAAGATCTCATTCCAGTTTTGACACTGAATGGCTGTGTGTCACAGGCACCTGCATCGTTTTTGAAAAGTTTAAGCTCCTTGTGTGCAAAGAATGTACCTTGGCCCTCTGTTGTACTTCAATTTGATTGATTGATTTAATACTTAAATATTGAAGTATATAATACAATAAATAGTAGCAACAGGAAGAGTAGGAGTATAAATCATAATGGTGTTTATTTAATGACAACTGAGAGCATTAAGGGTGTTGGAAAAATTCAATCTGTACCCTTGCTTCTGGCTTTTGGAGCAGATTTGAGGATCAAAAGTAAGTTTAAAACACCCTTCTGAGGCTACCTCTTCAATTTTCTTTAATGATATTTGTTAAGCATTTACTATGTACCAGGCACTGCATCAACCACTGGGGTAGAGCCAAGGTACTCAGGCTGGACACAGTCCATGTCCCACATGGGACCCACAGTATTCATCCCCATTTTACAGATGAGGGAACGGAGGCCCAGATAAGTGAAGTTAATTGCCCAAGGTCACACAGCAGACAAGTGTCAAAGCCAGGATTTTAACCCAGGTCTTTGTGACTCCAGAGGCATGTGATAGTGATTAATAAAGAGGGTGAATCCAAATGCAGGGATCCATCCCCAGGCATGGAAACTAGATACCAGTCAAGAGCAGCTGGATAAAAACTCTTCTACCAAATAGTCAGAGCCATTGATAATTGGCAGCGTGCAGCCAGGAAAATTCTTTAACGACAAATATCTCAGATCTCTGAAGGCCGCTCAAGTCTTTCTAGAGTCAATCCTTGGGGAGAGAAATAACAGGGTTAGAGTGTGCAGTGAAATTTTCTATCTCTGGAGAAAAGACTCCCAACTAGGACCCTACCCATCACCATTTTCACGTTCCTGTTCCTCAGGCTGTCGATTACAGGGTTCAGGGCGAGGGGCACTACGGTGTAGAACATGAACACCGTCAGGTCCAGCTGGAGTGAGGAGCTGGAAGTCGGTTTTAAGTCGGCGAAGGTGGGCTTGGAGAAAAAAAGGTGGCGACGACGAGATGGGGCAGGCAGGTGGAGAAAGCTTTGGCCAAGCGCTCGGCGGTCAGCATCCTCAGCACAGCCCAGAAGATTCGCACATATGAGATGATGATGAGCATGAAGCAGTCAACGCCTAACGCTACTATGGAGGTGACGCTCACGTCGAGGGTGACGTAGTCCTCGGAGCAGGTGATCTTCAGCAGGGAGGGGACGTCACGGAAAATCTGCTGGATGATGTTGGACCTGCAGAAGGATAGGGAGAAGGTCGAAACTGAAAGCTAGACTCCAAACCTGCCCACACTGAGCCACGGGGCCAAGACCAATGACGACCTCGTAACTCAGAGGGAGGCATATGGAGGCCTAGCGGTCTTAGGACATGGTCGTGAGGACGAACAACTCCGAGAAAGCAAGCCAGACCACAGAGGAGACTTGAACGATACAGCTCACTAGAGAGATGGATCTCTTGTCGGTCATGGGAGTTGTGGAGGAAGTTGGGGACGGTGACAGAGATGAGGCTGAGGTCAAGAAAGGTTAGGTCCCTGAGGAAGAATTACATGGGGGTGTGGAGGCGCCGGTCGAGGGCGGTGATGGCGACGGTGAGGAGATTCCACGTTAGAGCCGCCAGGTAGATCAGAAGGAACAGTGCGGCATGGACAAGCTGCATCTCCCAAACCTCCGAGAATCCCAGCAGGAGGAATCTCGTCACCGTGGAGACGTTGGGCGTGTCCTGCAAGATGTCCATGGGCATCAGATGATAGGACCTGATTTCAGATAGGGATTAAAAACATTCAGGGAGAAATCCACACGACAAGATAATGCCTTTGTCCTGGGACAAACCTCAATCAGTCCATTAATCAATGAATGGTATTGTTGAGCACTTGCTGTGTGCAGAACACTGTCCTGAGCACCTGGGAGAGTCCACTATAACAGAGTTGTTAAACACATTCCCTACCCACAACATACTTGCAGTCTAGAGGGGGAACATCACCTGATCATCTCGTCCTGCCTCCCGTATTAATGTGGGACAAAACGGAACACTTTCCACGTTGATGATGTCTATTGTATTCAGAAACATCATCAGAGATTGTGTCCAGAGTGTTCTGCACAAAGTAAATGCTCAATACGTTCCATTGATTGATTTGGGCTATAAAATTATAGAACGCAGGGTTATGTAATCACAGAACTATGTGTTTAAGGAAGGCTAGTGCTGAACAATTCACTTTGTCAGACACTACACACATGTGCACAAGCCATTTTTTCCTGCAACACAGCACACTACGTCCAAACAGGCTTGTAGTGTAGAATGGAAATTTTCAAATTATCAGACTGCTTCCTAACCAAGACACGTTCCAGCCAAAACAAGGATTATGGCAAGATTGAGCGTACCAACAAGCTTACTCAGGATTTTTTATGGTATTTGTTAAGCAGTTACTGCGTGCTGGGCACTGTACTAAGCACCGTGGAGGATACAAGTAAATAGGATTGGACACAATCCCTGTCCCACACGGGGCTCACGTTCTAAATCTCCATTTTACGAATGAGGTAACTGATGCACAAAGAAGTGAAGTGACTTGCCCAATATCACACAGCAGATACGTGGCAGGACTGGGATTAGAATCCAGGTCCTCTTGACTCCCCGGTCCATGCTCTTTCCACTAAGCGACACTACTTTTAATTTAGAGAAATTGTGACTCTGACCCTGGTCATCAAGTTCCCCATTGAAATTTCCCACAGCTTTCTCCTGCTCCTCTCCGGAGTCACCAGGCCTGTCCTGGGTTGGAAAGCATCTACCTCTGCAGAGAGTGAGGCTCACTCCATCTCGACGGTTCTGGGCATTGGTGGAGGTGACAAGAATGTCTGGGTGAGGGGTGAGAGCTGTCAGGATCCTCCCTCCCTCTCTCGGCCATCAGGACGGCTGTGCCATCCCCTCAGTCGACGGACGGCTTATTTCCTGGTAGATTCCCCGTGGGATGATGGGACCAGGGTTCTGCTGAGACAGCTGCCTGTCCGGGAATCTCGAAAGGCCGGGATCGTGGGTTCTCTGTGCTCCCGGCTCCCACAACCTAAATAACTGCCCATTCCCGTGTCGTTCCCACTCTGGGACTCCTCCCTTGACAACATCAACAAACTAATCATCATTCCCATTCTGTGATTAATAATAGCGTTCTGGTTAAACTCTGAAGTTTGGAGCTTCATCCCATGCCAGGGCTAGCGACCATCTGAAGTCTGCAGCAATCCATCTTAGACATTCCCCTCCAGACTGCAAGCTCATCACGGGCAGGGAATGTGGGTACCAACCCTGTTATATTGTTCTATCGTACTCTTCCAAGCGCTTAGTAATAATGATGGTATTTCCCTTCCCCACAGCACCTGTATATATGTATATATGTTTGTACATATTTATTACTATATTTATTTATTTATTTATCTTACTTGTACATATCTATTCTATTTATTTTATTTTGTCAATATGTTTGGTTTTGTTCTCTGTCTCCCCCTTCTAGACTGTGAGCCCACCGTTGGGTAGGGAATGTCTCTATGTGTTGCCGACTTGTACTTCCCAAGCGCTTAGTACAGTGCTCTGCACACAGTAAGCGCTCAATAAATACGATTGATTGATTGATTTGTTAAACGCTTACTCTCTGCCAAGCACTGTTCTAAGCTCTGGGGGGATACAAGGTGATCAGGTTGTCCCACGTGGGGCTCACAGTCTTAATCCCCATTTTACAGATGAGGTAACTGAGGCACAGAGAAGTTAGGTGACTTGTCCAAAGTCACACAGCAGACAAGTGGCGGAGCCGGGATTAGAACCCATGACCTCTTACTCCCAAGCCCGTGCTCTTACCACTGAGCAACGCTGCTTCTCTAAGGAAGCGTTTCTTGCTTCTATCAAGGACTTCACATAGTAAGCACTCAATAAATATGATCGATCAATTGATATGCATTAATTTCCCCGACTGATTTCCTATCTGCTGTCTCCATTCCTCACAAGCTCACCATCTCCCTGTACTTCGTTTCCAACTCCCCCCCGACTCAGATTCCTACCTCACCAACGTTTTTGCGCTTGGAATTACCTCTCCCTTCATATCCACCAGACCACAGGGCTTCCCATCTTCAAAACTCCTTCCTGAAACTCTATTAAATCCACGGGTCCTTCCGTGATAATTTTTTTCATAATGATACATGGCAAGTGTTTACTATTTTCCAGGGACCGTTCTAGGCAATGAAGTACATACAAGCTAGGCAGGTTAGACATAGTCCCTGTCCCGCATAGGACTTCCAGTCTTAATCCCCATTTTACAGATGAGGTAGTTGAGGCAGGAAGTGAGATGACTTGCCCAAGATCACATGGCAGACAATTGGTGGTGGCAGAATTAGATCCCAGGTCCTCTGACACCCAGGTCCATGCTCTATCAACTGGCCTATGCTGCTTCTCTGTGCTTCCCTGTCTCAGGGTGCTTAATTGTCTCGGTCTGGGCCTGTGTAAAAAGCCCCCATCCCCATCCTTAATAATAATAAGAAGAAGAACAATAAAATAACAATAATAATAATTGTGGTATTTGACAAGCGTTTATTACGTGCCAGGCACTGTACTGACTGCTGGGATTCGATACAAGCTAATCATGTTGGACATATTCCTTGTCCCATATGGGGCTCACGGTCTCAATCCCCATTTCAATGATGAGGAAACCGAAGCCCAAAGAAGTGAACAGACTTCCCAAGGTCACACAGCGGAAGGGTAGCAAAGCCGAGATTAGAACCCAGGTCATTCTGACTCCCAGGTCCATGCTGTATCGACTAGGCCACGCTTTGAGTTTCATCTTGTTCATGACCTAAAACAATCAATCGGTTATTTAATCAGTTGTATTTTCTGACGTCTTCTGATTGCAAATCGAGAGATAACGAAAAATGACTCTAAATCAATTTTAAGACCCTCCCCTAGGCTGCCTTGGAGGATCAGCCCAGAGAAGCAGCATTGTTTAGTGGCAAGAGCACAGGCTTAAGAGTCAGAGGACGTGGGTTCTAGTCCCGGTGCCGCCACTTTTCTGCTGTGTGACCTTGAGCAAGCCACTTAACTTCTCTGAGCCTCAGTTACCTCATCTGAAAAATGGGGATTAAGACTGTGAATCACATGTGGGACAACCTGATTACGTTGTATCTACCCCTGGGCTTAGAACTGTAATTGACATGTAGTAAGCGCTTAACAAATGCAATTATTATTATCGTTATTATTATAATTAGTTTGGGAGGGGCTGAGGGGTTCTGAGAACGGGATGATGGGAAGGTACCACTGATACTGGCTGGGTGGACACGACGGGAAAATCCCTGGTTTCAGAAGGAACAGGAATGAGCCTAGGGTTCATCCTCTTCTTGGAGTGAGGTGGTCACTGCATTCTCTCCTATGAATGGTCCTGTACTCTTTCAAAATATCTCAGTGATGGAAAATGTAGAAATAATCTGTCGCACCATATTTCCTCCTCCCCCATCCCAGTCCATCAGAGCACAGTTTACCCTATCTTCAAAGCCCTTCCATCATCCCACCACTTCCAGGATGCCGCACACAATTCACTTTTCTTCTCCCTATGTCATCTCCCAACTACCAATCAGCATCTTAGACCACTTCTTCATTTTTGCACTCACACCCATCGTTATAGTTTTGTTCGTAGTGGCTTTTATAAAATAAACTCTGCAAGCACATAGTCATCTATTTACCATTCTTTCCAATCTCTTCTTCATCCTCTCATTGATTAATTCTGTGTGTATCTCCCCTGTTAGATTTTAAGCTATTGAAAACGTTCACTACAGTACTTTACACCCTGGATGCATTCAACAAATATCGTTGATGGATGGATGGATGGATTGATAGATGGATGGATTGATAGACGGATGGATTGTTAGATGGATGGATTAATAGATGGATGCATGGCTGGGTTGTTGGACCGACGGATGGATGAATGGATGGATGGATGGATGGATGGATGAATGAATGGATGGATGGATGGATGGATGGGTGAATTATCTGCAGTGGGACATTAGGCAAGGCATTTCACTTCTCTATGCCTCAGTAACCTCATCTGCAAAATGGGGATTGAGACTGTGAACACTATGTGGGATAGGGACTGTATAAAACCAGATTAGCTTGTATCTGCCCCAGCACGTTGTACAATGCCCGACCGCTTAACAAATGTAAGCGCTTAACAAATACCACCATTATTATTATTATGGATGGCTGGCTGGCTGGCTGGATGGATGGTTGGACAGACAGATGGGTGAACAGAAAGACAGATGGACGGATGGATGGTAGGACGAATCCATACTTCATGCTGTTGCCCGGATTATCTTTGTCCAGAAACGCTCTGGGCATAACTCCCCAGAGTTATACCTCCCCTCCTCAATAATCTCCAGTGGCTACCAATCAATCTGCGCATCAGGCAGAAACTCCTCACCCTGGGCTTCAAGGCTGTCCATCACCTCGCCCCCTCCTACCTCACCTCCCTTCTATCCTTCTACAGCCCAGCCCGCACCCTCCGCTCCTCCGCCACTAATCTCCTCACCGTACCCCATTCTCGCCTGTCCCGGCATCGACCCCCGGCCCACGTCATCCCCCGGGCCTGGAATGCCCTCCCTCTGCCCATCCGCCAAGCTAGCTCTCTTCCTCCCTTCAAGGCCCTGCTGAGAGCTCACCTCCTCCAGGAGGCCTTCCCAGACTGAGTCCCTTCCTTCCTCTCCCCCTCGTCCCCCTCTCCATCCCCCCATCTTACCTCCTTCCCTTCCCCATAACACCTGTACATATGTATATATGTTTGTACATATTTATTACTCTATTTATTTATTTATTT
The DNA here is from genome assembly GCF_015852505.1 of Tachyglossus aculeatus. Lineage (NCBI taxonomy): Eukaryota > Metazoa > Chordata > Mammalia > Monotremata > Tachyglossidae > Tachyglossus > Tachyglossus aculeatus. Next base: position 132,419,141 of record NC_052069.1, on the reverse strand, counting down.
TACTTGTACATATCTATTCTATTTATTTTATTTTGTTAGTGTGCTTGGTTTTTTTTTTCTCTGTCTCCCCCTTTTAGACTGTGAGCCCAATGTTGGGTAGGCACTGTCTCTATATGTTGCCAATTTGTACTTCCCAAGCGCTTAGTACAGTGCTCTGCACATAGTAAGCGCTCAATAAATATGATTGATTGATTGACGAATGCATGGTTAGATGAACGAATGGATTCGAGGCAAGGATTTGCTCAGTCAAATTCATTCATTCATTCAATCATATTTATTGAGTGCTTACTGTGTGCAGAGCAATGTACTAAGTGCTTGGAAAGTACAATTCAGGAACAAATAGAGATAATCCCTGCCCACAACGGGCTCACAGTCTAGAAGGGGGGAGATAGGCATCAAAACAAATAAACAGGCAGGCAAATCTGGGGAATAGTTTCCATGATTGTGTCTCTTCTCCCTTGTCACCCTCCTATTTTCTGATTTTCACAACCACCAAGAGTGGTCTTAAAATTCATGCAATTACTGTTATTACCAGTAGCAGTATCAACATTATCATTATTGAATTTATTAAGAATTTACTTGCAAAAGACTGCCAAGTGCTGGAGTAGAAACAAACTAATCAGATTGGACACGTTTCCTGATCCACAGCGGCTCCAAGTGTAAGAGAAAGAGAGAGCACATATTGAACCCCGATTTTACAGAGACCCAAAGAGGGTACGTAGCTGGACCAATATCATACAGCAGGCCTGTGGCAGAACCCTGCAGACATTTCAAATCTCATGATCCCAGCCACATGCTCGTTCCACTAAGCCATGATACCACCCAAACAATCACTTGTCAGTTTTTATTCATTCATTCAATCATATTTATTGAGTGCTTACCCTGTGCAGAGCACTGAACTAATGATGGCATGTATTAAACGCTTACTACGTGCAAAGCACTGTTCTAAGCGCTGGGGAGGTTAGAAGGAGATCATGTTGTCCCATGGGGGTCTCACAGTATTAATCCCCATTTTACAGATGAGGGAACTAAGGCCCAGAGAAGTTAAGTGACTTGCCCAAAGTCACACAGCTGACAATTGGCAGAGCCAGGATTCGAACCCATGACCCCTGACTCCAAAGCCCGTGCTCTTTCCACTGAGCCACGCTGGAGAGTACAATTCAGAATATAGAGAGACAATCCCTGCCCACAACGGGCTTACAGTCACACACCGCTTATCAACCTCTGTTCCAGACATTAACAAATCCTCAGGCTCTGGACTTTCTCTTTGGACAGCTCTTTATATGGATACCCCAACGGTCAGACCCTGATGAGGAATGGCACAGACAGCAGAAGGAAACAGACGTTTTGTCCCTTAGAGGAGGGAGGAGGACCCTCCCCTTAAGGACTCTCCCCAGGGCAGCCTTCATGTCCCGGTCCCTCAGTCTGTAGATGAGGGGGTTCAGGGCCAGGGGCACCACGGTGTAGAGCACGGACAACAACAGGACCAGCGACCAGGGGGAACCTGACGGAGGCCTCAAGTTATCATAGAAACAAGTCATGACAAAGAGAGTGACAGCGACAAGGTGGTGCAGGCAGCTGGAGAAGGCTTTGGCCTGGCTCTCGGCGGCCAGCATCCTCAGCACGGCCAGGAAGATGCACACGTATGAGACGATGATGAGAATGAAGCAGACGACGTATAAAGCTATCCCACAGGTGACGCTCACATCGATGGAAACGTGGTCCTCGGAGCAGGAGATCTTCAGGAGGGAGGGGACGTCACAGGAGAACTTATGGACGATATTGGACCCACAGAAGCTCAGGGAGAAAGTCGAAGCTGAATACAGGATTCCAAACATCACCCCAGTGAGTCAAGAGGAGGCCGCCATCTTTCCACAGGCCGTGTTGTTCATGATGAGCTCGTAGCATAGGGGGTGGAAGATGGCGGCGTAGCGGTCATAGAACGTTGCCCTGAGGAGGAGAAACTGTGAACCAGCAAACAGGACCACCATGAAGACCTGTGAAGCACAACCCAAGAAGGAGATAGAGTTGCAGTTGCTCAAGGAGTTGAGGACGGAGTTGGGGACGATCATGGTTACGAGGCAGGGGTTGAGGACAGACAGGTTCCTGAGGAAGAAGTACATGGAGGTGTGGAGACGCCGTTCGAGGACAGTGATGGTGATGATGAGGAGATTCCCCGTCAGGGCGCCAGGTAGACCAAGAGGAACAGCGCCACGTGGACCAGCTGCAGCTCCCTGATCTCCGAGAAACCCAGCAGGAGGAATTCCATCATGGTAGAGACTTTAGGTATTTTGAGGAGGCAGCATTGACTTTCTACAATGGACGAGTGAAGAGCCAAAGATAGGGTCAGTTGATGGGATGAGTGAATGAACAGATAGGACACTTGCTGGTGATTCTCTATGGAGAGAAGATAGTTATTGAATCCAAAATGACCTTTGAGTTCACCATGGAGACATTGAACATTTCTGGAGAATGACGTCGACTCCCTGCACAGGAAGAGGGAGGGAAGATTTTAATTTAGAGACAACGATATTGGGGGTGAAGGAGTAGGACTAAGTCAATCATTTTCTATCTCTTGAGTACACACAGAGGACACAGTATTAGTACACATGATCACTGCCCCCGAGGAGCTTCCATTCTATTGGATGCACCAAGCTTCGAATTGTTTAGAAGCAGGGTGCACTATTGGGAAGAACACAGACTTGGGAGTCAGAGGACCTGGGTTCTAATCCCACCTCTACCAGTTCCCTGCTGCATAACCATGGGAAAGTGACAATTTCTCTACGCCTCAGTTTTCTCGGTAGTAAAATGAGGATTCTATACCCGTTTTATCTTCTACTTAGAATGTGAATATCTCGTGGGACACGGACTGTGTTCTACCAGGTTGCCCTGAATCTTCCCCAGCACTTAATACTTTGCTTACCACATAGTAAACACTTAATAAATATCAAGAAAATTATTTTTGGTTGAGGAGACCGAAACTAAAATGAATAGCAGAGAGCAGAGGTAAGAGAACATAAAGATATGTTCATGACTGTTGTAAAATTCTTTCGGTGGTTTTAGAGTCAAACAAGAGGTGTCTTTACCCATAGATTCATCCATTTAGTCGAGAGAGAATGAGCCTGGTAGACAGAAGAACCTGGATTCTAATCCTGCCTCCGCCCCTTGTCCTCTCTATGACCTGGGGACAGTCACTTACCTTCTCTGTTCCTGAATTACCTCATCTGTAAATTGGGGATTATGACTGAAGGCACCATGTGGGGCATGGACTGTGTCCACCCTGAAGAGCTTGTATCCACCCCAGTGATTAGTGCGGTACCTGGAATATAATAAGCACTTAACAATACCATAAAACAAACAAGAAAAATAAAACCCACATATACATCAAAATGACTCCATTTGCTCAATATCTGCATTCACACTTGTACTCACACAAACATAAGCATACCTCATCTTCATCTAATCCTTTCCTAAAGCATTGCTCGGCTTGCGTCTCTCCTCTCCTCAACCTCCTCTCATGATAAGTTGTGTCTTTTCACAAGGAGCAAAAACTCACAATGGGCCTGAAGGCTTTCTTCCCGATGACTGCACTTCACCCCCTTTTCATCTTTCAGCACGTCTTCTCAGCTCTCAAAACAACTTTCTAGTTGTTACTCACAGTCGACTCTCCTGTTTCCATCCTAGCCTGGAACTCCCTCTCTTATCCCCTCAAAATCAGAGAGAGCACAGTTCTTTCCGAATTCTGAGCACTGCTAAAATTCGCCCCTCCTCCAACCAGCTACCCCGATTCATTTCCCAGGCCTCTAAACCCACTTCACCTAACTCAAGCGCGAATCAACTCATGTCCATCCTAATGTAGTGGAACAAAGCATGGGCCCAGGAGTTCCCTTCTTGACTGTGAGCTCCTTTAAAGCAGCATACACACCTACCAGGCCTGCTCTATTGTAGTCTCCCAAGTATAGCTTAGTGGGAGTCAGAGAACTTTGGTTCTAATTCTGCCTCCGTCCCTTTGCTGCTTTGGAATCTTGGACAAGTCGCTTCACTTCTCTTGGCCTCAGTTTCTTCATCTGTAAAATGGTATGCAATAACTGCATATTCATCTTTCCATCCTTTTTCTCCTTCTAATAGGGGCAAGGAATGTGTTCTATAGTGGATAGAGCACGAGCCTGGGAGTCAGAAAGAGTCAGAAGGACCTGGGTTCTAATTCCACCTCTGCCTCATGTCTGCTGTGTGACCATGGGCAAGTCATTTAACTTCTCTGAAGCCTCAGTTACCTCATCTGTAAAATGGGGGTTAAGACCGTAAGCCCCATGTGGAACAAGGACTGTATCCAACCTGTTTAACTTGTATCTATCCTTGTGCTTTAACAGTGCTTAGGATATAGTAAGAGCTTAAAAGGTACTACTATAATTATTATTACTCTCCCAAGGGCTTAGTGCACACAGTAAGCGCTCAATAAATATTATTCAAGATCGATTGACTGATAGTAAATTATATTGTGTCAACCTAACCCAGTAGACCGGAAAATTCTTGAGGGCAGGCATTCCAACCTTTCCCACTATTTTTCTTTTCCTAACATTTGGGAAGAACTCTTACAGGGAGGAATTGCTGATAGTGCCAGTGGCTGTCCAAAGCTGGTCACGCATTCTCAGCCCAGGCTGTCATTTACCCTCTGCAAGGGATTCTGGGACCCACTGAAGGCCAAAGTGACTGTCCACAGTGCTGACACTGTGTCGGAGCACCATAGCCCGGGGGGTAGTTGGCATGGTAGTGAGATTTGAGGAGAAAGGAGGAGAGGTTTGTGATGGTTGTGAGTTACTGAACTGGAAAACACGGCTCCTCCTGCTAGCACCCCTTCCCTGATGGGGCCAGCTGCCCTGGTCTAAACCCCATCTTAGGCCCCAGACTTCCTCCACCTCTTCCTTTCTCATCCTCGTTCCCCCTGCCCCTCCATCCTCCTCACCCCCGGTCTCTCTCACTGGAGCAGCGTGGGGCTGGGGTTCGCTGACCTCTCCAGGGCTGGGCTGGTCCCCTCTTTCCCCTCGGACTCATGGGTTTGGTCACCCAGGAAAGAACAGAGAGGAGTCCTTGATCTTTCTCCGCTCTCCCGCAGACCCTGAGGAGCTCTCCCGATGGGGCTCCGTCCCTGTAGATAAAGGAGGAGCTGCTGCTCGTGCCCTGAACAAGCCATGCACCCTTTGGTCACCTGGTTCCTGAGGATCCTGGGTGACAAAGGCCCGGTCCCTGCAGCATCAGGCATCGTGCCGGCACCCGGGGTTCCCGTGGAAACAGCGGCATCTGCATCCAAGCATCCCAACGGTTCCTGTTTTCACTGACAGTCTTTAGGCACTGTGAATGGTTTCACCTTTGTCTAATTCAGAACCTGAGACACTCAATCTGTCAGTCAATCAGCCAACTGTAATTTTTCTTATGGCCTTTGGGAAGCACTTACTATATATCAGGCACATTACTAAGTGCTGTAGTAGTTACAAGCTAATCAGATTGGACAGAGTCCATGTCCCCCTTGGGGCTCATATCTCAATCCCCATTTTACAGATGAGGGAACTGAGGCACGGAGAAGTTAAGCGACCATGCCCAAGGTCACACAGCAGACGAGTGGTGGAACCGAGGTCAGAACCCATGTCCATCTGAAACTGAGGCCCACGCTCTACCAGTAGGCCACGCTACTTCTCCTGACTTGTCCTGATTGCAAATCTGTTGAAGCTCTGCTCATACTGACTATATAAACTGTACTCTTGAATCAGGCGTTCGTGCACTTTTCCATCTTTCCCTTCTCTCCTCCCTCCTCTACGTAATTTATTCTGTGTCTGTCTCCCCCATTAGATCATAATCTCCTGAAGAGCAGGAACAATGCAGTTATATCTCTTTTCAACTCTCCTGAGAGCTTACTACAGTGCTTTGCACTCCGGATGTGGTTAATAAATACCATTGATAACAATAATAATAATGATAATAATGGTCTTTGGTAAGCGCTTACTGTGTGCCAAGCACTGTTCTAAGTGCTGCAGTAGATACAAAGTAATCAGGTTGGACACAGTCCTTGTCCCAAATGGAGCTCACAGTCTCAATCCTCATTTTACAGATGAGGGAACTGAAGCACAGAGAAGTGAAGTGACTTGCCCAAGGTCAAATGGCAGACAGGTAGCAGAACTGGGATTAGAACCCACGAACTATGACTCCCAAACCCCTGCTCTGGATGGATGGATTGATGGATGGATGGATAGATGAATGATTGGAAGGATGGATGGATGGAAGGAAGGAAAGATGGATTGATGAGAGAGGATGGATTTGACAAGACAGATGAAGCTGCAGTCATCTTTTCTTCCCTTCTCCCATACCTCTTCCCATTTTCCAACTTTCATTGCCACCCCACAGTCATGCTAAAGAATGTAACATTACATTTTCATAGTCAATCCTAATAATGATACCATTATCGTATTTATTAAGAGGTTTTGTGCCTAAATTGTTCCACGTGCTGGTGTAGAAACAAAACAATCACTTCAGACACAATTCCTGTGCACCGGGGCTCAGAGTGTAAGAGGAAGAGAGATCCTAGGGATGTTAAGTCACTGCCCCTAGGTCACACAGCAGGCCAGTAGCAGAACTGGCATCAGAGCTCAGTCTCAATCAATCAACATATTTATTGATCACTTACTCTGGTCCGAGCACTGTACCAAGAATATATATATATATATATATATATATGTGTGTGTTCAATAAATCCTACCTAAACTGTGAGCCCTATGTGGGACCGGAACTGCGTCCAAACAGAGTAACTTGTCTCTACCCCAGTTCTTGGAACAGTGCTTGAAACACGGGGAGTACTTAATATGTAATAATGTAAGTAAAGATGAATTAACGAGCATACAGTCTAAAGATGCAGGAGATTGTCTGGATCCTTTCAGGAAAAAAATATTTTTTTTATGATATATGTTAATGATAATGATGGTATTTGTTAAGCGTTTACAGTGTGCAAATCACCGTTCTATGTTCTGGGGTAGATACAAGTAATCAGGTTGTCCCGCGTGGGCTCATAATCTTAATCCCCATTTTATAGATGAGGCAACTGAGGCACGGAGAAGTCAAGTAATTTGCCCAAGGTCACACAGCTGACAATAATAATAATAATAGCATTTATTAAGTGCTTACTGTGTGCAAAGCACTATTTTGAGCATTGGGAAGGTTACAAGGTGATCAGGTTGTCCCACGGGGGGCACACAGTCTTAATCCCCATTTTACAGATGAGGGAACTGAGGCCCAGAGAAGTGAAGTGAATTACCCAAAGTCACACAGTTAACAAGTGGCAGAGTCAAGATTAGAACCCGTGATCTCTGTCTCCCAAGCCCGGGATCTTTCCACTGAGCCACGCTGCTTCTCACTTACTATGCACTTACTATGTGCCAGGCATTATACTAAACACTGGGGTAGAGTCAAGCTAATCAACTTGAACACAGTCCCTGTCCCACGTGGGGCTAACGGTCTTAATCTCCATTTCACAGTTGAGGTACCTGAGGCACAGAGAAGCCAAGTGACCTGTCCGAGGCACACAGCAGACAAGCATCAGAGCCGGGATTAGAACCCAGGTCCTTCTGTCTCCCAGGCCCAGGCTCTTTCCAATAGGCCACACTGCTTCTCCGCTGTAGTCCCTAAACTCCAAACCCAACACTTTTACTGACAACCTGATAACTGATAGAATATCACGTAGAGTTCTCACATACCAGTCACCAACTGAGATGGTACGGATTGAATTGACCAATCTTGTCAGCCGCCTCTTCTCCGAACGTTGGAACCCCAAGAGCAAATCTCTGATTTTCACCTTCTCTCTGTTCGACGAGAGTCTGGAACAAGCCGAGGCATGGAGAAAGTGGGTTGTTTTATCCCTCTCCAGTTGGAAGGTGTTGCGAGGCATCGTTGTATCACTGTGCCCCCCCCCCCCCCCCCCGCGCCACCGCTTTTACTAGTTGGTGTCCCAACACGCTATTTTAAACGCTGTTTGGACAACCCACTTAATAGGTGGTCCATGAATTCACGTTCAGGTACATGGTAGAAGTCGTAATTGTATTCATTAAGTGCTTATTGTGTGCAGAGCACTGTACTACACACTTAATGCAGTGCTCTGAACATGGTAAGAGCTCATTTAATACAACTGAATGAATAATAAATGATGGAAGAAAGTACACGGGTGGGAGATTAAACATCATCCCTTTCCCTCATGCAGATTACAATCTAAAAGTAGATAGGAATCACATCTGCCATCCTCGTTGTATGGAATTCATTCATTCATTCATTCAATTGTATTTATTGAGCGCTTTCTGTGTGCAGAGCTTGAACTAAGAGCTTGAACACAGTACAGTGCTCTGCATCATCATCAATGGTATTTATTGAGGGCCTACCATGTGCAGGGCACTGCACTAAGCACTTAGTTCCTTAGTAGATACCATTGATCTTCATTCTTCATCCTTCATCCTCAGAGAAGATTCCACCCTGGTAATAAGAATACAGTAAGTGCTTAACAAATGCCATAATAATGGTATGGTGTGTGCTTAATAAATATCATCATCATAATAATGATATAATAATTGCTTAACAAATGCAATAATAATATAGTGAGTGCTTAACAAATACCATAATAAGGTAGTAAGAGCTTAACAAATGGCATAATAATATAGTGAGTGCTTAATAAAGTCCACATAATAATGTGGTAAGTATTCGACAAATCACATAATAATAATATTGTGAGTGCTTAACAGATGTCATAATAATAATATGGTGACTGAACAGTGTCCCAGTGCTTAGAAAAGTGCCTAGTGGCAAATAGAAAGTGCTTAACAAATATTATTATTATTATTGTTATTATTATTAAATTCCATAATAATAGGATAATGACTTCTTAACAAATACCACAATAATAATAATAAGGTAAATGCTTAACAAATGCCCTAATAATAATATAATGAGTGCTTAACAAATACCATAATAATAATATAGTAAGTACTTGACAAATAGCACAATAATAATACAGTGAGTGCTTAACAAATCCCATAATAATAACATGAGTGCTTAACAAATCCCATAATAAGATAGTGAGTGCTTAACAAATACCATAATAAGAATATATTAAGTGCCTAACAAATGCCATAATAATAATATAGTTAGTGCTTAACACATACCACAATAATAATATAGTGAGTGCTATATAATAAGAATATGGTAAGTGCTTAACAAATGCCATAATAAAAATATAGTGAGTGCTTAACAAATGCCATAATGATAACAATATGAGTGCTTAACAAATGTCATAATAAAAATATAGTGAGTGCTTGATATATACCATAATAATAGCAGAGTGAGTGCTAAACAAATATAATAACCTAGTGAGTGATTAACGAATACATCATCAATGATAATGATATTATCATTATTATCACAGCACCTCTATATTCCACAGCACCTGTATATATGTATATGTGTTTTTACGTATTTATTACTCTATTTATTTATTTATTTTACTTGTACATATTTATTCTACTTTTTTTATTTTGTTAATATGTTTTGTTTTGTTCTCTGTCTCCCCCTTTCTAGACTGTGAGCCCACTGTTGGGTAGGGACCGTCTCTATATTTTTCCAACTTGTACTTCCCAAGAGCTTAGTATAGTGCTCTGCACACAATAAGCGCTCAATAGATACGATTGAATGAATGAATGAATGAATGAATGAATATTAATAATTATTATAAATCTAGGCAGATAAATCTAGGTGGACCAATCACTACCTTGAGTTTTGCAATTTTTCTGCTTCTAGAGGTTGAAGATAATGGCCCACTGGTAATCCTAGCCTCTGTGAGCAGGCAGGATCCCCAGGGATGGGAGAAGATTAGAGTCGTATGTTCTTCAGGAATTCATAAAACTAGCTCTTCTGTTTGTGCAGCACCTTATTCTAAGAGTATTTGCCATCGGTTTTAGGCTCAGAAGGGAAGACCATCAGAGATCTAGAGAATTTTCTGGTGATCATGAGTGCGGTGGCTGAGACCCGGGTAACTATGAGAGCTAAGGAGAGAATCCATCAATCAATGGTTTTTTACTGGGTGCAGAGCAATGCACTAAGCGCTTGGGAGAGTACACTAGTACATAGTGGGTAGACACGTTCGTTGCACACTGCCTGTCTACTTGTTTTGTTTTTGCCAGCTTACTTGTTTTGTATTGCTGTCTGTCTCCCCCCTCTAGACTGTGAGCCTGTTGTGGCGTAGGGACTGTCTCTATCAATCAATCAATCAATCGTATTTATTGAGTGCTTACTGTGTGCAGAGCACTGTACTAAGCGCGTGGGAAGTACAAGTTGGCAACATATAGAGACAGTCTCTACCCAACAGTGGGCTCACAGTCTAGAAGGGGGAGACAGAGAACAAAACCAAACATACTAACAAAATAAAACAAATAGAATAGATATGAACAAGTAAAATAAATAAATAAATAGAGTAATATTTATGTACAAACATATATACATATATACAGGTGCTATGGGGAAGGTAAGGAGGTAGAACGGGGGGATGGAGAGGGAGAAGAAATGGAGAGGAAGGAGGGGGCTCAGTCTGGGAAGGCCTCCTGGAGGAAGTGAGCTCTTAGTAGGGCCTTGAAGGGAGGAAGAGAGCTAGCTTGGCGGATGTTGGGAGGGAGGGAATTCCAGGCCCTGGGGATGAAGTGGGCCGGGGGTCGATGGTGGGACAGGCGAGAACGAAGCACGGTGAGGAGATTAGCGGCAGAGGAGCGGTGCGTGCAGGCTGGGCTGTAGAAGGAACGAAGGGAGGAGTGGTAGGAGGGGGCGAGGTGATGGAGAGACTTGAAGCCGAGGGTGAGGAGTTTCTGCCTAATGCGCAGATTGATTGGTAGCCACTGGAAATTTTTGAGGAGGGGAGTAACATGGCCAGAGCGTTTCTGGACAAAGACAATCCGGGCAGCAGCATGAAGTATGGATTGAAGTGGGGAGAGACACGAGGATGGGAGATCAGAGAGAAGGCAGATGCAGTAGTCCAGACGGGATAGGATGAGAGCTTGAACGAGCAGAGTAGCGGTTTGGATGGAGAAGAAAGGGCGGATCTTGGCAATGTTGCGGAGCTGAGACTGGCAGGTTTTGGTGGCGGCTTGGATGTGAGGGGTGAACGTGAGAGCGGAGTCGAGGATGACACCAAGGTTGCGGGCTTGTGAGACGGGAAGGATGGTAGTGCCGTCAACAGTGATGGGAAATTCAGGGAGAGGGCAGGGTTTGGGAGGGAAGACAAGGAGTTCAGTCTTGGACATGTTGAGTTTTAGGTGGCGGGCAGACATCCAGATGGAGATGTCCTGAAGGCAGGAGGAGATGCGAGCCTGGAGGGAGGGAGAGAAAGCAGGGGCAGAGATGTAGATCTGGGTGTCATCAGCGTAGAGATGATAGTTGAAGCCGTGGGAGCGAATGAGGTCACCAAGGGAGTGAGTGTAGATCGAGAACAGAAGGGGACCAAGAACTGAACCTTGGGGAACCCCCACAGTAAGGAGATGGGAAGGGGAGGAGGAGCCTGCGAAAGATACTGAGAATGAACGACCGGAGAGATAAGAGGAGAACCAGGAGAGGACGGAGTCTGTGAAGTCAAGGTTGGATAGCGTGTTGAGGAGAAGGGGGTGGTCCACAGTGTCGAAGGCAGCTGAGAGGTCAAGGGGGATTAGGATCGAGTATGAGCCGTTGGATCTGGCAAGCAGGAGGTCATTGGTGACCTTTGAGAGGGCAGTTTCCGTGGAATGTAGAGGAAGGAAGCCAGACTGGAGGGGGTCGAGGAGAGAGTTGTTGTTGAGGACCTCGAGGCAGCGCGTGTAGACAACTCGTTCAAGGGGTTTGGAAAGGAATGGTAGGAGGGAGTTGGGGCGATAACTAGAAGGTGAGGTGGGGTCAAGAGAGGGTTTTTTTAGGATGGGAGAGACATGGGCATGTTTGAAGGCAGAGGGGAAGGAACCAGTGGAGAGTGAGCGGTTGAAGATGGAAGTTAAGGAGGGGAGAAGGGATGGAGAGAGAGATTTCATGAGATGAGAGGGAATGGGGTCAGAAGCACAGGTGGCCGGAGTAGCAATTGAGAGGAGGGAGGAGAGCTCCTCTGAGGATATTGCTGGGAAGGATGGGAGAGTAGCAGAGAGTGTTGAGAGCCGGGGGGTTGGAGAAGGGGGGGAAGTGACTTTTGGGAGGTCGGACCTGATGGATTTAATTTTGTTAATGAAGTAGTAGGCCAGATCGTTGAGGGTGAGGGAAGGAGGTGGGGGAGGAACCGGGGGCCTGAGATGGGAGTTGAATGTATGGAAGAGCTGACGGGGATGATGGGCATGGGTGTCAATAAGGGAGGAGAAATAGTTTTGTCTGGCAGAGGAGAGGGCTGCGTTAAGGCAGGAAAGGATGAACTTGAAGTGAACGAGGTTGGCATGGTGTTTAGACTTTCGCCAGCAGCGTTCAGCAGCTCGAGCATAAGAGCGAAGGAGGCGGACAGTAGCAGTGATCCAGGGCTGTGGGTTAGTGGTACGAGAGCGGCGAAGGGAAAGGGGAGCGAGTTAGTCTAGCTGAGTAGAAAGGGTAGGGTTGAGAGTATTAATCTGATCACTAAGACTGGGTAGGGAGGTGAGGGAGGCGAGTTGGGGTGTGAGGCGCTCAGAAAGATGGGTGGGGTCCAGAGAGCGGAGATCTCTGTGAGGGAGTAATATGGATTTACAGGGGAAAGGAGTGTGTGTGAGGAGGCAGGTGAGAAGATTATGATCAGAGAGAGGGATTTCAGAGTTGGTGAGGGTGGACACTGTGCAGTGATAGGAGATGATGAGGTCGAGGGTATGACCAAGTTGGTGAGTGGGTGAGATGGGGTGGAGCCATAGGTTAGCAGCGTCGAGGAGAGATGGAAGGCGGGTGGCAGAGGAGTCATCTGGGATATCCATGTGGATGTTGAAGTCTCCGAGGATCAGAGTGGGCATGGAAAAGGAGAGAAGGAAGGTGAGGAAGGGGTCAAAATCGCTAAAGAAGGTGGAAGTGGGGTCGGGGGGGGCGGTAGATGACGGCTACAAGAATCTGGAGGGAGTGGTAGAGGCGAATAATGTGGGCTTCAAAGGAAGGGAAGGAAAGGAAAGGGGAGGAGGGATAGTGCTAAATCGACATTGGGGGGGAGAAGGAAACCGACACCTCCTCCTTTTCCAGTGAGTCTGGGGGAATGGGAGAAGAAGAGGCCTCCACTGGAGAGAGCAGCAGAAGAGACCGTGTCGTCGGGAGACAACCATGTTTCAGTTAGGGCGAGGAGGAGTAGAGAGCTGGAAAGGAATAGGTCCAGAATGTAAGGGATCTTACTTAAAATGGAGCGGGCGTTCCAGAGGCCACACTTGGCAGCAGCCGTCGAGGGAAGGGAGGGAGGGGGAAGGCTGAGAGGGGTGGAGAGGGTTTGGATTGGGATGAGTTGGCGGGGAGAGTGGAAAGCGGGGTGACGCTGGGAAAGGAGAACTTGGATGGGGTGGGGGCGGGTAGAAGGAGAGGGAGGGGGCTGGGAGTGAGGAGTGGAGGACTGGCGCTGGTATAGAGGGATCCTTGGTAGGGGAGAGGGAGGGAAAATGCTGGGTGGGAGGGGGAAGGGGAAGGTGAGCAATGGGAGTGGCAGTTGGGAGCAAGGGAATTGAAAGTTCATGGTGAGGACAGCAGGGCGAGTGACAGTACAGCGGGAGGTTAACAATTGAAATACAGAAGCGATAGAACAGTAGCAATGATATAAGTAGGCGATGGCATCACAGGGGGTAGTTGAACAATTAACATGCTATGGCAATAATAAAATTTGCAGATAATGATTTCACTAAGAGCAGATACAAGCTATTATGTGCTGGAGTAGGGTGAACTAGGGTGTAAAGGGGGTCAGGGAGCAGAGATACCTGGGGAGAGGAGTGAACAGCCAACTAGCGTGGGAGGGCTGAGTAGGTGCGAATGAGGTTGTCGTTAATGTACCTTGGTGATAACAAGGGCCTTTTTCCCGGGGTTCGGGGTGGGGGGGAGAGTCAGTCAGGACCGGACCGGGAAGGGGGGGATGGGGGGAACTTTAAGGAAGGTCGCTTAAATGGGGGGGGGGGGCGGTGGAAGCAGGGGGCGTCTATAGGGGCGCTCTGAGGAGAGGAGCCTTCCGGGAATAGCGGGGGAGCAGCGGGGGCCACGAGTATAAACAATTCTGTTATATTGTACTATTCCAAATCAGTACCGTGCTCAAAATACGATTTCTTAATTGCTTGATTGATTGATTCTACAACTTCTACTAGGGCGTTTGCTGCTATTACTGCTACTATTACTGTAATGGCTTTTCCTTCTTTTATCTTTGTCATCGTGTTGTCCCCACTTGGAGAATTATGGTGCCAATCCTCCTTTGGAATTCCCTCCCAGTTACATGGAAGTATTTTACCAAGCCTCTAGGTCATTTTGTAATTGATAACTCTCTTCCAATATACCACAAGTTGCTCTTCCTATTGACTCACTGGCAAAATTCCTGTTGATTTCTTCACCTTATCAATATCTTTGTCTTGTGCAAGGAGTCATCGTCACCTACCAATGACCAACATCTCCACGGTGATGGGATTCTTCCTGCTGGGTTTCTCAGAGTTACGGGAGCTGCAGCTGGTCCAGGCCGCACTGTTCCTCCTGGTCTACCTGGCGGCCCTGATGGGGAATCTCCTTATCGTCGCCATCACCACCATCAACCGGCACCTCCACATCCCCATGTACTTCTTTCTCAGGAACTCGTCTGTCCGCGACCACTGTCTCATCTCCGTCACCATCTCCAACTCCATCCACAAGTCCTTGACCAACAGGAGATCCATCTCCCTAGTGGGCTATGCCATCCAAGTCTGCTGTCTCGGAGTTGTTCGTCCTCATGGCCTTGTCCTACGACCGCTTTGCCGCCATCTGCCTCCCCCTGAACTACGAGGTCGTCATAGCTCGAGGGGCCTGCGGAAAGACTGCCGCCGCCTCGTGGCTCAGTGTGGACCTGTTTGGAATCTTGCTTTCAGCTTCGACCTTCTCCCTGACCTTCTTCAGGTCAAACATCGTCCATCAGTTTTTCTGTGACGTCACCTTCCTGCTGAAGATCACTTACTCCGAGGATCACATCGCCGTCAATGTGAGTGTCACCTCCGTGGTAGCCTTAGGTGTCGTCTGCTTCATTCTCATCATCGTCTCGTACATGCGCATCTTCCGGGTCATCCTGAGGATGCCGGCCGCCAAGGGCCGGGCAAAAGCCTTCTCCACCTGCCTGCCTCACCAGTCATCACGACCGTGTTTTTCACCACAGCTGCCTTTGGTAATTTACATCCACCTGCAGACTTCTTCTCAGGGCTGGACGTTTTGGTATCTATGCTCTCTGTGGTGCTCCCACCCGGACCCCCTCATCTGCAGCCTGAGAAACAGGGATGTAAAGATGGAGATGGGAGTCTTTTCTTCAGGGATAGAAAATTTCACTTCACTCTCTGAACTTGTTATTTCTCTCCCCAAGGATTGACTGTAAAAAGATTTGAGTGGCCTGAAAAGACCTGAGATATTTGTCATGAGAGACCTTTCCTGGCTGCTAGCTGCCTATTGTCCATGGCTTGGAGTAGCTTGGTAGAAGAGCTTTTATCCAGCTGTTCTTGACTGGTATTTAAATCTAGTTCCCATGCCTGGGGATGGATCCCTGCACTTAGATTCACCCCCTTTATTCACCACCAGCAGAGGGTAAAGAACGGGCCTGGGAATCAGGTAGACCTGTGTTCTAATACTGGCTCTGACACCTGTCTGTTGTGTGACCTTGACAAGTCACTTCATTTCTTGGGATCTCAGTTCCCTCATCTGTAAAATGGGGATGCATACCGTGGGCTCCATGTGGGACATGGACTTTGTTCAACCTAATTAGCTTGTGTCTACCCCAGTGGTTAACACAGTGTCTGGTACATAGTAAGTGCTTAACAAATAGCATTGAATAACATGGAAGGGGTAGCTGCAAAAGGGTGCTTTAGGCTTAATTTTGATCCTCAAATCTGCCCCAGAAGCCAGGAGCAGGGGTACAGGTTGGATTATTCCAACCACGTAATGCTTTCAGTTTGTCCATCAATAAACAGCATTATTATTTCTCCTGCTACTCTAACTGTTGCTACAATTATTATTTATTGTATAATATACTTCAATATTTAAGTATTAATTCAGTCAATCAATCAAATTAAAGTACAACAGAAGGCCAAGGTACATTCGTTGCACACAAGCAGCTTACACTTTTCACAAATGTTACATGTGCCTGTGACACACAGCCATTCAGTGTCAAAGTTGGAATGAGATCTTGGGGTCCTTTTATTTTGCTATGTCAACTAGAATCAGAAACTACAGACAAGAGGAAGAAAGAAAAGGGGATAGTTAACTATGTAAATAATAAGGTATATACAATATTTACACAACTGGGCAAATAAATTCTCCTCTGGACTGTGAGCTCCTTAAGGACAGCATACACTTCTATCAGCTCTATAGTATTGTATTCTCCCAAGCATAGCTTACTGGGAGTCAGAGGACTTCTAATCCTACCTCTGTCCCTTTGCTGCTGTGGGACCTTGGGCAAGTCCCTTCACTTCGCTGGGGCCCAGCTTCCTCATCTGTAAAATGGCACACAATACCTGCATATTCATCTTTCCATTTATTTTTTCCTTCTAGAAGGGGCAGGGGATGTGTCTGTTATGGCGTTACAAAGTGGATAGAGCACGGGCCTGGGTGTCAGAAGGAGTCAGAAGGAGCCAGAAGGACCCGGGTTCTAATTCCAACTCTACCTCATGTCTACTGTTTGACTATGGGCAAGTCATTAAAATTATCTGAGCCTCAGTTACCTCATCTGTAAAATGGGAGTTAAGGCTGTGAGTCCCTTGTGGAACAAAGACTGCATCCAACCTACTTAACTTGTATCTACCCCAGAGCTTAGGACAGTGCCTGGGACATGGTAAGAGCTGAACAAGTACTACTCTCATTATTATTACTCTCCAATTGCTTAGTGCACACAATACGCTCTCAATCAATAGGATTCAATATTAATTGATTAATAGTAAATTGGACTGTGTCAACCTAGCCCAGTAGGCTGAAAAGCCCATGAATGCAGGGATTACAACCGTTACCACTATTTCTCTTCTCCCAATGTTTGGGAAGAACTCTTACATGGAAGAATTGCTGATAGTACTAGTGGCTGTCCAAAGCTGGTCACAATTTCACAGCCCTGCCTGTCATGTACCCTTTGCAAGGGATTCTGGGACCCACTGAAGGCCAAAGTGACTGTCCACATGGCTGACACTATGCTGGAGCACTGTAGCCTGGCGGGTGGTTGGCAAGGTTATGAGGTTTGAGGAGGAAGGAGAGGTGTATGATGGTTGGGGGTAACTGAATTAGAAAACACCTCCCCTCCTGCTAGCACCCCTACCCCGCTGGAGGCCGCGATCCTGGTCCAAAACCCAACCTAGGCCCCCAGACTGGCTCCCATCTCTCCCATCTCATCCTTGTCCTCCCCCACCCCTCCATTCTACTTAACCCCAATCACTCTCTCCGAGGCGGTGTGGAGCTAGTGGTCTCTGACCCCTGCGGTGCTGGGATGGTCCCTTCTTTCCCCTCAGACACCTGGGTTCAGTCATCCAGGAAGGAACACAGAGGAGCCCTCGATACCTCTCCACTCTCTCTCAGACCCTGAGAAGCTCTCCAGATTGGCCCCGGTCCCTGTAGATGAAGCAGGGTCTTCTCAGAGGGAGATCCCAGGAGGATGGCTCGGGGCCCTGCCGAGGGACCTCGTGGCCTGGACAAGGCACGTACTCTCTTATCACGTGGTTCCTGAGGATCCTGGGAGACAAGAGCCCGCTTCCTCCAGTATCAGCGATTTTTCCGGGCCTCGGGGTTCCCGTGGAAACAACAGCATCTGCTTCCCAGCGTTCTAACGGTTCCTGTTTTCAGTGATAGTCTTTAGCCGCTGTGAATGGTTTCATCTTTGTCTAATTCATAACCTGAGACACTCGATCTGTCACTCAATCAGCCAATTGTAACTTTTTCTTATGGTCTTTGTGAAGCGCTTACTATATATCGGGCACCATACTGAGTGCTGGAGTAGATACAAATCTAATCGGATTAGGCAAAATCCATGTCCCTCGTGGGGCTCACATCTCAATCCCCATTTCACAGATGAGGGAACTGAGGCACGGAGAAGTTAAGCGACCCTGACCAAGGTCACACAGCAGACATAATAATAAAATAATAATAATAATAATGATAATGGCATTTGCTAAGCGCTTACTATGTGCAAAGCACTGTTCTAAGCGCTGGGGGGATACAATGTAATCACGTTGTCCCACGTGGGGCTCATAGTCTTAATCCCCATTTTTACAGATGAGGGAATTGAGGCTAGGAGAAGTGAAGTGACTTGCCCAAGGTCACACAGCAGACTTGTGGCGGAGCCAGGATTCGAACCCACGACCTCTGACTCCAAAGCCCGGGCTCTTCCCACTGAGCCACGCTACTTCTCTGTGGTGGAACCAGGATCAGAACCCATGTTCATTTGAATCCCAGGCCAGCGCTCTACCCACTAGGTGACGCTGCTTCTTCTGACTTGCCCTGATTGCAAATCCGTTGAAGTGCTGTTCATACCTACTGTTTGCACTGTACTCTTGAATCAAGCGTTCATCCACTTTCTCATCTTCCCCTTCTCGCCTTCCTTCTATATGTAATTTACTCTGTGTCTATCTCCCTCATTAGATCATAATCTCCTAAAAGCAGGAACAATACAACTTTATCTCTTTTCAACTCTCCTGAGAGTTTGCTACAGTGCTTTGCACCCAGGATGTGGTCAGGAAATACCATTGATAATAACAATAGTAATAATTATGGTCTTTGTTAAGCGCTTACTATGTGACAAGAACTATTGTAAGTGCTGGAATAGGTACAAGATAATCATGTTGGACACAGTCTCTGTCCCACATGGAGCTAAAGTCTCAATCCCCATTTTACAAATGAGGTAACTGAGGCACAGAAGTGAACTGACTTGCTTCAGGTAACAAGGCAGACAAGTAGCGGAACTGGGATTAGAACCCGCGCCCTCTGAATCCCAAGCCTGTGCTCTAAATGGATGGAAGGATAGATGAATAGTTAGAAGGATGGATGGAAGGAAGGAAAGATGGATTGATGAGAGAAGATGGAGTTGACAAGACAGATGGAGCTGCAGTCACCTTTTCTTCCCTTCTCTAATACCACCTTCCATTTTACAAATTTCATTCCCACCCCCAGAGTCTTGCTAAGGAGCATATCATTACATTTTCATAATCATTACTAATAAAGATACCATTACTGTTAAGTCACTGTCCCTAGGTCACACAGCAGGCCAGTAGCAGAGCTGGAATCAGAACTCAAGCCTCAATCAATCAAACAATCATGTTTATTGAGCACTTATTCTGCGCCCAGCACTTGGAAAATTTCACTATAACAGATTTGGTTGACACGTTCCCTGCCCACAGTGAGCTTACAGTTTAGAGCGACTCCCATTCCTTTAGGCTATGATAA
Organism: Tachyglossus aculeatus; assembly: GCF_015852505.1. Taxonomy (NCBI): domain Eukaryota; kingdom Metazoa; phylum Chordata; class Mammalia; order Monotremata; family Tachyglossidae; genus Tachyglossus; species Tachyglossus aculeatus. The sequence goes on along the minus strand of NC_052069.1, from coordinate 132,399,557 downwards.
AATTTTTTTAAAAAAATTATGGTATTTATTAAGTGCTTACTTAGAGAAGCAGCGTGGCTCAGTGGAAAGTGCACGGGCTTGGGAGTCAGAAGTCATGGGTTCTAATCCCAGCTCCGCCACTTATCAGCTGTGTGAGTTTGGGCAAGTCACTTAACTTCTCTGGGCCTCAGTTACTTCATCTGTAAAATGAGGATTAAGATTGTGAGCCCCACGTGGGACAGCCTGATTACCTTGTATCTCCCCCAGCGCTTAGAACAGTGCTTGGCACACTGTAAGCGCTTAACAAATGCCAAAATTATTATTATTATTATTATCATTATTATTATTATTATTATTATTATTACTTGCTATGTGCCAAATACTGTTCTAAACACTGGGGTAGATATAAGGTAATCGGATTGTCCCATGTGGGGTTCACAGTCTTAATTCCCATTTTACAGATGAGAGAACTGAGTCACGGAGTAGTTAAGTGGCTGGCCCAAGGTCACACAGAAGACAAGTGGCAGAGCAGGGATTAGAACCGCCCCCCAAACTGGATTTACTGTACTAAGCATATGGGAGAGTTCAGGTAACCTGAGTTGTTAAACACATTCCCTGCCCACAGTGAGTTTACAGTCTACAGGAACTCCCCTTATTTTAGGCCATGATGCCTCCCCAAAACTGGATGGTTGGTCATACTTCAATCTTAGCCACCTCCCTCCTAGACATTGACAATTCATCAACGCCCAGCGTTTTCTGTGTACCCAGTAGGCCAGCTAAGTTTCTGGCTAGGTCCAAGGGCAATTGCTTGGTTAAGTGGTGCCGTGATATTATTTGCACAAGGAAGGAGAATTTTGTCCCAGAGCGGAGGTCGGGTGAGTGACTCTTTTAGGATTCTGCCCATAGCAGCCTTCATGTCCCGGTTCCTCAGGCTGTAGATAAGGGGGTTTACAGCAGGGGTATCACTTCATAGAACCCGGACACCAGCAGATTCACGAACAAGGACGAGTCTCAGGGCGGGTTGTAGAGAAATACACCCGCAGAGAGAAAAATAATGACGACGACAAGGTGGGGCAGGCAGGTGGAGAAGGCTTTGGCCCGGCTCTCGTTGGCCGGCATCTTCAACATGGCCTGGAAGATGCGCACATACGAGACGATGATGAGAATGAAGCAGTCGACGTCTAACGCTACCCAGGCGGTGACGCTCACGTCGATGGCAACGTGGTCCTCGAAGCAGATGATCTCCAGCGGGGAGGAGATGGCCCACGAAAACTGCTGGACCATGTTGGACCCACAGAACGACAGGGAGAGAGTCGGAGCTGAAACAAAGGCTCCAGTCCGGCCCCCACTGAGCCACTAGGCGGCGTCCATATTCCCACAGGCCACTTTGTTCATGACGACCTCGTTGCTCAGGGGGAGGCAGATGGTGGCATAGTGGTTGTAGGACATGGCCATGAGGACCAGCAGCTCTGAGCAGGCAAACCAGACCACGGAGAAGACCCGGACATCACTTCCAGGACGGAGATGGATCTACGGTCGGTCAGTGGGTTGTGAATGGTTTTGGGGACAGTGACTGAGATGCAGCAGAGGTCGAGGACGGAAAGGCTCCTGAGGAAAAATTACATAGGAGTGTGGAGGCGTCGGTCGAGGGCGATGACGGCGGCGATGAGGAGATTCCCCATCAGGGCCGTCAGGTAGATCGGGGAAACAGCGCGACGTGGACCAGCTGAAGCTCCCGGACCACCGAGAGCCCCGGGAGGAGGAATTTCCTCACTGTGGAGATGTTGGTTATTGGTAAGTGATGATGACTCCCTGCACACGACAATTATCTTGATGAGCTGAGGAAATCAACAGGAGTTTTGCAGTGAAGAAATCAACAGGAGTTTTGTCGGTGAGTCTTTTGGATCAACAACCTATGGTATATCGGAAGAGAGTTGTCAATTACAAAATGACCTAGAAACTTGGTCAAAGACTTCCACGTCACTAGGAGTGAGTTCCCAAAGAGGATTGACAGCATCATTCTCCAAGTGGCGACAACAAGATGACAAAGACATAAGAGGGGAAAGCAATCAAAGTAATAGTAGCAGGAATAGCAGCAAACGCCCTAGTAGAAGTTGTAGGATCAATCAATTAAGCAATTAAGAAAGCGCATTTTGTGAGCATTTACTGTGTGCAGAGCACTGTACTAAATACTTGGGAGAATACAATGTAACAGAGTTGGTAGACGTGCCCGTTGTTGTGTACAGTGTAAAGGGTGATAAAGATGTTAATATGAAATACATTACGGATATGTACAGAAACTATAAGCTGTTTATAGGTAGGGAGTATGCCTGTTACATTGTTATAATAATAATGATTATGGCATTTATTAAGTGCTTACACTGTTCTAAGCGCTGGGGATGTTACAAAGTAATCAGGTTGTCCCACGGGGGGCTCACAGTCTTAATCCCCATTTTCCATGTGAGGTAACTGAGGCACGGAGAAGTTAAATGACTTGCCCAAAGTCACACAGCTGACAATTGGCAGAGGCTGGATTTGAACCCATGACCTCCGACTCCAAAGCCCGTGCTCTTTTCATTGAACCATGCTGCTTCTCTTGTTATAGTGTACTCTCCCAAGCACTTAGTATAGTGCTGTACACATAGAGCTCTGCTCTGAGCTCAATAAATATTCATTCATTCAATCGTGTTTATTAAGCGCTTACTATGTGCAAAGCACTGTACTAAGCTGATGGACTGATTGGTCATAGAAATAACGGTGTTTATCGAGCCCTCGGCAGACACAAAAGGCAAGGATATACCAAACCCACAAGGCAACCTGAAGGACACAAATTCATTCTCACACACAAAATTACAGGTAAACATACATGTATTCAAACACATAATGCCCTCACATGTGTTCCCGCTCACTCACAGACCGGGGTTCTTCCACAGACGGACAGTTGCACAGAGTCAATCGTATTTATCGAGTGATTACTGTGTACAGAGCACCGTGCTAATCACTTGGGAGAATACAATACAAGCAAGTAGGTAGACACATAAACACATAAATGTATGTAGTCACTCATTCGGCTCTTCCTTGACTCCCAAACCTGTTCCCTTGGGATAGATGGAGAACATTCCCCACTGTTCCCTACCCACATGTCCCCCTTCTTTAAAGTCTGGGATCCCTGATTTTCCTACCCTTCCCTGAGCATGCGCACACAAGGGCGCGCACACACACACACGCACACACACACAAAGCTGCGGGTCCAGGGAATCCGATTGCAGCTGTCTCTATACGAGAAATGAACTGCAGACTGAAGTCTGGCTAAACAGGAAAGGGTCTGGCGTGGGACCCCAATTACATACGTCGCCTCGTGCTTGGCAGAGGGCTGGGAGAAATTATTAATCAATGGTATTGACCAATGCTTATTGTGTGTGGAGCACTGGACTAAAGCGTTAAGGAGAGGATAATCCAACAGAGTTGGGAGACACGTTCCCTGACCACAATGAGCTGATAGATGAAAGGATGATGGGGCGTTTATAAGGGGACCGTGGAGGGAGGATGGAGGGATGATGGAGCGGTGACGGAGGGGTGATGGAGGGCCGATGGAGGGCTGAAGAAGGGAGGTCAGCGAGACGATGGAGGGGGTGTTGTGGAGTTAATAACAGATGAGTGCTGGTTCAGGTACAAAGACCATGCGGCTGAGAACCTGAGAGGAGGAAGTGATTCTAATTCTAGTGGCTTGTGCTGTGGAACCTACTACTGTCTTGTCCCTGCTGAAGCCTGGATTCTACTCCTACAAACCCGCCTGTAATGCAGCCCTGGTCCGAACTTCAACCTGGGGGCCGAGTACGAGATTCTCCACAGACTTACTACGGGCTGCTGGCCTCTCCCCGCTCCTCCATCCTCACACCAGGGTGCACTCACCGGGGCAGCGTGGGGCTGGGGGTCGCCGACCTCTGCCAGGCTGGGCTAGTCCCCTGTCTTCCCTCTCACTACTGGGTTTGGTCAGCGATGGAGGTACATCTAGGAGCCCTCAGCCCCTCTCCGCTCTCCCACAGACACTGAGATACTTCTGCAGATGGACCCCATCCCCAAAGATAAAGCAGCCACCGCTCTGTGGGGAATCCCGGAGGTCCGGATCGGGGCCCAAAACAAGTGAAGTGACTTGTCCAATGTGACACACCAGATAAGTGGCAGAACTGGGATTAGAACCCAGGTCCTCTTGACTCCCGGGTCCAGGCACTTTACACTAAGTGACACCATTTTTAATATAGAGAAACTGTGACTGACCCTGGTCATCCTGCTCCCTATTGAAATTTCCCTCACATGTCTCCTGCTCCTCTCCGGAGTCACGGGCCTGTTCTGGGCTGGGGAGCACCGACCTCTGCTGAGAGGCTCACTCCATCTCGGCGGTTCTGGACTCTGATGGTGGTGACAGATAGGACTGGGCGAGGGTTGAGAGCTGTCAGGATCCTTGTTCCCTCTCTTGGCTCTCCGGTTGGCTGCGCCGTCCCCTCAAACAATGGTGTGGTTATTTCCTGGGGGATTCCCTGTGGGAGGACGGGCCCTGGGCTCCGCTGAGACAGATGACTGTCCGGGAATCTCGGAAGGCCCGGATCGTGGGCTCTCTGTGGTCCCGGGCCCCATAAGGTAAATGACTGTTCGGTCCCCCTCTGGGACTCCTTCCTATGACAACATCAAGAGATTAATCATCATTCTCTTTCTGTGATTAATAATAGCGTTCTGGTTAAACTCTGAGGTTTGGAGCTTCAATCCATGCCAGGGCTTGGCACCTTCTGAAATCTGCAGCAATCCATCTTAGACATTGCCTTCTAGATTGTGAACTCATCATGGGCAGGAAATGTCTCTACCAACCCTGTGATAATGTTATATCGTACTCTCCCAAGCGCTTAGTACCAAGGTCTGCACATAGTAAGTGCTCAATAAATATGATTGATCGATTGATAAGCATTATTTCATTCATTCATTCATTCAATCGTATTTATTGGGTGCTTACTGTGTGCAAAGCACTGCACTAAGCGCTTGGGAAGTACAAGTCGGCCACATATAGAGACGGCCCCTACCCAACAACGGGCTCTTGAATCCCCATTCTGCAGAAAAGGGAACCAAGGACCAGAGAAGTTAAATGAATTATCCAAGGGAACACAGTAGGTACGTGGCAGAGCCGCCTATCTGCATTCTCCATTCCTCCCAAGCTCAGCATCTCACTGTGCATCGTTCCCAACTCCCCCCACTCAGACCCATATCTCACCACCTTTCCCCGGCTTGGAATTCCCTCTCCTTTCATATCCACCAGACCACAGGGCTTCCCATATTCAAAACTCCTTCCTAAAACTCTATTAAATCCATGGAACCTTACCTGATTATTTTTTCCATAATGGTACGTGGCAAGTGTTTACTATTTTCTAGGGACCCTTCTAAGCACTGAAGAACATACAAGCTAGTCAGGTTGGACATAGTCCCTGTCCTGCAGAGGACTTCCAGTTTTAATCCCCATTTTACAGATGACGTAGTTGAGGCAAGAAGTGAAATAACTTGTCCAAGGTTACATGGCAGACAAGTGGTCGAGGCAGAATTAAAACTCATGTCCTCTGACTCCCAGGTCCATGCTCTATCAACTGGGCTGTGCTGCTTCCCTGGTCTTCCCTGTCTCAGGGAGCTTAATTGTCTCAGTCTGGGCCCGTGTAAAAAGACCCCCCCCCCCCAATAATAATAACAACAATAATAGTAATTGTGGTATTTGATGAGCGTTTATTATATGCCAGACACTGTACTAAGCACTGGAGTGGATACAAGCAAACTGGGTCAGACAAGTCTCTGTCTCACATGGGCTCACAGTCTCAACTCCCATTTCAGGGATGACGGAACTGAGGTTGAGAGAACTGAAGAGACTTGCCCAAGGTCACATAGCAGAAAGATAGCAGAGCCGAGATTAGAACCTGGGTCATTCTGTCTCTCATGTCCATGCTCTATCGAATTGGCCACACTGCTTCTCTGAGTTACATCTTGTTCATGACCTCAAACAATCAATCGGTCATTTAATTAGCTGTATTTTCTGACGTCTTCTGATTGAAAATCTAGAGAAAATGAGAAATTACTTTACATCTACCCTAAAACCCTCCCCCGGGCTGGCTTTTGAGCTGAACCCAAAGAAGCAGCATAAGAAGCAGCACAGCCTACTAGGAAGAGCCCAGGCTTGGGAGGTAGAGGACCTAGATTCTAATCCTGGCTTTGCCACTTGTCTGCTGCGTAACCTTGGTCAAACCACTTAACTTCTCTGGGTCTCAGTTACCGTATCTGGAAAACAGGGATTAATAATAGTGATAATAATAATAATAATAATAATAATAATAATAATAATAATAATAATAGTGGTATTTCTTAAACGCTTACTATGTGCCAAGCACTGGTCTAAGCGCTGGGGTAGATACAACATAATCAGGTTATCGCACGTGGGGCTTACAGCCTTAATCCACAATTTCCAGATGAGGAAACCGAGGTACACATAAATTAAGTGGCTTGCCCAAGGTCACACAGCAGCCAAGTGGTGGAATTGGGATTATAACCCACATCCTCTGACTCCCAAGCCTATGCTCTTTCCACTAAGCCGAATAAATCCTGTCAAATTCCCTAAGGAGAGGGGGTACAATCATCGGGCTAGGATTTTCAGTTTCTCTGGAGTCATTTTTTCATTTAGATATTACTTGAATGGATTCCTTTCCTTTGACTCCCTTTCGTGTCCAAGCCTCATTCCCCTTCTCCTCCCCTGTGTTCTGGGCTCTTACCTTGAGCTCTGACCTCAAGCTTGACAATCTGCTCGCCCCTCACTGAAACCACTTGGCCAGATAGTAAGTGGGTCAGCCACAGAGGTAGTTGGGGCCCGAGTGACCGAATGAGTCAAATAATCTCCATTAAAATTCCTTGAAGGCCTCAATGGTGTAATGAACAGGAGATATATCTGCATGAAGCAAACCTCTCCTTTCTCACCTCAAATATTTTCTTTTTAGACCTGAAGACCATATGGAGAGAAATCAAAGCAGATGTTTTTTTCATGAAACAAATTTCTCCCTTTCACCACCAATATATTCTATTCATTCTCATTTCAGAGGCCTTGAGGGTCTGAAGTGAACTACTACACAGGAGGAGTTTCTGTAGGAAACAAATTTCTCCTTTTCAAGTTCATACATTTTCCCTTCAGGTCTTGAAGACCTTAAGTGGAAAAATATGAGGTGAGTTTTTGTATCAAGGAAATTTATCCTTTTTGAACTCCATATATTACCTTCTCCGGCCCGTAGGCAGAGAAACAAAAGCAGGAGACTTTTTGCATGAAGAAAACCTGTCGTTTCTCAACAAATATATTCTCATTCCAGGTCTTGAAGGCATTCATTATGAGAAATCAAAGTAGGAGATGGTTTGCCTGAAGCAAATTTCTCCTTTTTCACCTCAAATATTCTCTTTTCTGGCCTTGAAGACCTCAGGTAGAGAAATAAGGGCTGGAGGCTGCTTGCATGAAGCAAATTTCCCTTACCCACTTCAAATATTTTCTTATGCGGCTATGAAGGCCTTAGAGAAGTAAAAGCTGGAGACGATTTTACCATGAAGAAAATTTTTTCTTTCGCATCTCAATTCTTCTCTTTTCTGTCCTTGAAGACCTTAGGGTAGAGTAATAAAAGCTGGAGGTGGTTCGCATGAAACCCATTTTCTATATTTTCCTTCCAGTAATTGATGTTGAGGTCTTGAAGACCTTAGAGAAGGAAAATACTGGTGATTCCCCTTTTTACACCTCCACATAATTTCTATTCATTCTCAAATAAAAGGCCTTGAGGGCCTGAGGTGGAGGAATGCACAAGTAGTATATTTGTGCTTGAAGGTCTGCCTTGAAGACCTTGTATAGAGAAATCAAAACTGGGGATTGTTTGCATGAAGCAAATTCTTCCCTTTTCAACACAAATATTCTCCTTGATGGCCTTGAAGACCTTAGGTTGTCAAGTAAGCAGGACATTTTTGCATGAGGCAAAAGTCTCCTTTTTTAATGTCATACACTATCTCTTCAGGCATTGAAGACCTTAGAGAAATAAAAGCTACAGTTGGTCTGCATGAAGCAAATTTAGCCCTTTTCACCTCAAATATTCTCTTTGGAGGCCTTGAAGACCTAAGACCTTACAGACATAACACCTGGAGATTGTTTACGTGAAGTAAACTAAGCATTTTTCACCTCATATATTCTCTTGGAAAGGACTTGAAGACCTAAGATGGACAAATGAGCAGGCAGGTTTTTTTCATGAAGCAAAATTCTCTTTCTATAATCTCATATATATATATATATATATATATATATATATATATATATATATATATATACATATATATATATATTATTTCCTTGGAGATCTGATTTAGAAAAGTGAGTGCAGGAAATGGTTTTGCCTAAAGCAAATTTCCCCCTTTTCAATTGAAATCTTCTTCTTTGAGGCACTGAAGGCCTTAGAGGCATACAAACTGAAGGTTGTCTGCATGAAACCTCCTTTTTCCAGTAAAAGCTGGTGAAAGTTTGCATGAAGCAAATGTCTGCTTTTGCACCTCAAATACTCTCAATTACAAGGCCTTGAATGCCTGAGGTGAAGTAGTGCACAGGAAGTGTATCTGTCCTTGAAGCTCTACCTTGAAGACTTTATATAGAGAAATAACAGCTGGAGATTATTTGCATGAATCTAATTCATCCTTTTTCACAAGATATATTTTCTTTGACGGCCTCGAAGCCCTTAGGTTGACAAATAAGCAGGACATATTCTTCTTGAAGCAAACTTCTCCTTTTTTAATGTCATATAATATCTCTTCAGGCTTTGAAGAACTTAGAGAAATAAAAACAAGGGTTTGTTTGCATGAAGCAAATTTCTCCTTTCCCACCTCAGATATTCTCTTTGGATGTCTTGAAGTCTTTATTAATCAAAACGAGAGTTGGATTGCAAGAACCAAATTTGTCCATTTTCACCTCCAATATTCTCTTCTCTGGCCTTGAAGACCTTAGGTAGAGAAATAAAAGCTGGAGGTTGTTTGCATGAAGCAAAGTTTCTCTTTCCCTCCTCAAATATTCTCCTTTATGGCCTTGAAGACCTTAGACAGAGAGGTAAAAGCTGGAAATGCTTTACATAAAGCAAATGTCTCCTTTTACACCGCAAATACTCTCAATTACAAGGCCTTGAAGGTCCCGGTCGGCGGGCGAAGATGAGCGTGCGTCCGGGGTCCGTGCCGCTGCAGTTCCTGCACGAGCAGGCCAGGAGCCTGCCCCCGCCCGGCATCACCGACCCGCGCCTCGTCTACACCGCCTGCATGGGCTACTGCGCAGGACTCCTCAACAACGCCGTGTGCAGGAGGCCCGTCTTCAAGGCCGATGAGGGAACCGAGGCCCAGAGAAGTGAAGTGACTTGACCAAAGTCCCACAGCGCACAATTGGCGGAGCCGGAATTTGAACTCATGACCTCTGACTCCAAAGCCCGGGCTCTTTCCATTGAGCCATGCCGCTTCTCCTGTATTTTACTTGTACATATTTATTCTGTTTATTCTATTTTGTTAATATATTTTGTTTGGTCGTCTGTCTCCCCCTTCTAGACTGTGAGCCCGCTGTTGGGTAAGGACCGTCTCTAGATGTTGCCAACTTGGTCTTCCCAAGCGCTTAGTACAGTGCTCTGCACACAGTAAGCGCTCAATGAATACGATTGAATGAATGAATGAATGAGTAGTGCATAGGAAGTGTATCTGCCCTTGATGCTCTGCCTTGAAGACCTTATAGAGAGGAATAACAGCTGGAGACTGTTTGCATGAAGCACAGTCATCCGTTTCCACCAGATATACTTCCTTTGACACCCACAAGCCCTTAGGTTGAACAATTCTCCTTCTTTAACCCCGTATATTTTTTTTCAGGTCTTGAAGATCAGATCTAGAAAACTCAGCGCAGGAAATGGTTTGTATAATGCAAATTATTCTTTTGGCAGTAGATATATTATCTTTGGAGGACTTTGGCAGTAGATATATTATCTTTGGAGGACTTGAAGGTATTGGAGAAATACAAACTGGGAGATTGAATACAAATTTCTCCTTTTTTCACCTCAAATATCCTCTTTCGGGTCCTTTAAGACCCTTGGTAGAGAAATCAAAGCTGCAGACTCTTTGCATGTAGCAAATGTCTCCCTTTCCACCTCAAATATTCTCTTTTCTTGCCAAGAAGACCCTCAATTGAGAACTCAAAGCTGGAGGCTGTTTGCAAGAAGTAACCGATCTCCGTTTTCATCTCAAATACTTTTGAGGCCTTGAAGACTTTATACAGTGAAGTAAGAGAGGGAGTTGGTTTGCGTGAAGCGAATTTCTCCTTATGCACCTCAAATCCTTCCTCTTTTGGCCTAGAAGATCTTGGGTAGAGAAATCAGAGCTGGAAGTTTTCTCTCAAGCCCGTCATTCGCGGGCTCCTCCTCCCCCTCCTGTCCCCTTACTGTAGGGCTTCCTCAAGGGTCAGTTCTTGGTCCTCTTCTGTTCTCTATCTACACTCACTCACTTGGTGCACTCAATCGCTCCCATGGCTTCAACTATCATCTCTACGCTGATGACACCCAAATCTACATCTCTGCCTCTGCTCCCTCTCCCTCCCTCCAGGCTAGTATCTCCTCCTGCCTTCAGGACATCTTCATATGGATGTCGACCCGCCATTTAAAACTGACCTCCTTACCTTCCCTCCCAAACCCTGCCCTCTCCCTGATTTTCCCATCACTGTAGACAGCACTACCATCGTTTCCGTCTCACAAGCCCGCAACTTTGGTGTCATCCTCGACTCCTCTCTCTCGTTCACCCCACACATCCAATCTGTTACTAAAACCTGCCGGTCTCACCTCCACAACATCGCCAAGATCCGCCCTTTCTTCTCCATCCAAACCACTACCTTGCTGGTTCAATCTCTCATCCTATCCCGACTGGATTACTGCAACAGCCTCCTCTCTGATCTCCCATCTTCCTGTCCCTCTCCACTTCAGTCTATACTTCACTATGCTGCCAGGATTATCTTTGTACAGAAACGCTCTGGGCATGTTACTCACCTCTTCAAAAATCTCCAGTAGCTATCTGTCAACCTACAAATGAAGCAAAAACTCCTCATTCTCGGCTTCAAGGCTCTCTATCACCTCGCCCCCTCCTACCTCATCTCCCATCTCTCCTTCTACAGCCCATCCCGCACCCTCTACTTCTCTGCCACTACCTTCCTCACTGCCTCGTTCTCGCCTGTCCCACCATTGACCCCCGGCCCACGTCCTTCCCCTGGCCTGGAATGCTTTCCCTCCACACATCCGCCAAGCTAGCTCTCTTCCTCCCTTCAAAGCCCTACTGAGAGCTCTCCTCCTCCAGGAGGCCTTCCCAAACTAAGCCCGCTTTTTACTCTCCTCCTTCGCATCCCCCCTCCCTACCTTCTTCCCCTCCCCACAGCACTTGCATATATTTGTACAGATTTATTACTCTATTTTACTTGTACATATTTACTATTCTATTTATTTTGTTAATGATGTGCATATAGCTTTAATTCTATTTGTTCTGACGGTTTTGACACCTGTCTACATGTTTTGTTTTGTTTTCTGTCTCCCCATTCTAGACTGTGAGCCCGTTGCTGAGTCGGGACCATCTCTATATGTTCCCAACTTGTACTGCCAAGCGCTTAGTACAGTGCTCTGCACACAGTAAACGCTCAATAAACACGATTGAATGAATGACTGCATCGGCACTCCTTTTGGTCTCTCCTCACCGGGTGGGGAGGGGGTGGGAGCTGGGGCCCCCGACCAGCTGGAGAAAATGAGCCCCAAGAGCTGTGCTGTCCTGGGAGATACAGGGAGCCCCCGGGATCGGTGAAGGGCCGGGCTGGTGAGGAGCGTCCTCGTACCCCGGGGCTGATGGCTGTGCTCCCTCCCCCCCAACTCTGACTGCAGGGTACAGCGCCACCCCTTCGAGAAAATCGGCACCCCATTCCAGATGAACAGCTGGACGGTACCCCAGGCCCAGTACGCCATGGACTGTGTGCGGGCTGAAGACGCCTACACCTCGCGGCTGGGCTACGAGGAGCACATCCCTGGACAGGTGCCTGCCTTCTCACCCTCCTCGCCCCCTGCCCCGTGGGGTCAGCACCCAGACGTTCCCAAGGCCTGTCCACCCTCCCTGGCCTGTTACTGATCCTCCAAGTTGAAGGGGGCAGGGCCCGGGACCAGCCCTGCCTGAGGCAGTGGCTGTGGGGGTTTGGGTGCAACAGTGTCTGCCCTCCCCATCACCCTGGGGTGGAGGTCTGGCAGAATCGTGGCATCTCCCCTCTGAAAGCCAGCGAGGCCAAGGTGAGGTGGAGGTCGCACTCTGCGGAGTGCTGACCCCCTGACCCTCGCCCTCCCACCTCCCCTCCCCGACCCACCAGACGCGGGATTGGAAAGATGAGCTGCAGACAACGCGAGAGCTGCCCCGGAAGAACCTGCCCGAGCGGCTGCTGAGGCAACGAACCATCCTCAAGGTACGGAGGTGGCTAGGGGCTGGTTCTGGGGAGGGGGGGGGTTGGGAGTGGGCAGCTGGTCCCAGCATCCCCCCACACAGCCTCTCGGCACCTGAGCCCAGAGACTGACCAGAGGCATGTGCCCCGGGGACTCTCTCCCTGAGCCGAGCCCCTGTCCCTTCTAGGTACACAGTGACCTCATGGCGTCAGCCACGTGGGGGGCCATGGCGATGATCGACGGGATCGTGATGGCCATCAACCCCAGCGAGGAGACCAAAATACAGATGTTCTTCTGGAACGACATCTTATTCAGCCTGGACTTCGATGGGCGCGACCACTACAAGGACCTCGGGGGCGACACGGCCGCCTACGCCGACCCCAGCCACGACCTGAAAGGTATACGCACCTACAACAGGGTGGTCGTGGAGGGCCTGTACACGCTGGGTACCGTGGGGGTGGACTGCCCCGGCTACTTAGTGCACACAATAAGCGCTCAATAAATATGATTCAAGAGTAATTGATTGATTATACTGTGTATAATCTGTGAGTAATTGATTGATTAAATTATTCTGTGTCAACCTAGCCCAGCAGGCAGGAAAATTCTTGAGAGGAGGGATTACAACCTTTCTCATTATTTGTCTTCTCCCAACATTTGGGAAGAACTCTTGCAGGGAGGAATTGCTGAGAGTGCCAGTTGCGGTCCAAAGCTGGTCACACTCTCTCAGCCCCTCCTCTAATTTAGCCTCTGCAAGGGATTCTGGAATCCACTGAAAGCCAAATTGATTGTCCACAGTGCTGAAACTAGGCTGGAGCACCGTATCCCGGTGGGTGGTTGGCATGGTAGCAAGGTTTGAGGAAGAAGGAGGAGAGGCATGTGATGGTTGGGGGTTACTGAAATAGAAAATACTTCCCCTCCTGCTAGCACGCGTGTCCCGCTGGGGGCCGCGGCCCTGGTCCAAACACGAACGTAGGCCCCAGATTGGCTCCATCTCGTCCATCCTCATTCTCGTGCCCCACACCTCTCCATCCCACTCACCCCCTGTCACTCTCACCGGGGCAGTGTGGGGCCGGTTGCTGACCTCTGCAGGGCTGGGCTAGTCCCCCCATCCCCTAACACTCCTGGGTTCTGTCAGCCAGGAAGGAACTTAGAGGAGCCCTCGATCTGTCTCCGCTCCTCCTCAAATCCTGTGAAGTTCTCCAGACGGCCCCCATCCCTGTAGATAAACCAGGAGCTGCTACGAGTGGGGTCCGTGGAGGATACCGCGGGGCCCTGCCGAGGGACCTAATCGCCTGGACCAGCCAAGCCCCCTCGGGTCACGCGGTTGCTGAGGCTTCTGGGAGACAAGGGCAAGCCCCTGCAGCATCAGCGATAGTGCCGGCCCTCGGGGTTCCCGTGGGAACAGCAGCAACTGCACCCGCGCTTCCCAACGGTTCCCGTTTTAAACGACAGACTTTAGCCACTGTGAATCTTTTCACCTTTGTCTAATTCACAACCTGAAACACTCAATCTGTCAATCAAGCAGCCAACTGTAAGTTTTTCTTATGGCCTTTGTGAAGCACTTACTATATATCAGGCACTATACCAAGTGCTGGAGTAGTTACAAGCTAATCAGCTTGGACATGTCCCCCGTGGGGCTCACATCTCAATCCCTATTTTACAGATGAGGGAACTGAGGCACGTAAAAATTAAGCGACCCTGCCCAAGGTCACACAGCAGACATGTGTGGAACAGGGATCATAGCCCATGTCCTTTTGAATCCCTGGTCCCTGCTCTACCCACTAGAAACGCTGCTTCTTCTTACTTGTCCTGATTGCAAATCCGTTGAAGGTCAGTTCATACTGACTATATAAACTGCATTCTTGAATGAAGTGTTCATCCACTTTTCTCATCTTTCCCTTCTCTCCTTCCTCCTCTACATAATTTATTCTGAGTCTAGCTACCCCATTAGATCAAAATCTCCTAGAGAAGGGACAATGGAATTTTATCTCTTTTCAACTCTCCAGAGAGCTTGCTACACTGCTTTGCAGCCAGGATGTGGTCAATAAATACCACTGATAATAATAATAGTAATGATTATGGTCTTTGTTAATCGCTTACTATGTGTCAAGCACTGTTCTAAGTGCTGGAGTAGATACAAGGTAATCAGGCTGGACACAGTCCCTGTCCCAAATGGGGCTTACAGTCTCAATCTCCATTTTACAGATTGAGGTAATCGAAGCACAAAGAAGTGAAGTGACTTGCCCCAGGGCATATGGCAGACAAGTAGCAGAACGGGGATTAGAAACTGCGACCTCTGACTCCCAGGCCTGTGCTCTAGAAGGAAGGATGGATGGATGGATGGATAACGAAGAGTTGGAAGGAAGGATGGAAGGAAGGAAGGAAAGACTGATTGAAGTGAGGGGACAAATTTGACAAAGACGATGCGGCAGTCATCCTCTCTTCCATTTTCCCATACCACCTCCCATTTTCCAACTGTCATTCCCACCCCCAGAGTCATGCTAAAGAGCTTATCATTATATTTTCGTGGAACTAATAATGATATCATTATTGTATTTAGGCCATGATGCCTCGCCAAAACTGGGTTGTCCATCTTACTTCAGTCTTAGCAATATCGGTCCCAGACTTTGACATTACATCAACGTTCAGCGTTTTCTGTGAACCCAGTAGGACAGCTAAGTTTCTTGCTAGGTCCAAGGGCAGCCCCTTGGTTAAGTGGTGGTGTGTTGTTATTTGCACAAGGAAGGACACTTTGTCCCAGAGCAGAGGCCGGGTGAATGACCCTTTTAGGATCCTGCTCATGGCGGCCTTCATGTCCCGGTTCCTCAGGCTGTAGATAAGGGGGTTCAGAGCAGGGGGTATCACTGCGTAGAACACGGACACCAGCAGGTCCAAGATCAAGGAGGAGTCTGAGGGCGGCTTGATGTAGACAAATGCACCTGCAGAGAGGAAAACAGTGATGACAACAAGGTGGGGCAGGAAGGTGGAGAAGGCTTTGACCCAGATCTCGGTGGCCGGCATCCTCAGCACTGCCTGCAAAATGCGCACATACGAGATGGTGATGAGAATGAAGCGGACGACGCCTAATCAATCAATCAATCAATCAATCAATCAATCAATCAATCGTATTCATTGAGCGCTTACTGTGTGCAGAGCACTGTACTAAGCGCTTGGGAAGTACAAGTTGGCAACGTATAGAGACAGTCCCTACCCAACAGTGGGCTCACAGTCTAATGCCACCCTGGAGGTGATGCTCACCCTGGAGGTGGAGCAGGTGAACTTCATCAGGAAGAGGACGTCACAGAAAAACTGCTGGACGATGTTAGACCCTCAGAAGGACAGGGAGAAGTCTGAGCTGAAACCAAGACACCAATCAGGCCCCCACTGAAGTAGGAGGCGGCGGCCATCTCCCCAGAGGCCGGTCTGTTCATGACGACCTCGTAGCTCAGGGGGAGGCAGATGGCAGCGTAGCGGTCATAGGACATGGCCGTGAGGACCAACAGCTCTGAACAGGCAAACCAGATCGTGGAGAAGACCTGGGCGGCACAGACCAGGAGGGAGATGGATCTACTGTCGGTCGGTGAGTTGTGAATGAATTTGGGGACGGTGACGTAAATGTAGCAGAGGTGGAGGATGGACAGGTTCCTGAGGAAGAAGTGCATGGGGGTGCGGAGGCGTCGGTCGAGGGCGGTAAATGTAACGATGAGGAGATTCCCCGTCAGGGCCGCCAGGTAGACCAGGAGGAACAGTGCGGCATGGCCAGCTGGAGGTCCAGGACCTCCAAAAATCCAAGATGGAGGAATTCCCTCACCGTGGAGATGATAGTCATTGGTAGGTGATGATGACTCTCTACACAAGACAAAGATCCTGATGAGGTGAAGAAAGCAAAAGGAGTTTTGCTGGTGAGTCTATGGGAGGAGCAACTTTTGGTATATTGGAAGAGAGTTATCAATTACAAAATGACCTAGAAACTTGGTAAAGGCCTTCCGCCTAGCTAGGACGGAATTCCCAAGGAGGATTGACACCATAATTCTCCAACTGGGGACAAAAAGATGACAAAGGTACAAGAGGGGAAAGCAGTCACAGTAGTAGTAGCTGTGATAGCAACAAAAGCCGTAGTAGAAGTTGTAGTATCAATCAATCAAGTAATTCAGAAACTGTGTTTTTGAGCATTTACTGTGTGCAGAGCACTGTTCTTACTACTTGGGAGAATACAATGTAACGGAGTTCGTAGACGTTCCCTCTCCACAACAATCTTATAGTCTTAAGGGGGATAAAGATGTTAATATAAAATAAATTACAGTTATGTACAGAGACTGTAAGCTCGTTGTGGGTAGGGAGTGTCTCCCTTATATTGTTATATTGTACTCTCCCAAGCACTTAGTATAATGCTCTACACACAGAGCTCTGCTCTGAACTCAATAAATGTTCATTCATTCAATCGTATTTATTGAACGCTTACTGTGTGCGGAGCACTGTACTAAGCCGATTGACTGACTGATAATAGTTATAACGGTGTTTATCGAGCCCCCTGTGCACACAAAAGGCAAGGATATACTAACCCTTCAAGGCAACCTGAAGGACACAAATTAATTCTCACACCCAAAATTACAGCTAAACATAAATACACCCAAACACATAATGCCTTCACATGTATTCCCGCTCACTCACAGACCGGGTTCTCCCACAGAAGGACAGTCGCACAGAGTCAGTCGCATTTATCAAGGGCTTACTGTGTGCGGAGCACTGTGCTAATCACTTGGGAGAGTACAATACAAAATTAGTATTCGAATAAACCCCAAAATGTCTCTAGTCACTCATTCGGCTCTTCCCTGAACCCCAAACCCGTACCCTAGGGAGATATGGAGAACATTCCCAACTGTTCCCTATCCATTTAACCCCCTTCCTTAAAGCCTTGGATTTGCTCCCTGATTCTCCTACCCTGCCCTGAGCACGCGCACATACGCTCACACAAGCTGCAGTTCCAGGGAATCTGATTGCAGCTGTCTATACGAGGTAAATGAACTGCAGAGTGAAGTCTGGCTAAACAGGGAAGGGTCTGGTGTCGAACCCCAATTACATACGTCGCCTCGGACTTGGTAGAGGGCTGGGAGAAATGATTAATCGATGGTAGTTACTGAGAGCTTACTGGGTGCGGAGCACTGGACTAAAGCGGTAAGGAGAGGACAATCCAACAGAGTTGGTAGACACATTCCCTGCCCATAACGAGCTGACAGTCTAGCGGGATGGAAGGATGATGGGGCATTGATGAAGGGACGATGGAGGGAGGATGGAGGGACGATGGAGCGGTGATGGAGGGATGATGGAGGGCCGATGGCTGGCCGATGAAGGGATATCAGCGAGACGATGGACAGGGTGTTCTAGAGAAAATAGCAGATGAGTACCGGTCCAGGTACATCATCATCAATCGTATTTATTGAGCGCTTACTATGTGCAGAGCACTGTACTAAGCGCTTGGGAAGTACAAATTGGCAACATATAGAGACAGTCCCTACCCAACAGTGGGCTCACAGTCTAAAAAACCTGTACAAAGGCCATGCGACTGAGAACCTGAGTACAGTAAGTGATTCGAGTACTAGTGGCTTGTGCTGTGGTACCTGCACTGTCTCGTCCCTGCTGAAGCTTGGTTTCTGCTCCTGCAAACCCACCGAACATCGGGTTTGTCGAACCAAGTTGGTCGAACATCCAGGTTGGTCGAACATCAACTTGGGAACTTGATATTTGGTATTTGAGTGCGAGATTCTCCACAGATTTACTTTGGGCTGCTGGCCTCTCCCCGCCCCTCAATCCCCACCACAGGGCACACTCACCGGGACAGCGTTGGGCTGGGGGTCGCCGTCCTTTGTTAGTCTGGGCTCCCTGGCTCCCCTCGGACTCCAAATTTCTGTCAGCAGAGGAGGGATATCGAGGAGTCCTCAGCTTTCTGCTCTCCCACAGACACTGAGATTCTTCTGCAGATGGACCCCGTCCCCAAAGATAAAGCAGCCACTACTCCGAGGGGAATCCCTGGAGGTCCGGATTGGGCCCGAAATACCTGAAGTGACTTGCGCTATGTCACACACCAGACAAGGAACAGAACTGGGATTAGAACCCAGGTCCTATTGGCTCCCGGGCTCATGCTCTTTTAGCCAAGCGGCACTGCTTTTGATTTAGAGAAATTGTGACTCTGACCCCGGTCATCCAGTTCCCTACTAAAATTTCCCTCACCTTTCCCCTGCTCCTCTCTGGAGTCATCGGGCCTGTCCTGGGCGGGAGAGTATCTACCTCTGCTGAGAGAGAGGCTCACTCCATCTTGTCAGTCCTGGACGCTGGTGGAGGTGACAGGAAAGACTGGACGAGGTGTGAGAGCTGTCAGGATCCTTGCTCCCCCTCTTGGCTCTCCGGATGGTTGCGCCATTCCCTCAGATGACGGCCCGGTTATTTCCTGGGGAATTCCCCGTGGGAGGACAGGCCCGGGCCTCCACTGAGACAGCTGACTGTCAGGGAATTTTGGAATGCCGGGATCGTTCCCTCCTTGTGGTTCCGGCCCCCACAACCTAAATAACTGTCCAGTCCCACGTGGTTCCCACTCTGGGAACATCAAAAGACTAATCATCATTCCCTTTCTTTGATTTATAATAGTGTTCTGGTTAAGCTCTAAGGTTTGGAGCTTCATCCCATTCCAGGGCTTGGGACCATCTGAAATCTGCAGCAATCCATCTTAGATATTGCCCTCTAGATTGTGAGCTCATCATGAGCAGGGAATGTATCAGCCAACCCTGTGATATTGTTATATTGAACTCTCCCAAGCGCTTAGTACCAAGGTCTGAGCATAGTAAGTGCTCAATAAATATGATCAATCGATTGTTATGTATTATTTTCCCCTACAGAATTCCTATCTGCATTCTCCATTCCGCCAAAGTTCACCATTTCACTGTGTCTCGTTCCCAACTCCCCCCACTCAGACCCCTACCTCACCACCTTTCCCACGCTTGGAATGCCCTCTCCTTTCATATTCACCGGACCACAGGGCTTGCCATCTTCAAAACACCTTCCTGAAACGCTATTAAATCCACGGGGCCATACCTGATTTTTTTTCATAATGGTACGTGATAAGTGTTTTCTATTTTCCAGGGACCGTTCTAAACACTGAAGTACATACAAGCTAGTCAGGTTGGACACAGTCGCTGTGCCGCATAGGACTTCCAGTCTTAATCCTCATTTTACAGATGAGGAAGTTGGGGCAAGAAGTCAAATGACTTGCCCAAGGTCACACGGCAGACAAGTGGTGGAGGCGGATTTAGAACTCAGGTTCTCTGATTCCCAGGTCCATGCTCTATCAATTGGGCTATGCTGCTTCCCTGGGCTTCCCTGTCTCAGGGTGATTAATTATCTCGGTCTGGGCCTGTGTAAAAAGCCCCCCTCCCCATCCTTAGCAATAATAATAATAACAATAATAATACTTGTGGTATTTGATAAGCGCTTACTATGTGCCAGGCACTGTACTAAGCGCTGAAGTGGATAGAAGCAAATTGGGTCAGGCAAATCCCCGTCCCACATGGGCTCACAGTCTCATCCCTTATTTCACAGATGAGGGAACTGAGGTCCAGAGAAGTGAAGAATCTTGCCCACAGTCACATAGCATAAATGTAACAGAGATGAGATTAGAAATCAGGTCATTCTGACTCCCAGGTCCATACTCTATAGACTAGGCCATGCTGCTTCCCTGTGCTGCATCTTGCTCATGACTTCAAGCAATCAATCGGTCATTTAATGAGTTTTATTCTCTGACATCTTCTGATTGCAAATCTAGAGAAAAGGAGAAATGACTTTAAATCCTTCCTAAGTCTTTCCCCCGGGCTGGCTTGGTGGCTCAACCTGGAGAGCAGCATAAGAAGCAGCCTACCTTAGTGGCAAGAGCCCGGGTTTATGAGTCAGAGGACCTGGATTCTAATCCCAGCTCTGCCACTTCTCTGCTATGTGACCTTGGGCAAGCCACTTAACTTCTCTGGGCCTCAGTTACCTCATCTGAAAAATGGGGATTAAGAATAATAATAATCATAATAAGAATCGTGGTACTTGTTAAGTGCTTACTATGTGCCAAGCACTGTTCTAAGCACTGGGGTAGATACAATGTAATCAGGTTGTCCCACATGGGACTCACAGTCTTAATCCCCATTTTCCAGATGAGGTAACAGACACACAGAAGTTAAGTGGCTTGCCCAAGTGGTGGAGGCTGGATTAGACCCCACGTCCTTTGACTCCCAAGCCCATGCTCTTTCCACTAGGCCACGCAAATCCCGCCAAATTCCCCAAGGAGAGGGGGTACAACGATCAGGCTAGTATTTTCGGTTTCTCTGGAGTCATTTTCTCGTTTAGCTATTACCTGAACGGATTCCTTTCCATCAATTCCCTTTCGTGTCCAAGCCTCATTCCCCTTCTCCTCTCCTGTGTCCTGGGCTCTTACCTCAAGCTGGAAGCTCTGCTCGCCCCTCACCGAAACCTCTCGGACAGTTAGTCAGTGGCTTGGTGACCCAATGGGTCAGCAACAGAGGTGGTCGGGGCCCGAGTGACCCAACGAGTCAAATAATCCCCATTAAAATGCCTTGAAGGCCTCAAGTGGTGTAATGAACAGGAGATATATCTGCATGAAGCAAACCTCTCCTTTCTCCCTCAAATATTTTTTTCCAGGCTCTGAAGACCTTATGGAGAGAAATCAAAGCAGATTTTTTTTTGCCTGAAACAAATTTCTCACTTTCACTACCAATATTCTCTTTTCATCCTCATTTCAGAGGCCTTGAGGGCCTGAAGTGAACTATTGCACAGGAGGTGTTTCTGCAGGAAGCCAATTTCTCCTTTTCAGGTTTGTACATTTTTCCTCAGGTCTTGAAGATCTTATGTAGAAAGTTATGAGGTGAGTTTTTGTATCAAGTAATTTCTCCTTTTTGAACTCCATATATTACCTTCTCTGGCCCTTAGGCAGAGAAGCAAAAGCAGGAGATTGTTTGCATGAAGAAAACCTGTCCTTTCTCAACACACATATTCTCTTTTCAGGTATTGAAGACATTCATTATGAGAAATCAAAGTAGGAGATGGTTTGCATGAAGCACATTTCTCCATTTCCAACATTTCTCCATTTCCAACTCAAACATTCTCTTTTTCAGGTCTTGAGGACCTATAAAGATGTAAGAGCTGGAGATCGTATGCATAAAGCATATTTCTCTATTTTCACATCAAATATTCTCTTTTCTGTCCTTGAAGACCTTAGGTAGTGAAATAAGGGGTGGAAGCTGTTTATATGAAGCAAATTTTCTCCTTTTACACTTTAAATATTCTCTTTTGCGGCCTTGAAGACCTTAGAGAAGGAAAAGCTGGAGACGATTTTTGCATGAAGCATATTTCTCCTTTTGCATCGCAATTCTTCTCTTTTCTGGCCTTGAAGACCTTAGGGTAGAGAAATAAAACCTGGAGATGGTTTGCATGAAACCCATTTTCTGTTTTCCCTCTAGTATTCTCTTTTGAGGTCTTGAAGACCTTAGAGAAGGAAAATACTGGAGATTCTCCTTTTTACCTCTCCACATAATCTCTATTCATTCTCAAATAAAAGGCCTTGAAGGCCTGAGTTCGAGAAATGCACAAGACGTATATCTGCACTTGAAGGTCTGCCTTGAAGACCTTGTATAGAGATATCAAAGCTGGGGATGGTTTGCATGAAACAAATTCTTCCTTTTCCATCACAGATATTCTCTTTAATGGCCTTGAAGACCTTAGGTTGTCAAGTAAGCAGGACATTTTTTGCAGGAAGCAAAAGTCTCCTTTTTTAATGCCACACACAATCTCTTCAGGCCTTGAAGACCTTAGAGAAATGAAAGCTAGAGTAGGACTGCATGAAGCAAATGTAGCCGTTTTCACCTCAGATATTCTCGTTGGAGGCCTTGAAGACCTAAGACCTTACAGAAACAACACCTGGAGACTGTTTACATGAAGTAACCTAAACATTTTTCACTTCATATATTCTCTTGGAAAGGCTCTGAAGACCTAAAGGGGAGAACTGAGCAGGCAGTTTTTTACATGAAGCAAAATTCTCCTTCTTTCACTTCATGTACATTTTTTAATTCCTTGAAGATCTGATTTAGAAAAATGGGTGCAGGAAACTGGTTTCTCCAAAGCAAATTTCCCCCTTTTCACTTGAAATCTTCTCCTCTCAGGCCCTGAAAGCTTAGAGATATACAAACTGAAGATTGTCTGCATGAAACTTTCTCCTTTTTGAGTGAAAGCTGGAGAAGGTTTGCGTGAAGCAAATTTCTGCTTTTGCACCTCAAATATTCTCTATTCATTCTCCAAGTACAAGGCATTGAAGAGGAGTATTGCACAGCAACTGTATCTACCCTTGAAGGTCTGCCTTGTATAGAGAAATAACAGCCGGAGAATGCTTGCATGAAGAAAATTTCATCCTTATTCACCAGATAAATTCTCCTTGATGGTCCTGAAGCCCTTAGTTTGACAAATAAGCGGGACATGTTTTTCATGAAACAAAATTCTCCTTTTATGACGTCATATACTCCTCACCCTCGGCTTCAAGGCTCTCCATCACCTCGGCCCCTCCTACATCACTTCCCTTCTCTCCTTCTACAGCCCAGCCCGCAACCTCCACTCCTCTGACGCTAATCTCCTCACCCTGCCCCGTTCTCACCTGTCCCGCCGTCGACCCCCGGCCCACGTCATCCCCCTGGCCTGGAATGCCCTCCCTCCCCACACCCGCCTAGTTCGCTCTCTTCCTCCCTTCAAGGCCCTACTGAAAGCTCACCTCCTCCAGGAGGCCTTCCCAGACTGAGCCCCCTCCTTCCTCTCCCCCTCCTCCCCCTCTTCATCCCCCCACCTTACCTCCTTCCCTTCCCCACAGCACCTGTATATATGTATATATGTTTGTACGTATTTATTACCCTATTTATTTATTTATTTATTTTATTTGTACATATTTATTCTACTTATTTTATTTTGTTAATATGTTTTGTTTTGTTCTCTGTCTCCCCCTTCTAGATTGTGAGCCCACTGTTGGGTAGGGACCGTCTCTATATGCTGCCAACTTGTACTTCCCAAGCGCTTAGTACAGTGCTCTGCACACATTAAGTGCTCAATAAATACGATTGAATGAATGAATGAATATACTATCTCTTCAGGCCTTGAAGATCTTAGAGAAATAAAAGGTAGAGTTTGTTTGCATGAAGCAAATTTCTCTTTTCCCACCTTAAATATTCTCTCTGGAGGCGTTGAGGTCTTTTAGATAAATCAAAACTAGAGTTGGCTTGTATGAACGAAATCTCTCCATTTTCACTTCAAATGTTCTCTTTGGAGGCCTTGAAGACCAAAATCATACAGAAATAACACCAGGAGATTGTTTGCCTGAAGTAAACTAATGATTTTTCACCTCATATATTCTCTTGGAAAGGCCTTGAAAAACCTAAAGTGGACAAATGAGCAGGACAGCTTTTTCTTGAAGCAAAATTCTCCTTCTTGAACCGCACATATCGTTTTTTCATGCCTTGAAGATCTGATTTAGAAAATGAGAGCACGAAATTGTTTGCAAGAAACAAATATCTCCTTTTCACTTGAAATAGTCACTTTTGAGGCCTTGAAGACCTTAGGTAGAGAAATAACAGCTGGAGGTTGTTTGCATGAAACAAATTTAACCGTTTTTACCACACAAATTATCTCTGATGGCCCTGTAGCCCTTAGGTTGACAAATAAGCAGGACTTTTTCTGCATGATGCAAAATTCTCCTTTTTGAATGCCATATACTAAGTATTCAGACCTTGAAGACCTTAGAGAAATAAAAGCTATACTTTTCATTAGACAAATTTCTCCTGTCCCACCTCAAATATTCTCTTTTGATGCCTTGAAGACCCAAGACCCTACTGCAATAACAGCCGGAGATTGTTTGCAGGATGGAAACTGATCATTTTTCACCTCAAATATTCTCTTTCAAAGACCTTGAATACCTAAGGAGGACGAAATAGAGGGACAGTTTTTTCATGAAGCAAAATTATCCTCCTTTAATCCTGTGTATTTTTTTTCAGGCCTTGTAGATCAGATTTAGAAAAATCAGCAGAGGAAATTGTTTGCATAAAGCAGTTTTCTCCTTTTGCATTAAATATGTTCTCTTTGGAGGACTTGAAGAGGTTGGAGAAATACAAACTGGGAGATTGCATGAACCTTTCTCTTTTTCACCTGAAATATCCTCTTTTAGGTCCCTGAAGACCCTTGGTAGAGAAATCAAAGCTGCAGACACTTTGCATGTAGCAAATTTCTCCTTTTCCATCTCAAATATTCTATTTTCTGGCCTTGAAGACCCACGATAGAGAAGTCAAAGCTGGAGGTTGTTTTCAAAAAGGAAACGTTCTCTTTTTTCATCTAAAATACTTGCTTTTGAGACCTCTAAGAATTTAGAGAGAGCCGTAAAAGCTAGAGTTGGTTTGCATAAAGTGTAATTGTCCTTATGCACCTCAAACACTCCCTCTTTTGGCCTTGAAGGCCTTCGGTAGAGAAATAAAGGCTGGAGGTCTATGCAGGAAGCAATGTTCTCCCTTTCTACCTCATATATTCTGTTTTTTAAGTCCTTGAAGACCTTAAGTAGAGAAATAAACGCTCGAGAGGGTTTGCATGGAGAAAGTTCCCCTTCTCACCTAAGATATTCTCTTTTCGGGCCTTTAAGACGTTGGGTAGAGAAATCAAAGCTGGTGGTCTTTGCAGGAAGCAAAGTTCTCCTTTTTCACCTCAAATATTTTTTTTTAGGGCCTTGAAGCCCTTAAGAAGAGAAGTAAAAGCTGGGGATGACTTGCATGCAGCAAAATTCCCCTTCCTCGCCCCAGATATTTTCTATTCGGGCCTTGAAGACCTTCGGTAGAGAGGTGAGAGCTGGAGATGTTTTGCATGAAGCAGATTTCTCCTTATGCTCCTCATATATTCTCACTGCTAGCTTTGAAGACCTTCGGAGAGAAATCTAAGCTGCAAGTCTTTGCATGAAGCACATTTCTCCTTTTTCTTCTCAAATATCCTCTTTTCTGGTCTTGAAGACTTAGTTAGACAAATGAAACAGGAGATGGCTTTGCATGAAGCAAATTTCTCCGGTTTCACCTCAACTATTCTCTTTGGAAGCCTTTGAAGACCTCAGATGGAGAAATGAAAGCTGTAGATGGTTTGCATGAAGCACATTTCTCCATATGAACCCCAACTAGTCTCTATTTCGTATCAATGAAAAAACCTGGAAGGCCAGAATTGGAGTAATGAACAGGAGAGGTATCTGCCACATAAAGCACATTTCTCCCTTTTCACCTAAATCATTCTCTTGTAAGGCCTTGAAGGCTTTCAGGCCATTTAAACTCGAGATTGTTTGCATGAAACAAATCTCTCACATGCCTTTCGAAGGCCTTGAAGACCTAAGGTGGACAAATAAACAGGAAAGGTTTTGCATGAAGGAGAATTTTAATTCCCCTTTTTTTTAAATGCCAAATCGCATTTTTTCAGGCCTTTAAGAGCTTAGTGAGAACAATGAAAGCAGGAAATGATTTGTGTAAAGCAAAGTTCTCCTTTTTCCCTGGAAAGATTCTCTTTTGAGGCTTTGAAGAGTTTATAAAAGCATATATTGGAGATTGTGTGCATGAAACTCACCGTCTCCTTTTTCACCTCAAATACCCTCTTTCAGAGGCCTCGAAATCCTCAGGCAGAGAAAGAAAAGCTGAGATCGTTTACATGCAGAAGGTTTCTCCCTTTTCGCTTCAAATATTCTCTTATTCATTCTCAATTAAAAGACCTTGAAGGCCCGAGGTGGAGAAAGGACCAGAGGATGTTTGTGCAGGGAAACAGATTTCTTCTTTGGCACCTCATGTACTCTCCTTTGAGGCCTTGAAGACCTTGGGTGGAAAAATGAGGAGGAGAGTTTTTGCTTGAAGCAAAATTCTCCTTTTTAAACCCCAAATATTGTCTTTTCAGGTTTTACAAATGTTAGGTAGAGAAACTGCAGCAGGTGGTTTTCCTCTTAAAGCAACTTTCCTCTTTTTCATCTCAAACGTTCTCCTCTATGGCCATGAAGACCGCCTTAGCTAGGGAAAACAAAGTAGAGAATCTTTGCTTCAAGCAAATTTCTCCTTTGGCACCACCAATAAGACTATGAACCCCGCTTGGAACAAACTGATTCCGTTGTATTTACCCGAGCGCTTAGAACAATGCTTGACACATAGCAAGTGCTTAACAAATGCGATTATAATTATTATTATTACTATTTTCAGTTTGGGAAGAGATGAGGGATTCTGCGAATGGGGTGATCGGAAGGAAACATTGATACTGGCTGGGTAGACACGACGTGAAAATCCATGGTTTCAGAAGGAACAGGTTGTAGCCTAGGGTTCGTCCTCTTTTATCTCAGAGCTGAGACACTGTACCCAACGGGAGATGACGAGGTCATTGAATTCTCTCCTATGAATGTCCCTGTCCCCTTTCAAAATATCTCAGTGATGGAAAATGGAAAAATAATCTGTCAGCCCATATTTCCTCCTCCCCTCTTCCAGTCCATCAGAGCAAAGTTTTCCCCAGCTTCAAAGCCCCTCTGTCTTCCCACCCTTCATTGATTCATTAATCGGTATTTATTGAGGGCTTATTGTGTGCAGAGCACTGTCCTCAATGCTTGGGAAGTACAAGTCGGCAACCTCTAGAGACGGTCCCTACCCAACAACAGGCTTACAGTCTAGAAGGGGGAAACAGACAACAAAACAAAATATGTAGACAGATGTCAAAATCGTCAAGACAAATAGAATTATAGCTATATGCACATAATTAGCAAAATAAATAGAATAGGAAATATGTACAAGTAAAATAAATAGAGTAATAAATCTGTACAAATATATACAAGTGCTGTGCAGAGGGGAAGGAGGAATGGTGCGGAGGAGATGGGGAGGAGGGGAGGAAAAAGGGAGCTTAGTCTGGGAAGGCCTGCTGGAGGACGTGAACTCTCAGTAGCTCTCAGAACTTTCAGAAGGGAGGAAGAGAGCTAGCTTGCCTGATGTATGGAGGGAGAGCATTCCGGCCCAGGGGAACGAAGCGGGCCAGTGGTCGACGGCGGGACAGGTAATAACGAGGCACAGTGAGGAGGTTAGCGGCAGAGGAGGGAATGGTGCGGGCTGGGCTGTAGAAGAAGAGAAGGGAGGCTAGGTAGGAGGGGCGAGGTGATGGAGAGCCTTGAAGCCGAGGGTGAGGAGTTTTTGCTTGATTCGTAGGTTGACAGGCAGCCACTGGAGAATTTTGAGGACGGGAGGTACATGCCCTGAACGTTTCTGTAGAAAGATAATCCGGGCAGCAGAGTGAAGTATAGACTGAAGCCAGGAAAGACAGGAGGATGGGAGATTAGAGAGCAGGCTGATGCAGTAATCCAGTCGGGATAGGATGAGAGATTGGACCAGCAAGGTAACGATTTGGATGGAGAGGAAAGGGCGGATCTTAGCGATGTTGTGGAGGCGAAACCGGCAGGTTTTGGTGACTGATTGGATGTGAGGGGTGAACGAGAGAGCGGAGTCGAGGATGACACCAAGGTTGCTGGCTTGTGAGATGGGAAGGATAGCAGTGCCATCTACAGCGTCGGGAAAGTCAAGGGGTGGACAGGGTTTGGGATGGAAGATAAGGAGTTCAGTCTTGCACATATTGAGTTTTAGATGGCGGGCAGGTATTCAGATGGATATGTCCAGATGGAGATGTCCTGAAGGCAGGAGGAGAAACGAGCCTGGAGGGAGGGGGAGAGAGCAGAGGCGGAGATGTAGATTTGGGTGTCAGCAGCGTAGAGATGATAGTTGAAGCCGTGGGAGCAAATGAGTTCACCCAGGGAGTTAGTATAGATAGACAACAGAAGGGGACCAAGAACTGACCCTTGAGAAATCCCTACAGTAACGGGATGGGAGGTGGAGGAGGAGCCCGCAAAGGAGACTTAGATGAATGGTAGGAGAGATAAGAGGATAACAAGGAGTGAACAGAGTCTGTGGAGCCAAGCGTGTTGAGGAGAAGAGGGTGATCCACCGTGTTGAAGGCAGGTGGGAGGTCGAGGAAGATTTGGATAGAGTAGGAACCATTCTATGTGTCTGGAAGGAGGTCATTGGTGACCTTTGAGAGGGACGTTTCGGTGGAGTGTAGGGGAGGGAAGCCAGATTGGAGGGGGTCAAGAAAAGAGTTGACATTGAGGAATTCGAGGCAGCGAGTCTAGACTAGAACTAGAACTAGTCTGGACTACTCGTTCTAGGAGTTTGGAAAGGAAGGGTAGGAGGGAGATAAGGCGATAACTAGAAGGAGAGGTGGGGTCAAGAGAGGGTTTTTTAGGATGGTGGAGACGTGGGCATGTTTGAAGGCAGAGGGGAAGGAACTAGTGGAGAGTGAGCGGTTGAAGATGGAAGTTAAGGAGGGGAGGAGGGAAGGGGCGAGAGTTTTCAAAAGGTGAGACGGAATGGGGTCACACGTGGATAGAGTAGCACTTGAGAGGAGGGAGGAGATCTTATCTGAAGATACTGATGGGAAGGATGGGAGAGTAGCGGAGAGGGTTGACAGCGGGGGTGATGCAGAATGGGAAGGGGTGACTTTGGGGAGCTCAGACCTGATGGAGTTAATTGTACGTATGAAGTAGGAGGCCAGATTTTTGGGGTTGAGGGATGGAGGAAGGGGAGGAACAGGGGGCCTGAGAAGGGAGTTAAATATACGGAATAGCTGATGGGGGATGATGGGCATGGGTGTCAATAAGGGAGAAAAAAATAGTTTTGCCTGGAAGAGGAGAGGGCAGAGTTAAGGCAGCTAAGGACAAACATAAAGTGAACAAGGTTGGCTGATTGTTTAGACTTTCGCCAGCAGCGTTCAGCAGCTCGAGCATAGGAGCGAAGGAGGCGGACAGTGGCAGTGATCCAAGGCTGTGGGTTAGTGGTGTGAAAGCGGAAAAGGGAAAGGGGAGCGAGCGAGTTGAGTTGAGGTGAGAGAGTGGAGTTGAGAGCAGTAATCTGGTCATCAAGATTTGGTAGAGAGGATAGGGAGGCGAGCTGAGGTGTGATTCGCTGAGAAAGATGGATGGAGTGGGGACAGTGGAGGTCTCTGTGGGGTAGTAATATAGATTTACAGCGAGGAGGAGTGTGAGTGAGACGGCAGGTGAGAAGGTTATGATCAGAGAGAGGGATTTCAGAATTAGTGAGGGTGCAAATAATGCAGCGGTAGGAGATGATGAGGTCGATGGTGTGACCAGGTTGGTGAGTGGGCGAGGTGGGGTGGAGGAGGAGGTTGGCAGCGTCAAGGATAGATGGAAGGCGGGCGCCGGAGGAGTCATCAGGGACATCCACGTGGCTGCTGAAGTCTCCGAGGATCAGAGTGGGCATGGAATAGGAGATAAGGAAGGTGAGAAAGGGGTCAAAATCGTTAAAAAAATATTTTAGGTGAAGCCAGATGTGCGGTAGATGACGGCTACAAGAATCTGGAGGGGGTGGTAGAGGCGAATAATATGGACTTCAAAGGAGGGGAAGGAAAGGGTCGGGGGATGAGGGATAGTGCAAGAGCGATATTGGGGTGCGAGAAGGAAGCCGACACTTTCTCCTTTTCCGGTGAGTCTGGGGGAATGGGAGAAGAAGAGGCCTCTGCAGTAGAGCGCAGGAGAAGAAACCGTGTCATTCGGAGTGAGCCATGTTTTGGTTAGGTCGAGGAGGAGAAGAGAGTTGGAAAGGAACAGGTCAAGGATTAAAGGGAGCTTACTTATGATGTAGCGGGGGTTCGAAAGGCCACACTTGGCAGCAGCTGTTCATTGAGGGGAGGGAGGGGGAAGGGTGCGAGAGGTGGAGAGGGTTTGGACTGTCGGTCTCACCTCCGCAACATCGCCAAGATCCGCCCCTTCCTCTCCATCCAAACCGCTAACTTGCTGGTTCAATCTCTCAACCTAACCCTACTGGATTACTGCATCAGCCTCCTCTCTGATCTCCCATCCTCGTATCTCTCCCCACTTCAATCCATACTTCATGCTGCTGCCCGGATCATCTTTGTGCAGAAATGTTCTGGTCATGTTACTCCCCTTCTCAAAAATCTCCAGTGGCTGCCTGTCAACCTACGCATCAAGCAAAAACTCCTCACTCTCGGCTTCAAAGCTCTCAATCACCTCGCCCCCTCCTACCTCACCTCCCTTCTCTCCTTCTACAGCCCAGCCGGCACCCTCCGCTCCTCTGCCGCTAACCTCCTCACTGTACCTCGTTCTCGCCTGTCCCTCCGTCTACCTTCGGCCCACGTCCTCCCCCTGGCCTGGAATGCCCTCCCTCCACACATCCACCAAGCTAGCTCTCTTACTCCCTTCAAAATCCTACTGAGAGCTCACCTCCTCCAAGAGGCCTTCCGAAACTGTGCCCCCTTTTTCCTTTCCTCTTCCCCATACCCCCGCCCTACATTCTTCCCCTCACCACAGCACTTCTATATATGCTTGTACAGAATTATTACTCTATTTATTTTACTTTTACATATTTACTATTCTATTTATTTTGTTAATGATGTACATTTAGCTTTAATTCTATTTATTGTGACGACTTGACACCTGTCCACATGTTTTCTTTCACTGTCTGTCTCCCCCTTCTAGACTGTGAGCCCGTTGTCAGGTAGGGACCGTTTCTATATGTCGCCAACCTGTACTTCCCAAGCGCTTAGTACAGTGCTCTACACACAGTAAGCGCTCAATAAATGCGATGTAATGAATGAATGAATGAATGAATGAGTTGGCGGGGGCTTGGGCGGGGAGAGGGGGAAGAGAGATAGCAGTGAGAAAGGAGACCTGGGATGGGGCGTGGCGGGGAGGAGGGGAGGAAGGGGTTTGGAAGGGAGGTGTTGAGGGTTGGCGCTCGTACAGAGGGATTCTGAGGGAGGGGGTGAAGGGGAGAGGTGGGGGCGCGGGAAAAGGAAGGAATGAGCTGGGTGGGAGAGGGGAAGGGGAAGGTGAGGACTGGGAAGGGCAGGTGAGAGCAGGGGAATTGATAGGTCATGGTGAGGTCAGCAAGGTAAATGACAACACAGCGAGTAGTTAACAATTAGCATGCAGTATCAATAATGCAGTAGCAATAATAACCTGAGTAATGACATCACAAAGAGCAGTTAACAATTAAAATACGATGGCAATAATAAAATAAGCAGAGGATGGCAGCACAGAGAGCAGTTAACAACTAACATGCAATAACAATGAAATAAGCAGATGACATCGCAGAGAGCAATTAAAAATTAACATGCGATCGCAATAAAGTGAGCAGATGATGACATCACATCGAGCAGTTAATAATTACATGCGAAGGCAATGAAATAAGCAGATGATGATATCACAGAGAGCAGTTAACAATTAACATTCAATGGCAATAATGAAATAGGCAGATGATGACATCACAGAAAGCAGTTAATTAACGTGCTAGCAAAAATAAAATAAGCAGATGATGACATCATAGATGGCAGTTAACAATTAACATGCAGATGCAACCAGGAAATAGGCAGGCGATGCCCACAGCAGAAGGAGGAATTGTCCATGGGTCAGACAAAACAAATCAAAAAGGCTAATGTCGAGGAGAGTCCAGGGGCTCTTGGCAGAAATGTCTCAGAGGTATTGGAGGATGGAGTCATATGGATGGCTGTTCTGCAGTAAGACGGAACTGTCAAGGGGGGTCATAGGACAGGAGAGTTCTGGGAAGAGGAGTAAACAGCCAAATAGCATGGGGCTTTCTGACTAGATGCAAATTGGGTTGTTGTTAAAGTAACTCTGAGGCACCTCATTGGTCCGAGAGGTTAACAGCTTTAACAAGTGAGCCTCCTCAGGCTGATTAGCCAACCTCAGCCACAGTAGGTAACGGTAGATAACTGTGTAGTCTCTGAGCGGTGTGAAATTGTGTTATACAAACGCAAGATTTCATGCTTGTTTTGGATTAGCAATCAAATGTTTCTTTCTCCGGCTTTATCATTTTTCTTTATGATTAACCTCTGAGTCACCGTACTGTGAAATGCAATAATTAGGCAATATTGCAATGACTGCCATCTTCTCCCTTATTAAGAAATGATAGTTCTCAATATTTCTAAAACCTCCATCATCTCCACAGTACTCCAGTGAGTACCCACTTCCAGGATGCCTCACACAATTCACTTTTCTTCTCCCTAAATCATCTTCTCCCAACTTTCAATCAGTATCTTAGACCACTTCTCCATTTTTGCACTCGCACCCAACATTATAGTTTTGTACCTAGTGGCTTTTATAAAATGTACTCTTTTAGCACATAGTCCTCTATATACCATTCTTTCCATTCTCTTCTCTGTTCTCTCATGAATTAATTCTGTGTCTACCTTCCCTGTTAGGTTTTAAGCTCTTGGAAAGCAGGGATGGTGTTTAATTTATTTTGATCTCTCTGAAGGGTTCACTGCACTACTTTACAACCAGGATGCATTCAACAAATATCATTGATTGATGGATGGATGGATGGATTGATAAATGGATGCATGGATGGGCTGTTGGATGGATGGATGGAAGGGTGGGTGGGTAGGTGGATTGATAGATGGATGAATGGATGGATGGGTGGAATGTCTGTTGTGTGACCTTAGGCAAAGCACTTCACTTCTCTGTTCCTCAATTATCATATCTGTAATATGGGAACTGAGACTATAAGCACGATGTGGGATAGGGACTGAGTAAAATATGATTATCTTGTATCTGCCCCAGCAATTAGCACTGTGCCTGGCACATAATAAGGGCTCAACAAATGCAACTATTATTATCATTATGGATGGACTAATGGGTGCGTGGATTGAAGGATGGATGGATGGATGGATGAACAAATGGATTCGAAGCAAGCATTTGATCAGTCAAATTAATTAATTCATTCATTCACTCATATTTACTAAGTGCTTACTGTGTGCAGAGCACTGTACTAAGTGCTTGGAAAGTACAATTCCAATAGAGATAATCCCTGCCCACAAAGGGGTCACAGTCTCGAAGGGGGAGACTGTAAGCCCATTGTTGGTTAGGCACCATCTCTATATGTTGCCGACTTGAACTTCCCAAGCGCATAATACAGCTCTCTGCACACAATAAGCACTCAATAAATACGATTGAATGAATGGATGAATGAATGCCAGGCATCAAAACAAGGAAACAGGCATTCAAATATGGGGAACAGTTTCCATGACTGCGTCCCTTGTCACCCTCCGATTTTCTGATTTTCATAACCACCAAGAGTGATCTTAAAATTCATAGAGTTACTGCTATTATCAGTAGTAGTATCAACATTATCATTATTGGATTTATTAAGAACTCACCTGCAAAGGACTACCAAGTGCTGGAGTAGAAACAAACTAATCGGATGGGACAGGTTTCCTGACCCACAGGGGCTCAGATCGTAAGAGAAAGAGAGAGCACATATTGAAACCCTATTTTACAGAGACCCAAAGAGGTTACGTGGCTGGACCAAGGTCATTCAGCAGGCCGGGGGCTGAACCGGGAATACATTTCAAGTCTCATGACTCCCAGCCACATGCTCATTCTACTAAGCCATGGTGCCGCCCAAACAATCACTTGACATTCATTCATTCATTCAATCATATTTATTAAGTGCTTACTGTGTGCACAGAACTGTACTAAGCGCTTGGAGAATACAATTCAGAATAAAGAGAGAATCCCTGCCCACAGCGGGCTTACAGTCACACACGGCTTATGAACATCTGGACTTTCTCGCTGGACTTTCTCTTTGGACAGCTCTTTATATGGATAACCCCCACGGCCAGAACCTCGATGAGGAATGGGATAGTCAGCAAAAGGAAATAGACATTTTGTCCCTTAGAGGAGGGAGGAGGAATCTCCCCTTTAAGACTCTCACCAGGGCGGCCTTCATGTCCCTGTTCCTCAGGCTGTAGATGAAGGGATTCAGGGCGGGGGGCACCACGGTGAGGAACACGGAAAACAACAGGTCCAGGGTCAAGGGGGAGTCTGACACGGGATTGAGATAGTCAACCGCTCCAGTAGAGAGGAAGACGGTGACGACGGCGAGGTGAGGCAGGCAGGTGGGGAAGGCTTTGGCCCGACTCTCGGAGGCCGGCATCTTCAGCACGGCATAGAAGATGCGCACGTAGGAGATGATGATAAAGACGAAGCACACGACACCTAAAGCTAATCCACCGGTGACGCTCACATAGATGGCGACGTGGTCCTCTGAGCAGGAGATTTTCAGCATGGAAGGAACGTCACAGAAGAACTGCTGGACGATGTCGGACCTACAGAAGCTCAGGGAGATCGTCGAAGCTGCAAACGAGACCCTATACAGCTCCCCGCCGAGCCAAGAGGAGGCCTCCATCTTTCCACAGGCCGTGTTGGTCATGATGTGTTCATAGCGTACGGGGCGGCAGATGGCGGCGTAGCGGTCATAGGACAACGCCGAGAGGACGACCACCTCTGAAACAGCAAACGGAACAGCCCAAAAAACCTGGATGGCACAGCACGGGAGGGAGATCGGTCAGGGAGATGACGACAGACTTTGGGACGGTGACGGAGATGTAGCAGAGGTCGAGGACGGACAGATTCCTAAGGAAGAAGTACATGGGGGTGTGGAAGCGCCGGTCGAGGGCGGTGAGGGTGACGATGAGGAGATTCCCCGTCAGAGCCTCCGGGTAGACCAGGAGGAATAGCGTGGTGTAGACCAGTTGCAGCTCCCGGACCTCCGAGAAGGTTCCTTCCCCTCTGCCTGCAAACATGCCCACGTCACCCCCAGCCTAAAATAACCCTCTCCTGACCCCACTTCACCTTCTAGTTTCTTCCAATCGCCCTCCTACCATTCCTTTCCAAACTCCTTGAACGAGTCATCTACACCCGCTGCCTCGACTTCCTCAACGCCAACTCTCTCCTCGACCCCCTCTAATCTGGCTTCTGTCACCTACATTTCAGGGAAACTGCCTTCTCAAAGGTCACCAATGACCTCCTGTTTGCCAAATCCAACGTCTCCTACTCTATCCTAATCCTCCTCGACCTTTCAGCTGCCTTCGACACTGTGGACCACCCCCTTCTCCTCAACACGCTAGTCAACCTTGGATTCACAGACTCTGTCCTCTCCTGGGTCTCCGCTTATCACTCCGGCCGTTCATTCTCAGTTTATCTTGCGGGCTCCTCCTCCCCCTCCCATCCCCTTACTGTAGGGGTTCCTCAAGGGTCAATTCTTAGTCCCCTTCTGTTCTCTATCTACACTCACTCCCTTGGTGAACTCATTCGCTCCCACGGCTTCAACTATCATCTCTACGCTGATGACACCCAAATCTCCATCTCTAACCCTGCTCTGCCCTGCGCGGGACATTTCCATCTGGATATCTGCCCGACATCTAAAACTCAATATGTCCAAGACTGAACTCTTTATCTTCCCTCCCAAACCCTGTCCTCTCCCTGACTTTTCCATCACTGTTGACGGCACTACCATCCTTCCCGTCTCACAGGCCCACAACCCTGGTGTCATCCTCGACTCCGTTCTCTCGGTCACCCCTCACATCCAATCTGTCACCAAAATCTGCCGTTCCCACCTCCGCAACATCGCCAAGATCTGCCCTTTCTTCTCCATCCAAACCGCTACCCTGCTGGTTCCATCTCTCATCCTATCCCGACTGGATTACTGCATCAACCTTCAATTCCCTTGCTCCCAACTGCCATTCCCATTTCTCACCTTCCCCTTCCCCTCTCCCACCCAGGTTTTCCCCTCCCTCTCCCCCACCAAGACCACTCCCCCTCACCCCCAACCAAGGATTCCTCTGTACCAGCGCCACTCCTCCACTCCTCCCTCCCGGCCCCCTCCCTCCACCTCTCCCCGCCCCCACCCCGTCCCAGTTCTCCTTTCCCATCGCCACCCCCCTTCCCACTCTCCCCGCCCAGGCCCCCGCCAACTCACCCCAATCCAAACCCTCCCCAGCCCTCGCAACCTTCCCCCTCCCTCCCCTCCCTCGACAGCTGCTGCCAAGTGTGGCCTCTGGAACCCCCGCTCCGTTTTAAGTAAGATCCCTTTCATCCTGGACCTATTCCTTTCCAGCTCTCTACTATGCCTCGCCCTAACTGAAACATGGCTGTCTCCAGACGACACGGTCTCTTCTGCTGCTGTCTCCAGTGCAGGCCTCTTCTTCTCCCACTCCCCCAGACTCACCGGAAAAGGAGGGGGTGCCGGCTTCCTTCTCGCCCCACAATGTCGCTTTCGCCCTATCCCTTCTCCCCCTTCCCTTTCCTTCCCTTCGTTTGAAGCCCAAATTATTCGCCTCTACCACCCCTTCCAGATTCTTGTAGCCATCATCTACCGCCCTCCCGGCCCCACTTCCATCTTCTTTAATGACTTTGACCCCTTCCTCACCTTCCTTCTCTCCTTCTCCATGCCCACTCTGATCCTCGGAGACTTCAATATCCACATGGATATCCCTGACGACTCCTCTGTCGCCCGCCTTCTATCTCTCCTTGACGCTGCTAACCTCTTCCTCCACCCCACCTCACCCACTCAACAACTTGGTCATACCCTCGACCTCATCATCTCCTATCGCTGCACTGTATCCACCCTGACCAACTCTGAAATCCCTCTCTCTGATCATAATCTTCTCACCTGCCTCCTCACTCACACTACTTTCCCCTGTAAATCCGTATTACTCCCTCACAGAGATCTCCGCTCTCTGGACCCCACCCATCTTTCGGAGAGCCTCACACCCCACCTCGCCACCCTCTCCTCTCTACCCAGTCTTGATGATCAGATTACTGCTCTCAACTCTAACTTTTTTCTACTCAGCTAGATTCACTCGCTCCCCTTTCCCTTCGCCGCTCTCGTACCACTAAACCACAGCCCTGGATCAATGCCACTGTCCCCCTCCTTCGCTCTTATGCTCGAGCTGCCGAACGCTGCTGGCGAAAGTCTAAACACCATGCCAGCCTCGTTCACTTCAAGTTTATCCTTTCCTGCCTTAACTCAGCCCTCTCTTCTGCCAGACTAAACTATTTCTCCTCCCTGATTGACACCCATTCCCATCATCCCCGCCAGCTCTTCTGTACATTCAACTCCCTTCTCAGGCCCCCGGTTCCTCCCCCTCCTCCTTCCCTCACCCCCAACCATCTGGCCTCCTACTTCATTAACAAAATTAAATCCATCAGGTCCGACCTCCCCAAAGTCACTTCCCCACCTTCTCCAATCCCCCGGCTCTCAACACTCTCTGCTACTCTCCCATCCTTCCCAGCAGTATCCTCAGAGGTGCTGTACTCCTTCCTCTCAAGTGCTACTCCGGCCACCTGTGCTTCTGACCCCATTCCCTCTCATCTCATGAAATCTCTCGCTCCATCACTTCTCCCCTCCTTAACTTCCATCTTCAACCGCTTACTCTCCACTGGTTCCTACCCCTCTGCCATCAAACATGCCCATGTCTCTCCCATCTTAAAAAAACCCTCCTTTGACCCCACCTCACCTTCTAGTTATCGCCCCATATCTCTCCTACCATTCCTTTCCAAACTCCTTGAACGAGTTGTCTACACACGCTGCCTAGAATTCCTCAACAACAACTCTCTCCTCGACCCCCTCCAGTCTGGCTTCCGTCCCCTACATTCCACTGAAACTGCCCTCTCAAAGGTCACCAATGACCTCCTGCTTGCCAAATCCAACGGCTCATACTCTGTCCTAATCCTCCTCGACCTCTCAGCTGCCTTCGAAACTGTGGACCACCCCCTACTCCTCAACACGCTATCTGACCTTGGCTTCACAGACTCCGTCCTCTCCTGGTTCTCCTCTTATCTCTCCGGTCGTTCATTATCAGTCTCTTTTGCAGGCTCCTCCTCCCCCTCCCATCCTCTTACTGTGGGGGTTCCCCAAGGTTCAGTGCTTGGTCCCCTTCTTTTCTCGATTTACACGCACTCCCTTGGTGACCTCATTCTCTCCCAAGGCTTCAAATATCATCTCTACGCTGATGACACCCAGATCTACATCTCTGTCTCTGCTCTCTCTCCCTCTCTCCAGGCTCGCATCTCCTTCTGCCTTCAGGACATCTCCATCTGGATGTCTGCCCACCACCTAAAGCTCAACATGTCGAAGACTGAACTCCTTGTCTTCCCTCCCAAAACTTGCCCTCTCCCTGACTTTCCCATCTCTGTTGGCACTACCATCCTTCCCGTCTCACAAGCCCGCAACCTTGGTGTCATCCTCGACTCCGCTCTCTCGTTCACCCCTCACATCCACGCCGTTACCAAAACCTGCCGGTCTCAACTCCGCAACATTGCCAAGATCCACCCTTTCCTCTCCATCCAAACCGCTACCCTGCTCATTCAAGCTCTCTTCCTATCCCGTCTGGACTACTGCATCAGCCTTATCTCTGATCTACCATCCTCGTGTCTCTCCCCACTTCCATCCACACTTCATGCTGCTGCCCAGATTGTCTTTGTCCAGAAACGCGCTGGGCATATCACTCCCCTCCACAAAAATCTCCAGTGGCTACCAATCAATCTGCGCATCATTCAAAAACTCCTCACCCTGGGCTTCAAGGCTCTCCATCACCTCGCCCCCTCCTACCTCACCACCCTTCTCTCCTTCTACAGCCCACCCCGCACCCTCTACTCCTCTGCTGCTAATCTCCTCACCGTACCTCGTTTTCACCTGTCCCGCCATCGACCCCCGGCCTACGTCATCCCCCGGGCCTGTAATGCCCTCCCTCTACCCATCCGCCAAGCTAGCTCTCTTCCTCCCTTCAAGGCCCTACTGAGAGCTCACCTCCTCCAGGAGGCCTTCCCAGACTGAACCCCTTCCTTCCTCTCCCCCTCGTCCCCCTCTCCATCCCCCCATCTTACCTCCTTCCCTTCCCCACAGCACCTGTATATATGTATATGTGTTTGTACATATTTATTACTCTATTTATTTATTTATTTATTTTACTTGTACATATCTATTCTATTTATTTTATTTTGTTAGTATGTTTGGTTTTGTTCTCTGTCTCCCCCTTTTAGACTGCGAGCCCACTGTTGGGTAGGGACTGTCTCTATATGTTGCCAACTTGTACTTCCCAAGCGCTTAGTACAGTGCTCTGCACACAGTAAGCGCTCAATAAATGCGATTGATGATGATGATGATGATGATCAACCTCCTCTCTGATCTCCCATCCCCCTGTCTCTCCCCACTTCAATCCATACTTCATGCTGCTGCCCGGATTGCCTTTGTCCAGAAACGCTCTGGGCAAGTTTCTCCCCTCCTCAAAATTCTCCAGTGGCTACCAGTCAATCTGCGCATCAGGCAGAAACTCCTCACCCTCGGCTTCAAGGATCTCCATCACCTCGCCCCCTCCTACCTCACCTCCCTTCTCTCCTTCTACAACCCAGCCCGCACCCTCCGCTCCTCTGCCGCTAATCTCCTCACCGTGCCTCGTTCTTGCCTGTCCCGCCGTCGAACCCCGGCCCACGTCATCCCCCTGGCCTGGAGTGCGCTCCCTCCCAACATCCGCCTAGCTAGCTCTCTTCCTCCCTTCAAGGCCCTACTGAGAGCTCACCTCCTCCAGGTGGCCTTCCCAGACTGAGCCCCCTCCTTCCACTCCCCCTCGTTCCCTCTCCATCCCCCTCGTCTTACCTCCTTCCCTTCCCTTCAACCCGGGCCTCCTCTGCGGCCTTCTTGCACGCATCCGGGAAACGTGAAGCAGCGTGGCTTGGGAGTCGGACCTGGGTTCGAATCCCAGCGCCGTCACGTGTCTGTCGCGTGACCGCGGGCCGGTCACTCTAGTTCTCCGGACCTCCGTTACCTCATCCGTAAAAAATGGGGATGTTTCCCGCCCCCCTCTCTCCATCCCCCCCGCCTTACCTCCTTCCCTTCCCCACAGCACCTGTATATATGTATATATGTTTGTACAGATTTATTACTCTATTTATTTTACTTGTACATATCTATTCTATTTATTTTATTTTGTTAATATGTTTGGTTTTGTTGTCTGTCGCCCCCTTCTAGACTGTGAGCCCGCTATTGGGTAGGGACCGTCTCTACGTGCTGCCAACTTGGACTTCCCAAGCGCTTAGTCCATTGCTCTGTACACAGTAAGCGCTCAATAAATACGATTGATTGATTGATTGATTCCCCACAGCACCTGTATATATGTATATATGTTTGTACATATTTATTACTCTATTTATTTATTTTACTTGTACATACCTATTCTATTTATTTTATTTTGTTAATATGTTTGGTTTTGTTTTCTGTCACCTCCTTCTAGACTGTGAGCCCACTGTTGGGTAGGGACTGTCTCTATATGTTGCCAACTTGTACTTCCCAAGCGCTTAGTACAGTGCTCTGCACACAGTAAGCGCTCAATTAATACGATTGATTGATTGATTGATTGATTGGTGATTCTCTATGCAGAGGATACAGTTACTGAATTCAAAATGATCTTTGAGTTCACGGTGGAGATATTGAACATTTCTGGGGAATGATGTCGACTCTTGCCCACTCTTATCCTCGGGCACTTCAACGTCCACATGGATGTCCCTGGTGACTCCTCTGCCGTCCGCCTTCTATCTCTCCTTGACGCTGCTAACCTCCTCCTCCACCCCACCTTGCCCACTCACCAACTTGGTCACACCCTCGACATCATCATCTCAACCACTGCACTATCTCCACCCTCACCAACTCCGAAATCACTCTCTCTGATCATAACCTTCTCTCATGCCACCTCACTCACACTCCTTTTCCCTGTAAATCTATGTTACTACCTCACAGAGAACTCCGCTCTTTCGACCCCATCCATCTTTAACAGCGCATCACACTCGGCCTCGCCTCCCTTTCCTCTCTACCTAATCTTGACGACCAGATTACTGCTTTCAACTCTACCCTCTCTACTCATCTCAACTCGCTCGCTCCCCTTTCCCTTCGCCTCTCTCGTACCACTAACCCACAGCCTTGGATCACTGCCACTGTCCACCTCCTTCGCTCTTATGCTCGAGCTGCTGAACACTGCTGGCGAATGTTTAAACACCAAGCCAAACTTGTTCACTTCACGTTTATCCTTTCCTGCCTTAACTCTGCCCTCTCCTCTCCCAGACAAAACTATTTCTCCTCCCTTATTGACACCCATGCCTATCATCCCCGTCAGTCCTTCCGTACACTTAACTCCCTTCTCAGGTCTCCTTTTCCTCCCCCTCCTCCATCCCTCACCCCCAAAGATCTGGTCTCCTACTTCATTAGTAAAATTAACTCTATCAGGTCTGAGCTCCCCAAAGTCACTCTTCCCCCTTCTCCAACCCCCCGCTCTCAACCCTCTATGCCACTCTCCCATCTTTCCCAGCAGTATCTTCAGTTGAGATCTCCTCCCTCCTCTCAAGTGCTACTCCATCCCCCTGTGCTTCAGACCCCATTTCCTCCCATCTCATGAAATCTCTCGCCTCTTCCCTCCTCCCCTCCTTAACTTTCATCTTTAACCGCTCACTCTCCACTGGTTCCTTCCCCTCTGCCTTCAAACATGCCCACGTCTCCCCCATCCTGAAAAAAACCCTCTCTTGATCCCACCTCCCTTTCTAGTTATCGCCCTATCTCCCTCAGACCATTCCTTTCCAAACTCCTGGAAAAAGCCGTCTACGCCCGCTGCCTCGAATTCCTCAACGCCAACTCTCTCCTAGACCCCCTACAAGCTGGCTTCTGTCCCCTACACTCCACCGAAACTGCCCTCTCAAAGGTCACCAAAGACCTCCTTCTTGCCAAATCCAAGGGCTCCTACTCTATCCTAATCCTCCTCGACCTCTCAGCTGCCTTCGACACTGTGGATCACCCCCTTCTCCTCAACACGCTATCCAACCTTGGCTGCACAGATTCCGTCCTCTCCTGGTTCTCCTCATCTCTCCAGCCGTTCATTCTGTCTCCTTTGCGGGCACCTCCTCCCCTTCCCATCACCTTACTGTAGGGGTTCCTCAAGGGTCAGTTCTTAGTCCCCTTCTGTTTTCTATCTACACTCACTCACTTGGTTAACTCATTCGCTCCCACGACTTCAACTATTATCTCCATGCTGACGACACCCAAATGCACATCCCTGCCCCTGCTCTCTCTCCCTCCCTTCAGGCTCGAGTCTCCTCCTGCCTTCAGGACATCTCCATCTGGATGTATGCCCGCCATCTAAAACTCAATATGTCTAAGACTGAACTCCTTATCTTCCCTCCAACACCCTGCCCTCTTCCAACACTTAGAACGTAGACTTTTCTGTCACTGTAGACGGCACTACCACCCTTCCCATCTCACAAGCCCACACCCTTGGTGTAATCCTCGACACCGCTCTCTCGTTCACCCCTCACAACCAATCCATCACCAAAACCTCCCTGTCTCACCTCCACAACATCGCCAAGATCCGCCATTTCCTCTCCATCCAAACTGTTACCTTGCTGGTTCAATCTCTTAATTTAACCCGTCTGGATTACTGCATCAGCCTCCTCTCTGATCTCCCATCCTCTTGTCTCTCCCTACTTCAGTCTATACTTCACGGTGCTGCCCGGATCATCTTTGTGCAGAAACGCTCTGGGCATGTTACCCCCCTCCTCAAAAATCTCCAGTGGCTGCCTGTCAACCTATGAATCAAGCAAAAAGTCCTCACACTCGACTTCAAGGCTATCCATCACCTCGTTCCCTCCTAACTCACCACCCTTCTGTCCTTCTACAGCCCAGTCCACTCTCTCCACTCCTCTGCCGCTAACCTCCTCACTGTACCTCGTTCTTGCCTGACCCGCCGTCAATCCCCGGCACACCTCTGTCCCCTGGCCTGGAATGCCGTCCCTCCACACATCCGCCAAACTAGCTATCTTCCTCCCTTCAAAGCCCTACTGAGAGCTCACATCCTCCAAGAAGCCTTCCCAAACTGAGCCCCCTTTTTCCTCTCCTCCTCTCCATCCTCCCCGCCCTACCTCCTTCCCCTCCACACAGCACCCGTATATATGTTTGTACAGATTTATTACTCTATTTATTTTACTTGTACATATTTACTATTCTATTTTTTTGTTAATGATGTGCATTTAGCTTTAATTCATTTTGTTCTGACGACTTGACACCTGTCCACGTGTTTTGTTTTGTTGTCTGCCTCCCCCTTCTAGACTGTGAGTCCGTGATTGGGCAGGGACTGTCTCTATACGTTTCCGACTTGTACTTTCCATGAACTTTGTACAGTGCTCTGCACACTGTAAGTGCTCAATAAATACGATTGAAAGAATGACTGACTGACTTCCTTACTTCCTTCCCACATGCAATTTTTATCTCTTTTCATCTTTCCTGAGTGCTTACTACACTCCTTTACATTCAGGATAAGGTCAATAAATACCATTGATAATAATAATAGTAATAATTGTGGTCTTTGATAAGCGCTTAACTCTGTGGCAAGCACTGTTCTAAGTGTTGGAGTAGATACAGGGTAATCAGGTTGGACACAGTCCCTGTCCCACATGGGACTCACAGTGTCACAGTATTAATCCCCACTTTGCAGATGAGGGAACTGAGGCACAGAGAAGTGAAGTGACTTGTCTCAGGTTATAAGACAGACAAGTAGCAGAACTAAGATTAGAACTGGTACCTCAGACTCCCAGGCCTGTGCTCTGGATGGATGGATGGATGGATGGATGAATAAATGAATGGTTGGAAGAATGGATGGATGGAAAGAAGGAAA
Source organism: Tachyglossus aculeatus (assembly GCF_015852505.1). NCBI lineage: Eukaryota > Metazoa > Chordata > Mammalia > Monotremata > Tachyglossidae > Tachyglossus > Tachyglossus aculeatus. The sequence continues at coordinate 132,355,404 of NC_052069.1, read as the reverse complement.
AATGGATTGATGAGAGAGGCTGGATTTGACAAGACAGATGGAGTTGCAGTCATCCTTTCTTCCCTTCTACCATACCTCTGCACATTTTCCAACTTTATACCCACACCCAGAGTCATGCTAGGGAGCATACATATCATTGTATTTTCATAGTCATTGCTAATAATGTTCTCATTATTGTATTTATTGAGAGGTTGTGTGCCTAAATTGTTCCACGTGCTAAGGTAGAAACAAAACTATCAGTACAGACACAATTCCTGTCCCAAAGGGGCTCAAAGTGTCAGAGGAAGAGAGAGCCTAGGGATATTAAGTCGCTGCCTCAAATTCACAAAGCAGGCCAGTAGCAGAACTGGCATCAGAACTCAAGTCTCAATCAGTCAATCAATCATATTTATTGAGCGCTTACTCTGGGACCAGCACTGTACAAAGCACTTGGAAAGGTTCACTATAACAGAGTTGGTAGACACGTTCCCTGCCCACAATGAGCTTACAGTCTAGAGCGATTCTCATTCACTTAGTTCATGATAAACCTTTAAAAACAAATGATGGTGTCTGTTAAGCATTTGCTATGTGGCAAGCATTGTTCTAATCACGGTGCGGTAGATACAAGGTAACTAGGTACACAATCTCAATCCACATTTTACAGATGGTGTAACTGAGACACGGAGAAGTTAAGTGGCATCAGCCCAAGGTCTCACAGAAGACAAGTGGCTGAGTAGGGATTAGAACCGCCCCAAATCTGGATTTACTGTACTACGCACTTGGAAGAGTTCAGTTTACCAGAGTTAAACACATTCCCTGCAGTCTACGGGGACTCCACTTCCTTTAGGCCATGATGCCTCCCCAAAACTGGATTGTCTGTCCTACTTCAGTTTTAGCCACCTCCCTCCCAGGTTAATTCATCAACGTCCAGCGTTTTCTGTGAACCCAGTAGGACAGCTAAGTATCTGGCTAGGTCCAGGAACAATTATTATTATTAATAATAATAATGGCAGTTATTAAGCGCTTACTATGTGCAAAGCACAGTTCTAAGCACTGGGGAGGTTACAAGGTGATAAGGTTGTCCCACGGGTGGCTCACAGTCTTCATCCCCATTTTATAGATGAGGTAACTGAGGCACAGAGAAGTTAAGTGATTTGCCGAAAGTCACACAGCTGACAATTGACGGAGCCTGGATTTGAACCCATGACCTCTGCCTCCAAAGCCCGGGCTCTTTCCACTGAGCCACGCTGCTTCACCACCTTGGTTAAGTGGTGGTGTGAGATTATTTTCACAAGGAAGGAGACATTTTGTCGTAGAGCAGAGGATCCTGCCCATGGCAGCCTTCATGTACCGGTTCCTCAGGCTGTAGATAAGGGGTTTTAGAGGAGGGGGTATCGTTGCGTAGAACACGAACACCAGCTGGTCCGAGATCAAGGAGGAGTCTGAGGGCGGCTACATAAGATAAATGCACCCACAGAGAGGAAAGCAGTGACGACGACAAGGTGGGGCAGGCAGGTGGAGAAGGCTTTGGCCCAGCGCTCAGGGACCGGCATCCTTAGCATGGCCCGGAAGATGCGCGCTTACAAGACGACTATGGAAATGAAGCAGACGACAGCTAAGGCTGGCCCAAAATAACCGTCGCGTAGATGGCGATGTGCTTCTCGGAGCACGTGATCTTCAGCAGATGAGGGACGTCACAGAACAACTGGGGGTTGGTGTTGGACGTGCAGAAGGACACGGAGAACCTCCCAGCTGAACACATTGCTGCTAACCGGCCCACACGGCTCCAGGAGGCGACGGCCATCTTCCCACAGGCCCCTTGAACCATGACGACCTCGTAGCTCAGGGAGAGGAAGATGTCAGCATAGCTGTTGTAGGAGATCACCGTGAAGATGGACAGCTCTCAGCCAGCAAACCAGACCACGGAGAAGACCTGGATGGCACAGCCTTCTTGGAAGTTGGATGTCTTGTTGGTCAGGGATTTGTGGATGGATTTGGGGACGGTGACGTAGATATAGCAGAGGTCGAGGACGGACAGGTTTTTGCGGAAGACGTACATGGGGGTGTGGAGGCGCCAGTCGAGGGTGGTGACGGGGATGATGAGGAGATTCCCCGTCAGGGCCGCCAGGTAGACCAGAGGGAACAGCGAGGCCAGAACCAGTTGCAGGTCCCGGACCTCCAAGAATCCCAGCAGGAGGAATTCTGTCTTCACGGTGACATCGGTCATTTTCCGGGAATTGATATTGACTGCCTAAGGACATTTAGAAAAGATATGGATGAGAATAATGTTCCAGAGAAGAGTGCACATGAGAGGAGAAATTCTCTGGAGGGAATCTCGGAGTTCTTTATGTAACGGCTACAGTAAGCGGATGGGAGGGGGAGGAGGAGCCCTCAAAGGAGACTTAGAATGAAAGGCCAGAGAGATAAGAGGAGAACCAGGAAACGACGGAGTAGGTGAAGCCAACGTTGGATAGCGTGTTGAGGAGAAGGGGGTGATACACAGTGTCGAAGGCAGCTGAAAGGTCGAGGAGGATTAGGATAGAGTAGAAGCCGTTGGATCTGGCAAGAAGGAGGTCATTGGTGACCTTTCAGAGGGCAGTTTCAGTAGACTGTAGGGGACGAAAGCCATATTGGAGGGGATCAAGGAGAGAATTGGCGTTGAGGAATTCGAGGCAGCGGGTGTAGATGACTCGTTCTAGGAGTTTGGAAAGTAAGGGTAGGAGGGAGGTAGGGCGATATCTAGAAAGGGAGGTGGGGCCAAGAGAGGGTTTTTTTAGGATGGGGAGGCGTGGACATGTTTGAAGGCAGAGGGAAAGGAACCAGGTGAGAGTGAGTGGTTGAAGATGGAGGTTAAGGAGGGGAGGAGGTAAAGGGTGAGATATTTCTTAAGACGAGAGGGAACGGGGTCTGAAGCACAGGTGGATGAAGTAGCACTTGAGAGGAGGGAGGAGATAGCTGAAGATACTGCTGGGAAGGATGGGAGAGTAGCAGAGCGGGTTGAGTGGAGGGGAGATGGAGAAGGGGGAGGGGTGACCTTGGGGAGCTCAGACCTGATGGAGTTACTTTCACTAATGACGTGGATGCCAGATCGTGGGGGTGATGGATGGAGGAAGGGGAGGAGCAGGGGGCCTGAGAAGGGATTTAAATGTACGGAAGAGCTGACGGGGATGATGGGCATGGGTGTCAATGAGGGAGGAGAAATAGATTTGTCTGGCGGAGGAGAGGGCAGAGGTAAGGCAGGAAAGGATAAAGTTGAAGTGAACAACGTTGGCTTAGTGTTTAGACTTTCGCCAGCAGCACTCAGCATTTCGAGCATAGGAGCGAAGGAGGCGGACAATTGCAGTGATCCAAGGCTGTGGGTTACTGGTACGAGAGCGGTGAGGGGAAAGGGGAGCAAGCGAGTTGAGTTGAGTATAGAGGGTGGAGTTGAGGGCAGTAATCTGGTCATCAAGATTGGGTAGAGAAGATAAGGAGACGAGGTGGGGTGTGATGCGCTGAGAAAGATGGAAGGGAATGAGAAAGCAGAGGTCCCTGTGAGGTAGTAATATAGATTTACAGTGATGAGGAGTGTGAGTGAGGAGACAGAAGAGAAGGTTATGATCAGAGAGGGGCATTTCAGTGTTGGTGAGGGTGGAGATAGTGCAGCGGTAGGAGATATTGAGTTCGAGGGGTAGATGCAAGGTAATCGGGTTGTCCCATGTGGGGTTCACAGTCTTAATCCCCATTTTACATCTGAGGTAATCGAGGCATGGAGAAGTTAAGTGGCTGGCTCAAGGTCACACAGAAGACAGGTGGCAGAGCAGGGATTAGAAACCACCCCCCAAAGTGGCTTTACTGTACTGAGCACTTGGGAGAGTTCAGTTCACCAGTGTTGTTAAACACATTCCCTGCCCACAGTGAGCTTACAGTCTACAGGGATTCCCCTTCCTTTAGGCCATGATGTCTCTCCAAAACTGGATTGTACATCCTACTTCAATTTTAGCAACCTCCCACCCAGACTTTGACAATTCATCAAAATCCAGCGTTTTCTGTGAACCCAGTAGGACAGCTAAGTTTCTGGCTAGGTCCAAGGGCAGTTCCTTGGTTAAGTGGTGGTGTGATATCATTTGCACAAGGAAGGATACTCTCTGTCCCAGAGCAGAGGCCGGGTGAGTGACCCTTTTAGGATCCTTCTCATGGTGATGTAATAAACAGGAGATATATCTGCATGAAGCAAACCTCTCCTTTCTCCCCTCACATATTTTCTTCCCAGGTCCTGAAGACCTTATGGAGAGAAATCAAAGCAGATTTTTTTTTTTGCATGAAACAAATTTCTCCCTTTCACCACCAATATATTCTATTGATTCTCATTTCAGAGGCCTTGAGGGCCTGAAGTGAACTATTACACAAGAGGTGTTTCTCCAGGAAACCAATTTCTCCTTTTCAAGTTCGTACATTTTTTCCTCAAGTCTTGAAGATCTTAAGTGGAAAGTTATTAGGTGAGTTTTTGTATCAAGAAATTTCTCCTTTCAGAAATCCACATATTACCTTCTCTGACACTGCAGAGAAGCAAAAGGAGGAGATTGTTTGCATGAAGAAAACTTGTCCTGTCTCAACACACATATTCTCTTTCCAGGTCTTGAAGACATTCATTATGAGAAATCAAAGTAGGAGATGTTTTGCATGAAGCAAAATTCTCTATTTTCAACTGAAACTTTCTGTTTTTCAGGGCTGGAAGAACTTTAGAGATGTAAGAGAGGTAGATTGTATGCATGAAGCATATTTCTCAATTTCCACAACAAATAGACTCTTTTCTGGCTTTGAAGACCTCAGGTAGTGAAATAAAAGGTGGAGGTTGTTTACATTAAGAAACTTTTCTCCTTTCCCACTTCAAATATTCTCTTTTGCGGCCTTGAAGACCTTAGACAAAGAAGTAAAAGCTGGAGACGATTTTTGCATGAAGCAAATTTCTCCTTTCGCATCTCGATTCATCTCTTTTCAGGCCTTGAAGACCTTAGGGTAGAGGAATAAAAGCTGGAAGTGGTTTACACGAAGCCCATTTTCTGTTTTCCCTCCAGTATTTGCTTTTGAAATCTTGAAGACCTTAGAGAAGGAAAATACTGGAGATTCTCCTTTTTACACCTCCACCTGCATAATCTCTATTCATTCTCGAATAAAAGGCCTTGAAGACCTGAGGTGGAAGAATGCAAAACAATCAATCAATCAATCAATCAATCAATCGTATTTATTGAGCGCTTACTGTTTGCAGAACACTGTACTAAGCGCTTGGGAAGTACAAGTTGGCAACATATAGAGACAGTCCCTACCCAACAGTGGGCTCACAGTCTAGAAGGGGGAGACAGAGAACAAAACCAAACATACTAACATAATAAAATAAATGGAATAGATATGTACAAGTAAAATAAATAAATAAATGGAGTAATAAATATGTACAAACATATATGCATATATACAGGTGCTGTGGGGAAGGGAAGGAGGTATGATGGGGGGGATGGAGGGGGGGCAAATGGGAGAGGAAGGAAGGGGCTCAGCCTGGGAAGGCCTCCTGGAGGAGGTGAGCTCTCAGTAGGGCCTTGAAGGGAAGAAGAGAGCTAGCTTGGCGGATGGGTAGAGGGAGGGCATTCCAGGCCCCGGGGGATGACGTGGGCCGGGGGTCGATGGCGGGACAGGCGAGAACGAGGTACGGTGAGCAGATTAGCGGCAGAGGAGCGGAGGGTGCGGGGTGGGCTGTAGAAGGAGAGAAGGGAGGTGAGGTAGGAGGCGGCGAGGTGATGGAGAGCCTTGAAGCCGAGGGTGAGGAGTTTCTGCCTGATGCGCAGATTGATTGGTAGTCACTGGATAATTTTGAGGAGGGGAGTAACATGCCCAGAGCGTTTCTGGACAAAAGACAATCCGGGCAGCAGCAGGAAGTATGGATTGAAGAGGGGAGAGACACGAGGATGGGAGATCAGAGAGAAGGCTGATGCAGTAGTTCAGACGGGATAGGATGAGAGCTTGAACGAGCATGGTAGCGCTTTGGATGGAGAGGAAAGGGCGGATCTTGGCAATGTTGCGGAGCTGAGACCGGCAGGTTTTGGTGATGGCTTGATGTGAGGGGTGAATGAGAGAGCGGAGTCGAGGATGACACCAAGGTTGCGGGCTTGTGAGACGGGAAGGATGGTAGTGCCGTCAACAGGGATGGGAAATTCAGGGAGCGGGCAGGGTTTGGGAGGGAAGACAAGGAGTTCAGTATTGGACATGTGAGTTTTAGGTGGCGGGGAAGACATCCAGATGGAGATGTCCTGAAGGCAGGAGGAGATGTGAGCCTGGAGAGTGGGGGAGAGAGCAGGGCAGAGATATAGATCTGGGTCTCATCAGAGTAGGAGATGATAGTTGAAGCCGTGGGAGGCGAATGAGGTCACCAAGGGAGTGAGTGTAGATTGAGAACAGAAGGGGACCAAGCACTGAAACTTGGGGAACCCCCGCAGTAAGGGGGGTTCCCCAAGAACCCAAAAGAAGTATATCTGTGCTTGAAGGTCGCCTTTGAATACCTTGTATAGAGAAAGGTCATGGTTTTGCGTGAAGCAAATACTCCTCTTTCACCACAGGTATACTCTTTAATAGCCTTGAAGACCTTACGTTGTCAGGTAAGCAAGACATTTTTTTGTATGAGGCAAAAGTCTCCTTTTTTAATGCCATACACTCTCTCTTCAGGCCTTGAAGACCGTAGAGAAATAAAACCTAGAGTTTGTTTGCATGAATCAAATTTCTCATTTCCCACCTCAAATATTTTCTTTGGGAGGGCATTTAGAGAAATCAAAACTAGAGTTGGCTTACATGACCTAAATTTCTTCTTTTTCACCTCAAATATTCTCTTTGGAGTCCTTGAAGACAAATCCTTACAGAAATAACACTAGGGATTGTTTGCCTGAGGTACAATAATTGTTTTTCACCTCACATATTCTCTTGGAAAGGCCCTGAAGACCTATGGTGCACAAATGAGCAGGACAGCATTTTCTTGAAGTAAAATTCTCCTTCTTGAACCGCACATATCACTTTCACATGCCTTATAGATTCTGATTTAGAAAACTGAGCACAGGAAATTGTTTGCATAAAGCAAATTTCTCCTTTTCGTTTGAAATAATCACTTCTGATTCCTTGAAGACCTTAGGTAGAGACATAACAGCTGGAGATTGTTTGCATGAAACAAATTTTAACCATTTTTACCACATAAATTATCTTTGATGGCCTTGTAACCCTTAGGTTGACAAATGAAGCAGACATTTTTTGCATGAAGCAAAGTTTCTCCTTTTTTAATGCCATATTACTACCTCTTCAGGCTTGAAGAACTTAGAGAAATAAGAGCAAGAATGTGCATGTGACATATTTTCTCCTTCCGGACCTCAAATATTCTCTTTCAGGCCTTGATAACCCAAGACTTTACAGCAACTAACAGCTGGAGATTGTTTTCTGGATGAAAAGTGATCATTTTTTCAGCTCATATATTATCTTTCAAAGACCTTGAAGACCTAAGGAGGACGAATTAGCGGGACAGTATTTTCAGAAGCAAGGTTCTCCTTCTTTAACCCTGTGTATGGTTTTTTGTCGGGCCTTGAAGATCAGATTTGAAAAAATCATCACAGGAAATTGTTGCATGAAGCAAATTTCTCCTTTTGCACTAGATATATTCTCCTTGGAGGGCTTGAAGACGTTGGAGATATACAAATTGTGAGATTCCATGAAACCTTGTCCCTTTTCACCTCTACTATCTTCTTTCAGGGCCTAGAAGACCCTTGGTAGAGGAATCAAAGCTGTAGACTCTTTGCAAGTAGAAAATTTCTCCTTTTCCATCTCAAACATTCTTTTCTGGCCTTGAAGACCCTCGATAGAGAAATCACAAAGCTGGAGGTTGTTTTGCAAGAAGGAATTGTTCTCCTTTTTCATCTAAAATGCTTGCTTTTGAGGCCTCAAAGACTTTAGACAGAGAGGTAAAAGCTGGACTCGGTTTGCATGAAATGAGGATTTCTCCTATGTACCTCAAATACTCACTCTTTTGGCCTAGAAGGCCTTGGGTAGAGAAATCAAAAGCTGGAGATCTTTTCAGTAAGCAAATCCCTTCCTTTTTCACCTCATATATTCTCTTTTTAAAGGCCTTGAAGAACTTAAGTAGAGAAATAAAAGCTGGTGAGGGTTTGCATGAAGCAAATTTCCCCTTCTACACCTAAGATATTCTTCTTTTCAGGCCTTGAAGACCTTGGGTAGATAAATCAAAGCTGGAGGTCTTTCCAGGAAGCAGAATTTCTCCTTTTTCACCTCAAATATTTTCTTTTATAAGGCCTTAAAGACCTTGAGAAGAGAAATCAAAGCTGGGGATGATTTGCATGAAGCAAATTTCCCATGCCTCACCCTCAAATATACTCTTTTCGTGCCTTGAAGACATTCAGTAGAGAAATAAGAGCTAGGAGATGGTTTGCACGAAGTAGGATATCTCCTAATATTCACATATATTTTCTCTGCTAGCCTTGAAGACCTTCAATTGAGAAATCTAAGCTGCTAGTCCTTGCATGAAGCACATTTCTCCTTTTTCATTCATCTCAAATATTCTCTTTTCAGGTCTTGAAGACTTAATTAGACAAATGAAAGCAGGGAGATGGCTTTGCATGAGGCCAGGTTCTCCGGTTTCACCTCTATTATTCTCTTTGGAGGCTTGAATTCCGCAGATGGAGAAATAAAAGCTGGAGATGGTTTGCATGAAGCAAATTTTTCCTTTTCAAGCTCAAATAGTCTTCTATTTGTTCTCAGTGAAAAATGCCTGAAAGACTTGAAGTTGAGTATGAAGAGAAGACGTATCTTGCCACATGAAGCACATTTCCTCCTTTTCACCTACATCCCTTCTCTCGTAATGCCTTGGAGGTCTTAAATGAAAAAAAGGTCGAGATTGTTTTCATGAAGCAAATGGATCATTTGTCACATCTCACATGCCCTTCAAAGGCCTTGAAGACCTAAGGTGGACAAATAAGCAGGACAATTTTTGCATTAAGTAAAATTCTCCTTTTTTAAAATGCCATACATATCACATTTTTTCAGGCCTTCAGGAACTCAGTGAGAAAAATGAAAACAGGAAATGATTTGTGTAAAGAAAGTTTCTCCTTTTTTTCCTGGAAGATTCTCTTTTGAGGCCTTGAAGACCTTAGAAAAGCAGAAATTGGTGATTGTGTTCAGTGGGACAAATCGTCTCCTTTTTAACTCAAATACCTCTTTCAGAGGCCTCAAAATTCTCAGGCAGAGAAAGAAAGGCCGAGATCGTTAAATGCAGAACGTTTCTCCCGTTTCGCCCTCAAATATTCTCTTATTCATTCTCACTTAAAAGACCTTGAAGGCCCGAGGTGGAGACACGACCAGAGGCCTTGAAAAACCTTGGTCAGAAAAATAAGGAGAAGAGTTTTTGCTTGAAGCAAAATTCTCCTTTTTTTAACCCCAAATATTATATTTTCAGGCCTTGTAACATTAGTTAGAGAAACTGCATCAGGAGATTTTCCTCTTAAAGCAAATTTCCTCTTTTTCATCTCAAGTGTTCTCCTTTGTGGCCCTGAAGGCCACCTTAGCTAGGGAAAACATATTGGAGATTTCTTTGCTTGAAGTAAATTTCTCCTTTGGCACACTAATAAGACTGTGAACACTAGTTGGACAACCTGAGTACGTTGCATCTACCTGAGTGCATCGAATAATGCTTGACACATGGTGGAGTGCTTATACAAATTATGATTATCAGTATTATTGGTATTACTATTATCAGTTTGGGAAGTGCTGATGGGGTTCTAAGAAGGGGTGATGGGAAGGGAATCACTGATATTGACTGAGGTGGACACGACGGGGAAACTCCCTGGTTTCAGATGGATACAGGGTGTAGCCTAGGGTATGGACCTCTTCTATCTCAGAGAGCTGAGACACTAGAACCAAACGAGAGATGAGGGAAGGTCAATGCATCTCTCTTCTGAATGGCCCTATCCCCTTTCAAAATATCTCAGTGATAGAAAATGAGAAAATAATTCTGTCAAGCCCACATTTCATCCTCCCCGCGTTCCAGTCCATCAGAGCACAGCTTTCCCCATCCTTAAAAGCCCCTCTTGTCATCTCACCACTTCAGGATTCTTCACACGATTCATTCATTCAGTCCGCATTTATTGAGCTCTTACTGTGTGCAGAGCACTGTACTAAGCCTTGGGAAAGTACTAGTTGGCAACATAGTAGAGAAAGACGGCCCCTACCCACAGTGGGCTCACAGTCTAGAAGGGGGGAGACAGAGAACAAAGCCAAACATATTAACAAAATAAAATAAATAGAAATAGATATGTACAAGTAAAATAAATACATAAATAGAGTAATAAATACATACAAACATATATACATACACTACAGGTTGCTGTGGGGAGGGGAAGAAGGTAAGGCGGGGGGGAGGAGGGTGGCTCAGTCTGGGAAGCCCTCCTGGAGGAGGTGAGGCTCTATGTAGGGCCTTGAAGGGAGGAAGAGAGCTAGCTTGGCGGATGTGCGGAGGGAGCGCATTCCAGGACACGGGGAGACGTGGGCCAGGGGGTCGACGACGGGACAGGTGAGAACGAAACACAGTGAGGAGATTAGAGGCAGAGGAGCAGAGGGTGCGGCCTGGACTGTAGAAGGAGAGAAGGGTGGTGAGGTAGGAGAGGGCGAAGTGATGGAAAGCCTTGAAGCCGAGGGTGAGGAGTTTTTGCCTGATGCATAGGTTGATTGGTAGCCTCTGGAAATTATTGAGGAGGGGAGTAACATGCCCAGAGCTTTTCTCCACAAAGACGATCCGGGCGGCGGCGTGAAGTATGGATTGAAGTGGGGAGAGACAGGACAACGGGAGATCGGAGAGATGGCTGATACAGTAATCCAGACGGGATAGGATGAGAGCTTGAACGAGCAGGGTAGCTGTTTGGATGGAGAGGGAAGGGTGGATCTTGGTAATGTTGCGGAGGTGAGACCGGCAGGTTTTGGGACGGCTTGGATGTGAGGGGTGAACGAGAGCGGAGTCGAGGATGACACCAAGGTTGCGGGCTTGTGAGACGGAAAGGATGGCAGTGCCGTCAACAGTGATTGGAAAGTCAGGGATAGGGCAGGGTTTGGGGAGGGAAGACAAGGAGTTCAGTCTTGGACATGTTGAGTTCTTGTAGCGGGCAGACATCCAGATGGAGATGTCCTGATGACAAAAAGGAGATGCGAGCCTGGAGGGAGGGAGAGAGGGAGCAGGGGCAGAGATGGTAGATTTGGGTGTCATCAGCGTAGAGATGATAGTTGAAGCCGTAGGAGCGAATGAGGTCACCAAGGGAGTGAGTGTAGATAGAGAACAGAAGGGGGGACCAAGAACTGACCCTTTGAGGAGCCCCTACAAGTAAGGGAATGGGAGGGGGAGGAGGATCCTCCAAAAGAGACTGAGAATGAACGGCCGGAGAGATAAGAGGAGAACCAGGAGAGGACGTAGTTTGTGAAGCCAAGGTTGGATAGTGTGTGAGGGAGAAGGGGATGGTCCACAGTGTCGAACGCAGCATGAGAGGTTCGAGGAGGAATTGGACAGAGTATGAGCCGTTGGGGTTTGGCAAGCAGGAAGGTCATTGGTGACCTCTGGAGTGGGCAGTATCCGTGGAATGTAGGGGGACGGAAGCCAGACTGGATGGGGGTCGAGGAGAGAAGTGTTGCTGAGGAATTCTAGCAAGCGCGTATAGACAACTCGTATCGAGGAGTTTTGGAAAGGAATGGTAGGCGGGATATGGGGCGATAACTAGAATGTGGAGGTGGGGCAAGAGATGGGTTTTTTTAGATGGGAGGAGGACATGGGCATGTTTGAAGGCCAGAGGGGAAGGAACCAGTGGAGAGTGAGCGGCTGAAAATGGAAGTTAAGGAGGGGAGAAGGGATGGAGCGAGAGCTTTCACGAGATGAGAGGGAATGGGGTCGGAAGCACAGGTGGCCGGAGTAGCACTTGAGAGGAGGGAGGAGAGCTCCTCTGCGGATATTGCTGGGAAGGATGGGTAGAGTACAGCAGAGAGTTGTGAGAGCCGGGGGTTGGAGAAGTGGGGGAGTCAATTTTGGGGAGCTCAGACCTGATGGATTTAATTTTATTATTGAAGTAGGAGGCCCAGATCTTTGGGGGTGAGGGAAGGAGGAGGTTTGAAGAAGGAAGAGGGGGAGGAACTGGGGGCCTGAGAAGGGAGCTGAATGTACGGAACAGCTGACGGGGATGATGGGAATGGGTTGTCAATAAGGAGGAGAAATAGTTATGTCTCGCAGAGGAGAGGCCTGAGTTAAGACAGGAAAGGATAAATCTGAAGTGAACGAGAGTGGCATGGTGTTTAGACTTTCGCCAGCAGCGTTCGGCATCTCGAGCATAAGAGCGAAGGAGGCGGACAGTGGCAGTGATCAAGCGCTTAGTGCAGTGCTCTGCACACAGTAAGCTCTCAATAAATGCGATTGATTGATTGATTGATCCAGGGCTGTGGGTTAGTGGTACGAGAGCGGTGAAGGGAAAGGGGAGCGATCGAGTCTAGCTGAGTAGAAAGGGTAGAGTTGAGAGCAGTAATCTAATCATCAAGATTGGGTAGAGAGGAAAGGGAGGCGAGGTGGGGTGTGAGGCGCTCAGAAAGATGGGTAGGATCAAGAGAGTGGAGATCTCTGTAAGGGAG